>NC_135232.1:1072548903-1072891403 GCF_051348905.1 Ranitomeya variabilis | reverse complement strand
ATTTGTCAGGTCTTTTATTGTTTTAATACTGATGATTTTGGCCTACAACTCCTGATAACCCAAAAAACCTGTCTCAATAAATTAGCATATCAAGAAAAGGTTCTCTAAATGACCTATTACCCTAATCTTCTGAATCAACTAATTAACTCTAAACACATGCAAAAGATACCTGAGGCTTTTAAAAACTCCCTGCCTGGTTCATTACTCAAAACCCCCATCATGGGTAAGACTAGCGACCTGACAGATGTCAAGAAGGCCATCATTGACACCCTCAAGCAAGAGGGTAAGACCCAGAAAAAAATTTCTCAACAAATAGGCTGTTCCCAGAGTGCTGTATCAAGGCACCTCAATGGTAAGTCTGTTGGAAGGAAACAATGTGGCAGAAAACGCTGTACAACGAGAAGAGGTGACCGGACCCTGAGGAAGATTGTGGAGAAGGACCGATTCCAGACCTTGGGGAACCTGAGGAAGCAGTGGACTGAGTCTGGTGTGGAAAGGCGTGTGCAGGAAATGGGCTACAGGTGCCGCATTCCCCAGGTAAAGCCACTTTTGAACCATAAACAGCGGCAGAAGCGCCTGACCTGGGCTACAGAGAAGCAGCACTGGACTGTTGCTAAGTGGTCCCAAGTACTTTTTTCTGATGAAAGCAAATTTTGCATGTCATTCGGAAATCAAGGTGCCAGAGTCTGGAGGAAGACTGGGGAGAAGGAAATGCCAAAATGCCTGAAGTCCTGTGTCAAGTACCCACAGTCAGTGATGGTGTGGGGTGCCATGTCAGCTGCTGGTGTTGGTCCACTGTGTTTCATCAAGGGCAGGGTCAATGCAGCTAGCTATCAGGAGATTTTGGAGCACTTCATGCTTCCATCGGCTGAAATGCTTTATGGAGATGAAGATTTCATTTTTCAGCACGACCTGGCACCTGCTCACAGTGCCAAAACCACTGGTAAATGGTTTACTGACCATGGTATTACTGTGCTCAATTGGCCAGCCAACTCTCCTGACCTGAACCCCATAGAGAATCTGTGGGATATTGTGAAGAGAAAGTTGAGAGACGCAAGACCCAACACTCTGGATGAGCTTAAGGCCGCTATTGAAGCATCCTGGGCCTCCATAACATCTCAGCAGTGTCACAGGCTGATTGCCTCCATGCCACGCCGCATTGAAGCAGTCATTTCTGCCAAAGGATTCCCGACAAAGTATTGAGTGCATAACTGAACATTATTATTTGATGGTTTTTTTGTTTGTTATTAAAAAACACTTTTATTTGATTGGACGGGTGAAATATGCTAATTTATTGAGACAGGTTTTTTGGGTTATCAGGAGTTGTAGGCCAAAATCATCAGTATTAAAACAATAAAAGACCTGACAAATTTCAGTTGGTGGATAATGAATCTATAATATATGAAAGTTTAATTGTAATCATTACATTATGGTAAATAATGAAATTTAACACTATATGCTAATTTTTTGAGAAGGACCTGTACACAGTCCAGCAATAATACATATAATATTAACATTGTCTTCAAATTAGGCCCCTGTTGATGTGAGAATGTTCTCTTAAAAGCTAACAATGCACAATACCATTGTGTTATTATATAGGCAGGCTAATTAATATGCCCGCTCCGTATAAGCACATGTGTGTCTTTGGATGGGCATCAGAGGCCTGGCTATCTATTTCAGCATTTCTATGGAGGGCTCTTTGGATGTGAATGCAGCCGACATGAGTTGGGCACGCTAGGTTGATCAGCCTGGCAGTCAGACATATTTGGCTTCTTGACACAAATATAGAGCATTTCCCATTGTAAAATACATCTTTGTGTATAATACATAATTAATGTGAGCGAACATAGTTAAAGTTGAATAAATTTGAATTGCTTTGGCTTTTCCTTCCGTCCTCGGTAGAGAGTTTGGGAATATTCGGGAGGATAGAGACCTATCTTGAGGTTGGAGATAGAAAGAAGAATATTTATTTTTAGCAGAATGGGTAAACAACAGGACTGACAGGAGGAAAGAGTCTGCTCCTCTGTCCTCATAAGGTGGAATTTGCAAGTACAAATCTGCAATGTGCTGATTTTATGTTCGTTATGTCCAGAGAAGATATGCCGGAAAATGCAATTTTTATAAAAAAAAATGGAGCTCTCTTCATAGGAAACACAGGCTGTATGATGAGTGTACAAGCAATGATATCTATTCTTGGCAAGGCAAGGTTATGGTTAGTGGCACCCACTTGTCATATTTGTTAAAGGTCACTATCCCAACTGGCTGTATCTTAGCCAAAAAGATATGTAGGCAAGGTGAATGGAGTCAACAGGAGCATGTGCCCTAGGAGCTGGGCGCCAAAGAGGGGGCCAAAAAGCCACTTTGCCTTGAATGATTAGACCAGAAAACACAACATTTGCCCCAGTTAAAAGAAAATCTATTTAAAAGGCAAAAGACAAGTTAATGCCACATCGAACTGCAGTGGTAACTTTACTTTACTTCACCATCTGTAAGAAGTTGGGCAAAGATATACTCTGTGTTAAAGTGACCATTAGTGTTGAGCATTCCGATACCGCAAGTATCGGGTATCGGCCGATACTTGCGGGTATCGGAATTCCGATACCGAGATCCGATACTTTTGTGGTATCGGGTATCGGTATCAAAACAACATTAATGTAATAATGTGTAAAAGAAAGAATTAAAATAAAAAATATTGCTATACTCACCTCTCCGACGCAGCCTGGACCTCACGGAGGGAACCGGCAGCGTTCTTTGCTTAAAATTCGCGCGTTTACTTCCTTCCGTGAAGTCCCGGCTTGTGATTGGTCGCGTGCCGCCCATGTGGCCGCGACGCGACCAATCACAGCAAGCCGTGACGTAATTTCAGGTCCTTCAGGATTTTAAAATTACGTTCTGGCTTGTGATTGGTCGCGTAGCGGCCACATGGGCGGCACGCGACCAATCACAAGCCGGGACTTCACAGAAGGAAGTAAACGCGCAAATTTTAAGCAAAGAACGCTGCCGGTTCCCTCCGTGAGGTCCAGGCTGCGTCGGAGAGGTGAGTATAGCAATATTTTTTATTTTAATTCTTTCTTTTACACATTAATATGGATCCCAGTGCCTGAAGGAGAGTTTCCTCTCCTTCAGACCCTGGGAACCATCAGGGATACCGTCCGATACTTGAGTCCCATTGACTTGTATTGGTATCGGGTATCGGTATCGGATTGGATCCGATACTTTGCCGGTATCGGCCAATACTTTCCGATACCGATACTTTCAAGTATCGGACGGTATCGCTCAACACTAGTGACCATACTATGAAAATAGTGTACTACCATGCCCTACAGTCACATACAGTCATGTACACCAGCTGTTAGTTTGGCATTCGTAATATCTGTAGCTAAAGTTTTGGCAGAAGTGCCCGTAAGTCCTTATGGCCCTTTTTACTAATGACTATGGTAGGTATGGATACAATTGACTCAGGGACTGTTTTAGTCTCTATTACAGAGACATAGGCACCTTTTCCTTAATGGATATGATTATGGATGATGGCTGATAAGTATGTCCAAGATGTGATCTGCACACATCATCAGTATAGTATAGTATTTTTTGACGATAACACACTCTTGTTTTTAGTCCAAATTTGGGAGGAAAGAGGAGGTGTGTCTTATAATCCGAAGGTAGTTTACCAGGGAGCGGTGGCAGTGGAGGCAGGGTCACTGCTTCAGGAGGTTAGCGGCAGCGGTGGAGAGGGCTCACAGGAAGCAGGGTTCCTACTTTAGGAGGCTGGTGGCAGCAGCAGAAGAAGGGCAATGCTGCGGTGCCTGTGCTCCAAGAAGATGTTAGCGCTGGTGAGCAAAGTCCCCTTTTCTCATTGGTTTCCCTGAGTTGGACTTAAGTAAAATGGCTGCCAAATGCAAAGGCTGCCAAATAGCACATGCGTAGATTGAGATCTCGGGAGATGAGATGTCATCTCCAGAGATCTCAATCTGCCCGTGCACCGCCTTTGGTGTCCATTTTTCCAAAGCCAACCACAGGGAAACCAATGAGAAAAGGGGACTCCGCTCACCGACGCCATGATCTTCTGGGAGAACCGACAAATCAGCATTGCCCCACTCCTGCCGCCGGCCTCCTGAAGTAGCAAGCCTGCTCCACCGCCGCCACTAACCTCCTGATGCAGAGACCCTGCCTCTTGTAACCCCGCTTCACTGCCGCCACTTGGTAAGCTACCGCTAAAACGAACTATAAGGCGCACAATTTTTTCCTATTTTCCACCCCAAAATTTGGGGTCCATCTTACATCTTATGGTCCAGTGCATTTTATAACTCGCAACATACGGTATCTAATGTTGAGTTGGATGGAAGAACCTCACAAAAAAACAGGAAGAAGCAAAAGAACTCACAAAACTCTTTCAGCTTCTAGAGATTTCCAACACAACAATAAGTTACTAATTACTATAGTCGTTAAACATTTCCACTGCTTAAAGTAGTGAAAGGGTGAAGGCAACTTCATGCTTCAGGAGATTGGCCACAATCTGAGCTTAGACTCCACTCATTTTATCTTAAGAGATGAGTATACAATGCCATCAAATATATTTTTGGTGAATTTTCCCTTTAATTATGGATGAACCCATGAATTTCAGGTTTTGCGTTTCAGAAAACTGATAATTTCTTGACTTTCTTTTTATGCTGGATTCACCAAAAGGAGGATATTTGTAAGGAAGAAAGGTGGACCATGATTGCAGTATCTAAAAGAGCAATAAATGGTATGAGGAAAACCTCTGAGATCTCTATATTCATACCAGATAAGATATTAGTAGTATATTTTTTTAGAGAATGCAATAAAAGATAAGGGAAAAAAAGAAGTTATGTGTTCAGTTAGAAATGATTGCATCCTTGTATTCCTTGCTTCATTGACGTTGACGGGGACAGATGCTTTCATAGAGATGATCTCTTTGGTCTAATGAGAGCTGTGAAAAAGAGTGCTATAGAATTGAGACAATATTTCTATATTTATGGTCCTATTCAGGTTTCCTGCTATATCTAGGCTTAGCCATCGATAAGACCCTGATCAATTTTTACGTTGTATTCAAAATGACTTCTTTGAAGGTGGGATTAGGAATTTTACACCATGGGTATATCAACACATTTTTATACAAATGGTATTGAAGAGAACGGCCTAGCATTATGCCAGTATCAGATGTTTGGGTAGACCTTTATTTTGATCCAACCTATAACCTTCTAGTGATGGGGGTAAGTAATGGCTCTCTATTCAATATCTTACCATTAGCAGAGAGAGAAGGATGGAAAAATAGGACTAAAACCTAACATTTGTTGATAAAATTGATAAAAGGGAGAAAACAAATAACAAATATAAAGATATATATCAGCAACGAGCAAGTGGGTGAAATAAATATTCCCATTAAAAAAGATGCTCAGTAAGACCTGTGCAGTATAGTAAGTAGCTCGGTCTCACCACAGCCCTATCGATAAAGGAAGGCCATCCAATAGGGGCAGGAGATCAGGCAGGAGAGTTGATACTACAGTCTCCTGTCGTACCTCATGTCAAAGGGACAGTACTAAGGTGTGGTCCTGACAATCCCACTCCTAGAAATACCCTTATATTCCGACGCGTTTCATTTCCAATAGTGAGGACTCTTCCCCGGAGTGCATTTGTGGTGGGGGGCCTAACCAAGATGCCACACACCTACGCGGGCTGTGCGACACTCTGCAGGCCTGTCTTCAGGGTATCCTATTACTACAGAACCCTGTCTTTCTGCTTATGCACCCCCAGGAAATACACTCCCCTGAAGAGTCCTCGCTGTCATAGATACAATGCGGCCGGAAGGACTACAGGGGTATTTCTAGGAGGGTCAGGACCACACCTGGGTACTGTCCTTGTCAGGAAAGATGTCCTTACTTGGGCATGAAAGGGTACTGTAATATCAACCCTCCTGCCTGATCTCCTGCTCCCATTAAGTGGTCTTCCTTCACCAATATCAATGGGGGTGAGATAAAACTATTTACTGGGCTGCTCACATCTTATTGGGCACCTTTTTTGATGGGAATGTTTATTTCACCCACTTGCTCAGTACAATGTGATATATTTCTTTATATTTGTTATTTCTTTTATTAGGCTTACTTCCTTTTTATCAATTATCAATAAAAGTTAGGTTTTATTCCTATTTTTTTTTTATCCGACTCTCTTTGCTAATGGTACAGTTCTTTATTTTGAGTATTTTGACTAACTATGTTGTTTACCTACAGTGAAGGTTTTATCACCCGGACATTATCAGTTCTGTGACTATCTGGCATGCCAGCTGTTGTCCCGCCACGTCCCTTCCTGCGATAAGCAGCTCACTGTCTATAGACATTGTATATACAGAGCCTGGTGTGGGCAGCTTTTCAGCTCTTCTAACATACTGCATCTAAGAACTCTGATTGTATCACAACTTCTGATACCTGATGATAACTCATTGGCTTCAGAGTCTCTTTTTCCACATTGTGCTTCTTCTAGATGAGGTAGAAAAAACTTTTCTATAACAATATATTGGGATAACAGTCGACTTGACAATGTATGTTTTTCCACAACTGTCACGTTGACACTCTTTTTATAACTTTTACCTATTTTTTCAGGGTCAACTATTTTAGCAGACACCATTGTACAATGGGATAGTCCTGTACTTCTGCAATCCTTTGGCATTTATCCTGGCAAATAAAGAGCAGAACTCAAAAGCAGTCATGTTTCAGAATTGTCAGTGTTACCGGAGGCTATCTTCACAGAGAGGTAGTGTTGACTTTCAGATGTGAAACATACTGCCAGCATGGCATAGGCACATACATAAAAAGAGTCAGAAAGAAGCAGGGACACAGTCAGGAAAAGAATGGAGCGAGCAGAAGAGATAAGTGTTCAAACTCCACATGCTCCCTCCATGAATCATACAAAATACTCAACAAACTGAACAACTGGAGCAGAGCTCTCCGAGAGGCACGATCAGGAGATGTTCTATCTGATATACTGAGATTAGACAAGATTTACTACAGTACAAGTCCACAACTCCTGGAATTATCTATTAAGTTCTATTATCTTTATTTGTACTGTTGAATAAATTATGACTTAAAGATTTCATTATTTTAGGTTCTTTTAACATAGATCATTTAAAGAATATATATATATATATATATATATATATATATATATATATATATATACTGTATATATAATTTAGTTCCTTACATATGATTTGTGTTTTTAGTGCGAGGTATGTAAAAGTAAAGCATCACTTATTTTACGAAAGGATAAAATAGATATCTAATATGTAATGATTGGTCTATCATTGGGATATTGATCACCTATCTGTGGGATAACTCATAATTCCGACATCAGACATCCCTACCGATAAGCTGTTTGCAGCACAGGCATAATATCCTACTGATTAAACTGTTATTTCATTAAAAGTACAGCAAGCAGCCCAGTAAGTGACACATTGCTGGAATCTTTGCATTTACATTATACTGCGCTTAGAATAGGTGGCAAAATTATTGTGAAAGATTCCCTTCCATTAAGTACTGGAATGCTTAGTGGTTTCCATAGTTAGCACAGATGCGCTCATTTTCAGTTTCATGTGTGACCCCAAAAAAATTAGAAAACAGGAAAGATCCAGGACACCCCTTGCCATGAATTATTGAACCATGTGTTTTCTGGTTGAAATGGTTTCCAAGTAATCATAATTTATTACACTTAATTGGTTAAAAAAATACACCTTATACACCTATATACACCTTAAGAAAATCCATCTTGCATGTAAAATACTTCTTGTGCTTTGCAGGTGAAATTGACCTTCTAAGAAAGTACGCTACAGTTTACATTAGTGCACACATTTGTATATACCTCTATAAAGGGCATTGACCTGAGAGGTGTCATTTCTGTAAAACAAGTCATTGGTATTAATCAAAAGCAATTTGGATTCCCAAGGCTTTACATTCCCATAGCGAAGCATTGGTAGTAATAAAAACTGATCTGAAATCCCAAAGCTCTTCATTACCACAGCACAGCCCGCCTAAGTGTGCCAGTTTCCATTTTTGCCAGTTTCCAGCCATCTGGCTTTCCACACTTTTAGAGGTGTTGTGCCTGCACTCAACACCTTTAGTTGAGCACTTCCATCGCTTATACTTATCCTTTATCAGATGGTATTGTCCATGGAAGTTCGGGTTTGACCGTATTTTAGTCCAAAATTTGGTTCAGATACCAGAACTCTACCCAAACCTGAACCCCATAAAAGTTAATGGTGACCCAAACTTTGGAGCTGAAAATTCTCTCTCTCCTCCCGAACTGTAAAACAAACTTCCAGGAGAAGTCCGTGTTCTGAGTTAGGTGTCTGGTGTGAACCCCCGAACTTTGTTGTTTGAGTTCTCTCATCTCTATTGAAGACTCAGAGTCATTTCCTTCCTCAGCCAATTGGCTTTTATACCATCAGAAAAGCGTTTGTCTGTGTCACGGGAAGCCTAGGTAGGCAAGAGCTAATAACCCAGGCCCCTACGATTTCCCTCAACTCTGGGAAACCCTGACTGACCCTCTCCCAGAGTTTACACTGATGGTGTGCATGTCTGGGCCTCCACCCTCACCCTGTCTCCTGTTTCAACCCTAGGCTGAAACCTCCACCCACCACCCAGTGAAGAGACCACTAACCAATACCCACAGTTAGCACAGACAAGGATAACGGAAAATATACACCACGCCGCAGTCACTCAGGAATACACTATAAATGCACAGGGCAAAACAAATACAAATATAGGAAGGAGGAAAATATGACAAAGGGAAATATACACCACCAGATACGATACTCCTTTTCCTAGACCACCATTCCAGACCGAGATAACCAAGCATAAGACAGAAGCTATAATCGGTGACACCCAATGTTCAGAAGAACAATTTAAAGGCAGTGGGCGTGACCCAGCTTCCAATCTGAGCACCAGCTAAATTAACCCCGGACCAGCTAGACAAAATCTAGCTGACGCCACTGAGTGCATAGTGGACAAAAGCGGAATTACTGTCGAACGCCCTAGTATGAACAGCATCCGACATGACAGTCTGGCACAGAAACGTGTTGGTATTACTAAAAACTGATCTGAAATCCCAAGGCTCTTCATTACCACAGCGCAGCCCGCCTAAGCGTGCCAGTTTCCATTTTTGCCATTTTACATCTGGAAGAACCATGTCTTCCAGCCATCTGGCTTTCCACACTTTTAGGGGTGTTGTGCCTGCACTCAACACCTTCAGGTGAGCGCTTCCATCGCTGATACTTATCTTTTATTAGGCGGTATTGTGTACGGAAGCTCAGGTTCGACCATATTTTAGTCCAAAATTTGGTTCAGATCTCAGAACTCTACCTAAACATGAACCTGAACCCCATAAAAGTTAATGGCAGCCCAAACTATGGAGCTGAAAAATCTCTCTCTCCTTCCGAACGCTTTTAGAGGTGTTGTGCCTGCACTCAACACCTTCAGGTGAGCGCTTCCATCGCTTATGCTTATCCTTTATCAGGCGGTATTGTCTCATTTTGTGTGCTCTTCTGTACCTCTCCAGAGCTTCTCATATTTTGTGGCACTCATTTATTGTATCAATGCCATACAATACAATCAGTATCTACACTCAAAGAAATCTATGTCAATGTTCCAACATTTACAGCTTTATAATGTCCTCATTTAGGTTTTTCGGAGATCAAGGTAGTCATCATATCCCCAAACCCCAAACCACAGACCCTTGCCCTTTTTTTTCCGATTTTCCACAATTCATAAGGAGAGGGAGCATAGGGGCATCAAGATGAAAATTCTAAGAACGTTTTTTTAATTACTAATAAAATAATGTATATTCAAATTCTATTCAACATATATAGGTTTGTTTTTGCTTTTTTATGATGATCATATTACTGTCTCCTTTTTATAATTCATAAATTAGGTACAAAACTAGAATCCATGTGGGTTTGTTTGTCGATATATCTCCCGCATATTCTGCCGTACAAATGTTTTATTAGAGGCAGCCTAGGATACAATTAGAGAACACGGTTCTCTGGAGCTCCATACAGATGTGGTTCACTACTGTTATGTCTTGAGGGACTCATATACTTTTACAGACACTTTTACAACCAAGAAGTGCTTGGGTATTATAAATTTTATTGTTGTTGTTATTCAGTTTAAATATACTGTAAATAAAAATGGCATGTTTTTACCTTTAACTTTATATAGTCAAGCAAAGCTCTATATAACAGCAAATTGGGAGCTCTCAAAAAGCAAATAATGCAACAAAATTGTCAAATTTATCCTAAAAATTGTTTTATCTTATTTAAATAGAATTAAAGGGTTTTGAATCAAAAATCTTAATATAAAATAAAGATACACAGATTTTTCTGTCGTTGCATCAGGATTATGTTTATTTACATTACTGCAGCAGATCTACAGTATATGATTTTCTCCTACCTTAAGGAAATTTTATTATAATATCAAAATCGATCACTAGTCAAAAAAAGTCAACTTTGTTTACCTTATAGTATCAGTAAAGGCCCATTTGATCTGATTAAATGACTGCCGATTGGCCACATGGATGGTGATGAACAAAAAAATAGATGTAAGTGAAGCTGATATTTGATGTAATTTCACCTTTTGTGATCTGATAATTTTCTTTTTTCAAGTTCACCCACATAATTTCCTGTCCATCCGGTTGCTCATGATATAAATTCTCCTTCTCAGAAACACCAAGTCCTAAAGTACCTCATAGAAAGACAAAACTATGCAAGTAGCACATGCAGCCATGTTCATGATTCTAAGTATTGGCGCCTATTCTTCAATATTGCATTAGTAATTAGAAATGATCAGATCCACCACGTGCTGAAATCTTGATCATCTTCTTTCTAGGCCGGGACTTTCAGCTGTGACTAGTCCTGGGAAGTCCATGGGAAGTCCTAGCCTACAATGCGCATCATAAGTTTATGGCGCATATTGTGGTGTCACGACATTGTCATGAATTTACAATATGAACTCTAGGATGGGACTTCTGGCCATAACTAAGCCTGGATAGTCCCTGGAAGTCTTGGCCTAGAGCGCATGCTTTAAGGTCACAGCACATGACGTGATGTCATTAGGTCACTGCAATCTTACAATATGCATGCACAAGGATGTCCCAAGTCTGGTCATACTTGAAGGTCCCAGCCTAACAAGAAGACATCCAGATTTTCTGTGTACAGTAGTGGTAAGAAGTGTAGAGGACTGTACAGGAGAGAGAGCGCAACAGAGGTGACACAGAGATGAGTATTTGTTTTTTATGTTTATTAATCTTTTGCCAGTCCTCTACAGATCAGAAAAATGGTGACCATCCGGGCCACCATCTTGCAGTATTTGCTCACAGTGAATTGCAAAAATTCTGGAGAATGTGGATTTATGTAAAATTTGAGTTCAACTTTACTCGAATTAATTTGCCCAACTCTGACCCTAATTTTTTTTCTCAAATTGTCAAAACAAAATGACCTCTAAAATCTCTAAGGATCAAAAACAAAGGTTCAGCAAATTTTCTAGCTTACACACTTTTCATTTTCACCTATAAATTCAAAGCTGAATCTGACAGTAAGACTTAATTATTGTATTTAATAGGAAGAAAAATTATATTTCAATAAAATGGAAAAAACAAAGAAATCCATTCTATTGTCTGTTTGTAATTCACGATTTTCCGAGTACCTGCCTCTGAAACAAATGCTTCCACTTGTACTCTTTTCATCAGCATTTTATCCGCCAGTTAGACTGCTGTTTTCTTGTCAGAAGAAAATGACTATGAAATAGGTGTGCAAATTGTCAATGAACATAGTCCATCAAATTCTTTCAGGGTTTGTGTCTGGAACACTGCTGTGAGGAGCATGGAAATTGAGTTTTTCTAACAAACTTTTTAATCTCTCTCCAGTCACATTTTTACAGAAGGCAGAGAATTAAAACATTTTAATAATGAATGCGCTTTCTCATAAACTTACTTTAGATTTTTTTTTCAATAGCGCAGTGGAAAACTAATGATTTCAGGAATGACAGGTTGCAAGCTATGAATATAGATACAGATGCATTATTCTCTGCCTCTGTCTCTTGTATCTCTGCATACATTAAATGGATCCTGTATTTTTAGAAAATGTATCTAGATAATTTTTTTTTAATTATTAGCATTTACTAAATTACTCGTTGCTGCATTTTCTTCCTGCAATACAATGTAAATATCTTACCATTTCTCTGAGATTATCATAGTTGAATCTGTGTAGAAAAGATTGCCTGTCATGTGACCTCAATAAGAAATACATTAATATCAGTACATAGACAAAATAGTACCATATAAACATGTTAAAAGAGTTTAATTATTCATATTGAAAATGTATACATTTCCATTTTTAAAAGTAAAGACCCTCTGTGGAGACTGGGGTCAGTGGATGCTCTCATCTGCTGGCCCGAGACCGCATGGACCAGGGCTCATCCCACTGAACACCCTCTCTCCTTTTTCCGTGGGCATAGTTCTACTCAGAAAACAAAGTGTGAGGGTAAAGCAGTGTGGCAATACTTTATTGAACCAATAAACAAACAGTAACATATAAAACAGTCCCAGAAAAATACCCAAGATGGTGCAAAATTGCAGAGTCTCACCCTTCCTCAGACTTACCGGGATGACAGCAGCTGCGACTTTGGAGCTTCCAGAGCCGACTACCCTCATCTGTGGCATGCACAGAAAGGAGGTAACGACAAGCTTAGGAAGCTGACAGTCCATTGAGGTACTTGGCCAGGTTTCTGGATGGTCACAACCTGGCTTTTCGGAATGTCTACATGGAGCCAGTTGACTGGTGGGGCCCAATCCTGGCTTTCCTAAATGTATCCATGGATCTCAGGTGACCAGTGGGTCCAAATCCTGACTTCCAAATATGTATCCATTGGTTCAGTGATGGTCAATGGTGCAGATCTGTATTCTTTTAGCCGGGTTCATGGTTCCCTAAGCTGACATCCTGTAGAATGTCAAATTTGTGTCCCTTGTGATGAGCCATGCTGTCCTGTAGAGTGTTCATGGCTGTTTTTGTTGTAAAGAGTCTCTGGTTCTCCTTTTAGAACGATATAAATCTTTTTTATACCCACATCTGTGTTTCAGGTCATCATCCACAGGTCAGGGGGAAGGTGAGATGAGTATAACTCTCATTGAATGAGAATTTAATCAATCTACATAGTTAGTCCTACTGTGTTTTGCAGGTCATCAAACTAGCTAGCCTGGACAATGTGTATTGAACATATTAACAAACATCTAGTTTTCAATTACCCTGTATATTTATCATCCAAGATAAAAAAACAATATGCTGCAACAAACTTCAACTCAAAAGTCTATGTTAAAGGCTCATACGATCAATAGTCTGTGTTACTTAACCAACCAAAGAATGACACATAAATAGTGTTGAGCGATACCGTCCGGTACTTGAAAGTATCGGTATCGGAAAGTATCGGCCGATACCGGCAAAGTATTGGATCTGATCCGATACCGATACCCGATACCAATACAAGTCAATGGGACTCAAGTATCGGAAGGTATCCCTGATGGTTCCCAGGGTCTGAAGGAGAGGAAACTCTCCTTCAGGCCCTGGGATCCATATTAATGTGTAAAATAAAGAATTTAAATAAAAAATATTGATATACTCACCTCTCCGACGCAGCCTGGACCTTACCGCTGTGAACCGGCAGCCTTCTTTGCTTAAAATGAGCGTGTTCAGCACCTTCCATGACGTCACGGCTTCTGATTGGTCGCGTGCCGCTCATGTGACCGCCACGCGACCAATCAGAAGCCGTGACGTCATGGAAGGTGCTGAACACGCTCATTTTAAACAAAGAAGGCTGCCGGTTACCAGCGGTGATGTCCAGGGGCCTCCGGACAGGTGAGTATTAGGGTTGAGCGAAACGGTTCGATCATTTTCAAAAGTCGCCGACTTTTGGCTAAGTCGGCGTCTCATGAAACCCGATCCGACCCCTGTGCTTGTCGGCCATGCGGTACGCGACTTTCGCGCCAAAGTCGCGTTTCAATGACGCGAAAAGCGCCATTTCTCAGCCAATGAAGGTGAACGCAGAGTGTGGGCAGCGTGATGACATAGATCCTGGTCCCCACCATCTTAGAGAAGGGCATTGCAGTGATTGGCTTGCTGTCTGCGGCGTCACAGGGGCTATAAAGGGGCGTTCCCGCCGACCGCCATCTTACTGCTGCTGATCTGAGCTTAGGGACAGGTTGCTGCCGCTTCGTCAGAAGCAGGGAGAGCGTTAGGCAGGGTCCACTAACCACCAAACCGCTTGTGCTGCAGCGATTTCCACTGTCCAACACCACCTTCGGTGTGCAGGGACTGTGGAAGCTATTTTTTTTTTTTTTTCCCCTCAGCGCTGTAGCTCATTGGGCTGCCCTAGAAGGCTCCGTGATAGCTGTATTGCTGTGTGTACGCCACTGTGGAAACCAACTGCTTTTTTCAAAGCACATATCCTCTTGTTCCTTCCTTTCTGCACAGCTATCTTTTTTGTTTGTCCACACTTTTTATTTAATTTGTGCATCAGTCCACTCCTATTGCTGCCTGCCATACCTGGCTTAGATTACTGCAGGGAGATAGTAATTGTAGGACAGTCCCTGTTTTTTTTTTGTTTTTTTGTGGGAGATTAAGATTGGCATTTCTGCTACAGTGCCATCCCTGTGTGTGCCATCTCTCACTGAGTGGGCCATAGAAAGCCTATTTATTTTTTCCGTGATTTGTGTTCTAAATTCTACCTCAACACAAAAACACTACATCAATCAGTGGGAGAAAAATATTGGCCTCAGTCAGGGCTTGTGTGCCACTGCTGTGTGTGCTATCTCTCATTCAGTGGGCTATAGCAAGCCTATTTTTTTTTTTTTTTTTTTAATATTATTTGGTTTCTAAAGTCTCCCTGAAAAAAAAAAAAATACCTAAAAAAACAGTGGGAGAGTAATATTGCCCTTTCAGCTTGTGTGCCAGTCTTGACTCCTGGGTGTGCCACCTCTCTCCCTCTCATTCAGTGGGCCATAGAAAGCCTATTTATTTATTTTTTTAAATATTATTGGGTTTCTAAAGTCTCCCTTAAAAAACAAAAAATACATAAAAAAACAGTGGGAGAGTAATATTGCCCTTTCAGCTTGTGTGCCAGTCTTGACTCCTGGGTGTGCCACCTCTCTCCCTCTCATTCAGTGGGCCATAGAAAGCCTATTTATTTTTTTTTTTAAATATTATTGGGTTTCTAAAGTCTCCCTTAAAAAACAAAAAATACATAAAAAAACAGTGGGAGAGTAATATTGCCCTTTCAGCTTGTGTGCCAGTCTTGACTCCTGGGTGTGCCACCTCTCTCCCTCTCATTCAGTGGGCCATAGAAAGCCTATTTTTTTTTTTTTAAATATTATTGGGTTTCTAAAGTCTCCCTTAAAAAACAAAAAATACATAAAAAAACAGTGGGAGAGTAATATTGCCCTTTCAGCTTGTGTGCCAGTCTTGACTCCTGGGTGTGCCACCTCTCTCCCTCTCATTCAGTGGGCCATAGAAAGCCTATTTATTTTTTTTTTTTAAATATTATTGGGTTTCTAAAGTCTCCCTTAAAAAAAAAACAAACATAAAAAAACAGTGGGAGAGTAATATTGCCCTTTCAGCTTGTGTGCCAGTCTTGACTCCTGGGTGTGCCACCTCTCTCTCATTCAGTGGGCCATAGAAAGCATTTTTTTTTTTTTCCTTGATTTGTGTTCTAAAATCTACCTCAACACAAAAACACTACATCAATCAGTGGGAGAAAAATATTGGCCTCAGTCAGGGCTTGTGTGCCACTGCTGTGTGTGCTATCTCTCATTCAGTGGGCTATAGAAAGCCTATTTATTTATTTATTTTTTTTCTTATTATTTGGTTTCTAAAGTCTCCCTGAAAAAAAAAAAAAAAAACATAAAAAAACAGTGGGAGAGTAATATTGCCCTTTCAGCTTGTGTGCCAGTCTTGACTCCTGGGTGTGCCACTTCTCTCCCTCTCATTCAGTGGGCCATAGAAAGCCTATTTATTTTTTTTTAAAAATATTATTGGGTTTCTAAAGTCTCCCTTAAAAAAAAAAAATACCTAAAAAAACAGTGGGAGAGTAATATTGCCCTTTCAGCTTGTGTGCCAGTCTTGACTCCTGGGTGTGCCACCTCTCTCCCTCTCATTCAGTGGGCCATAGAAAGCCTATTTATTTTTTTTTTTAAATATTATTGGGTTTCTAAAGTCTCCCTTAAAAAACAAAAAATACATAAAAAAACAGTGGGAGAGTAATATTGCCCTTTCAGCTTGTGTGCCAGGCTTGACTCCTGGGTGTGCCACCTCTCTCCCTCTCATTCAGTGGGCCATAGAAAGCCTATTTATTTTTTTTTTTAAATATTATTGGGTTTCTAAAGTCTCCCTTAAAAAACAAAAAATACATAAAAAAACAGTGGGAGAGTAATATTGCCCTTTCAGCTTGTGTGCCAGTCTTGACTCCTGGGTGTGCCACCTCTCTCCCTCTCATTCAGTGGGCCATAGAAAGCCTATTTATTTATTTTTTTTAAATATTATTGGGTTTCTAAAGTCTCCCTTAAAAAAAAAAAAAAACATAAAAAAACAGTGGGAGAGTAATATTGCCCTTTCAGCTTGTGTGCCAGTCTTGACTCCTGGGTGTGCCACCTCTCTCTCATTCAGTGGGCCATAGAAAGCATTTTTTTTTTTTTCCTTGATTTGTGTTCTAAAATCTACCTCAACACAAAAACACTACATCAATCAGTGGGAGAAAAATATTGGCCTCAGTCAGGGCTTGTGTGCCACTGCTGTGTGTGCTATCTCTCATTCAGTGGGCTATAGAAAGCCTATTTATTTATTTATTTTTTTTCTTATTATTTGGTTTCTAAAGTCTCCCTGAAAAAAAAAAAAAAAAAACATAAAAAAACAGTGGGAGAGTAATATTGCCCTTTCAGCTTGTGTGCCAGTCTTGACTCCTGGGTGTGCCACCTCTCTCCCTCTCATTCAGTGGGCCATAGAAAGCCTATTTATTTTTTTTTTAAAATATTATTGGGTTTCTAAAGTCTCCCTTAAAAAAAAAAAAATACCTAAAAAAACAGTGGGAGAGTAATATTGCCCTTTCAGCTTGTGTGCCAGTCTTGACTCCTGGGTGTGCCACCTCTCTCCCTCTCATTCAGTGGGCCATAG
This sequence comes from Ranitomeya variabilis, assembly GCF_051348905.1. Taxonomy (NCBI): domain Eukaryota; kingdom Metazoa; phylum Chordata; class Amphibia; order Anura; family Dendrobatidae; genus Ranitomeya; species Ranitomeya variabilis. The sequence goes on along the minus strand of NC_135232.1, from coordinate 1,072,874,188 downwards.
AAAGCCTATTTATTTTTTTTTTAAAATATTATTGGGTTTCTAAAGTCTCCCTTAAAAAACAAAAAATACATAAAAAAACAGTGGGAGAGTAATATTGCCCTTTCAGCTTGTGTGCCAGGCTTGACTCCTGGGTGTGCCACCTCTCTCCCTCTCATTCAGTGGGCCATAGAAAGCCTATTTATTTTTTTTTTAAAATATTATTGGGTTTCTAAAGTCTCCCTTAAAAAACAAAAAATACATAAAAAAACAGTGGGACAGTAATATTGCCCTTTCAGCTTGTGTGCCAGTCTTGACTCCTGGGTGTGCCACCTCTCTCCCTCTCATTCAGTGGGCCATAGAAAGCCTATTTATTTTTTTTTTAAAATATTATTGGGTTTCTAAAGTCTCCCTGAAAAAAAAAAATACATAAAAAAACAGTGGGAGAGTAATATTGCCCTTTCAGCTTGTGTGCCAGTCTTGACTCCTGGGTGTGCCACCTCTCTCCCTCTCATTCAGTGGGCCATAGAAAGCCTATTTATTTTTTTTTTAAATATTATTGGGTTTCTAAAGTCTCCCTGAAAAAAAAAGATACATAAAAAAACAGTGGGAGAGTAATATTGCCCTTTCAGCTTGTGTGCCAGTCTTGACTCCTGGGTGTGCCACCTCTCTCCCTCTCATTCAGTGGGCCATAGAAAGCCTATTTATTTATTTTTTTAAATATTATTGGGTTTCTAAAGTCTCCCTTAAAAAACAAAAAATACATAAAAAAACAGTGGGAGAGTAATATTGCCCTTTCAGCTTGTGTGCCAGTCTTGACTCCTGGGTGTGCCACCTCTCTCCCTCTCATTCAGTGGGCCATAGAAAGCCTATTTATTTATTTTTTTAAATATTATTGGGTTTCTAAAGTCTCCCTTAAAAAACAAAAAATACATAAAAAAACAGTGGGAGAGTAATATTGCCCTTTCAGCTTGTGTGCCAGTCTTGACTCCTGGGTGTGCCACCTCTCTCCCTCTCATTCAGTGGGCCATAGAAAGCCTATTTATTTTTTTTTAAAAATATTATTGGGTTTCTAAAGTCTCCCTTAAAAAACAAAAAATACATAAAAAAACAGTGGGAGAGTAATATTGCCCTTTCAGCTTGTGTGCCAGTCTTGACTCCTGGGTGTGCCACCTCTCTCCCTCTCATTCAGTGGGCCATAGAAAGCCTATTTATTTTTTTTAAAAAATATTATTGGGTTTCTAAAGTCTCCCTTAAAAAACAAAAAATACATAAAAAAACAGTGGGAGAGTAATATTGCCCTTTCAGCTTGTGTGCCAGTCTTGACTCCTGGGTGTGCCACCTCTCTCTCTCTAATTGTGGGCCATAGAAAGCCTTTTTTTTTTTTTTTTTTTTAATATTATTTGGTTTCTAAAGTCTCCCTGAGAAAAAAAAATAAATAAATTAGGTGGGAGATTAATATTGACATTAGTGCTTGAGTGACAGTCCTGCGTGTGTGTCATCTCTGTGATTTTGTGCCACAGAAAACAGAGTGTGTAACATTGTGCCTGATTTTCCTTGTGGTCTCACCAACCTGTTAAGGGATATTGAAATCATACTGAAGTTATAGCTCACCGTGTAAGTTGTTTGACAGCAACAAATAAAGTTACTTTGGTTAAGATTTTAAAACAATGAGGAAGTCTGGTGCAAGAGGTCGTCGTGGGCGTTCATTGTCAGCTGGTAATGATGGTAGTGGTAGTGGAGCATCAGGTGGTCGTGGGGATAAAAATATTCCACCTAAGTCTGGAGCTGTGGAGCCAGTTTCGTCGTCAGGCTACACAAGGCCTCGAACGCTCTCTTTTCTGGGAGTAGGAAAACCGCTTTTAAAGGCGGAGCAGCAACAGCAAGTTTTGGCTTACATTGCAGACTCAGCCTCTAGCTCTTTTGCCTCCTCTTCCGAAACTGGTAAATGTAAAAGCAGCGCGTCGCTTGTGGATGTTCACGGTCAGGGACAAGTCGCTTCCTTGTCCTCCTCAGCAAAAACTACAACAAGAGAGAAGGATGCAGCAGGCGACACAACGGGTCACTCCATGGAGCTCTTTACACATACCGTCCCTGGCTTAGAAAGTGAAACATTTAACAGGCCATGCCCATTACAAGTATATTCTGACATGGAGTGCACTGATGCACAGCCACAGCCAGAGTACTATGCTGCTCCTTTGACTCAGACCACCACATTGCCCTCTCAGGGTACAGATCCACAATCAGACCCTGATGAGACTATGTTGCCCCGCCACGAACGCTATACCACCGACCGACACAGTGACACAGACGAAGTTGCACACGAGCTCGAAGAGGAGGTAATAGATGACCCAGTTATTGACCCCGATTGGCAGCCATTGGGGGAACAGGGTGCAGGCGGCAGTAGTTCAGAAGCGGAGGTGGAGGAGGGGCCGCAGCAGGCATCAACATCGCAACAGGTTCCATCTGCCGGGCCCGTATCTGGCCCAAAACGCGTGTCAAAGCCAAAACCTGTTGGAGCACAGCGTTGCCATCTGGTTAAAGCTCAGTCTGCAATCCCTGAAAAGGGATCCGAGTCTAGGAAGAGTGCAGTCTGGCATTTTTTTAAACAACATCCAACTGATCAGCGCAAAGTCATCTGTCAAAAATGTTCAACTAGCTTAAGCAGAGGTCAGAATCTGAAAAGTCTAAATACTAGTTGCATGCATAGACACTTAACCACCATGCATTTTCAAGCCTGGACTAACTACCAAACGTCCCTCAAGGTTGTAGCACCCTCGGCCAATGAAGCTAGTCAGCAACGCAACATCCCTTCCGTCACTGTAAGGCCACCATTTTCCGCACCACCGGCAGTATCTGTGCAGGTTTCTTTGCCAGCCAAAAGCAGTCAGGGTCAGGGAATCACCAGTTTTGTAGGAGGAAATATTGCATCTAGGGCACCGGCGGAAACAATACCGTCTCCAACCGTCTCTCAGTCTGCCATGTACACCGGCACACCCGAAAGTTCCACGATCTCCAGCTCTCCAGTCCAGCTCACCCTACATGAGACTCTGGTTAGAAAAAGGAAGTACTTATCCTCGCATCCGCGTACACAGTGTTTTAACGCCCACATAGCTAGACTAATCTCGTTAGAGATGATGCCCTACCGGTTAGTTGAAAGCGAAGCTTTCAAAGCCCTGATGGAGTACGCTGAACCACGATACGAGCTACCCAGTCGACACTTTTTTTCCAGAAAAGCCATCCCAGCCCTGCACCAGCATGTTAAACAGCGCATCGTCCATGCACTCAGGCAATCTGTGAGTACAAAGGTGCACCTGACTACAGATGCATGGACCAGTAGGCATGGCCAGGGACGTTATGTGTCCATCACGGCACACTGGGTGAATGTGGTGGATGCAGGGTCCACAGGCGACATCAATTTAGGGACAGTTGTGCCTAGCCCACGGTCTAGGAAACAGTTGGCTGTAGGCGTTCGCACCCCCTCCTCCTCCTCCTCCTCGTCCTCCTGCAGAAGCTACAGCTCTTCCACAGAACGCAGTCTGCCAACCACTCCATCGGCAGATGACACTGTTGCACACCAGTTGTCCCATTATGGGCCAGCTACTGCCAAGCGTCAGCAGGCTGTATTGGCTATGAAGTGCTTGGGCGACAACAGACACACCGCGGAAGTTCTGTCCGAGTTCTTGCAACAAGAAACACAGTCGTGGCTGGGCACAGTAGATCTTGAGGCAGGCAAGGTAGTGAGTGATAACGGAAGGAATTTCATGGCTGCCATCTCCCTTTCCCAACTGAAACACATTCCTTGCCTGGCTCACACCTTAAACCTGGTGGTGCAGTGCTTATTGAAAACTTATCCTGGGTTCTCCGACCTGCTCCTCAAAGTGCGTGCACTTTGCTCACATATCCGACGTTCGCCTGTACACGCCAGCCGTATGCAGACCTATCAGCGGTCTTTGAACCTTCCCCAGCATCGCCTAATCATAGACGTTGCAACAAGGTGGAACTCAACACTGCACATGCTTCAGAGACTGTGCGAACAGAGGCGTGCTGTTATTTATTTGTGGGAGGATACACGGGCAGGCAGTAGGATGGCAGACATGGAGTTGTCAGGTGTGCAGTGGTCTAAGATACAAGACATGTGTCAAGTCCTTCAGTGTTTTGAGGAATGCACACGGCTGGTTAGTGCAGACAACGCCGTAATAAGCATGAGCATCCCCCTAATGCGTCTGCTGATGCAAAGTTTGACGCACATAAAGGAGCAGGCGTCTGCACCAGAGGAAGAGGAAAGCCTTGATGACAGTCAGCCATTGTCTGGTCAGGGCAGTGTACAGGACGAGGTAGCGGGCGAAGAGGAGGTGGAGGACGAGGAGGATGATGGGGATGAGTATATTTTTAATGCCGAACCTTTCCCGGGGGCACAGGAAATTGGTTGCGTGTCACGGCCGGGTTCTGGTTTTTTGAGGGACACAAGTGACGTAGATTTGCCTGCAACTGCCCCTCAACCAATCACAACCGGAGATTTTACAACTGGAACTTTGGCCCACATGGCGGATTTTGCCTTACGTATCCTAAAAAGGGACACACGCATTACGAAAATGATGAACGATGACGATTACTGGTTGGCCTGCCTCCTTGATCCACGCTATAAAGGCAAATTGCAAAATATTATGCCACATGAGAACTTGGAACTAATATTAGCAACCAAACAATCAACTCTTGTTGACCGTTTGCTTCAGGCATTCCCAGCACACAGCGCACGTGATCGTTCTCACACGAGCTCCAGGGGGCAGCAGACTAGGAGTGTTAGGGGTGCACACATCAGAAGTGGCGCTGGACAGAGGGGTTTTCTGACCAGGTTGTGGAGTGATTTTGCTATGACCACAGACAGGACAGGTACTGCTGCATCAATTGAAAGTGACAGGAGACAACATTTGTCCAGTATGGTTACTAACTATTTTTCATCCCTTATCGATGTTCTCCCTCAACCGTCATTCCCATTTGATTACTGGGCCTCCAAATTAGACACCTGGCCAGAATTGGCAGAATATGCATTGCAGGAGCTTGCTTGCCCGGCAGCAAGTGTCCTATCAGAAAGAGTATTCAGTGCTGCAGGTTCAATATTAACCGAAAAAAGGACTCGTCTGGCTACCCAAAATGTTGACGATCTAACATTCATTAAAATGAACCACAACTGGATTTCGAAATCTTTTGCCCCACCTTGCCCGGCCGACACCTAGCTTTCCTATGAAAGGCTCTTGCCTGTGAATTACTTTTCTAATGTCTAATTTGCTGCAGCTGATTGTACAGCATACGACATGTTTACACCTCCCTAAATGGCCAAACTCCCCACACGGGGCCGTGGTATCGCGACTTGGCGCAAGCACCCGTGAGACTGCTGTTTGTCTGAAGAGGTGGGTGTGCTCGCTTTTGGTTGACGGCATTGCTACTGGGTCCCTCATAGTACAATGTAGTGTCTCTGGCGGTGGTAGTGCACACCCAACGTCAGACACACCGTTGTAACATGAGGGGCCCTGGGGCGGTCCCGCCGGCCTCTAGAGAGTTCCCCCCTACCCCAGCTCAAAATGTGCTCTACCACATGCAAAATTATGTCGCACAGCTCCACCAATCTTTAGTCTATTCGCTGACATCATTCAATGTCTGGCACTGACAATACAAATTTGTAGACATCTACGATGCAACTTAAAGTAGTCTGTGTCTGTGTCCTATATTGGCACCATTAAATAGTTACTGCCAAATTACTATGTCAGAAACTCAGCAGATGAGCCCACCCCTGTACCTAAGTATGCCACCTTTTTTTTTGTTTTGGTTGTTTTGCGAGACATTAACATCTATTTATATTTTGGGAGTACTGGGACAGACACTCCTTGCACTACTCCTCCACTCACCACCAAGCTGCCCGTGTATCCATGTAACCGCTGTAAAACTGCCATGAGCCTATTGTTTGTTATTTTAGGCCTTTGAAGCCTGTCTGCGGTCCCTCCTTCCACTAGTCCTCCACTGACCAGACCACTGCTGCCCGTGTACCCCTGGAACCAATTATAAAGTGCCTACAGCCAGCCCATTTTTTTATGTTAGGCCTTTGAAGCCTGTCTGCGGTCCCTCCTTCCACTAGTCCTCCACTGGCCAGACCACTGCTGCCCGTGTACCCCTGGAACCAATTATAAAGTGCCTACAGCCAGCCCATTTTTTTATGTTAGGCCTTTGAAGCCTGTCTGCGGTCCCTCCTTCCACTAGTCCTCCACTGACCAGACCACTGCTGCCCGTGTACCCCTGGAACCAATTATAAAGTGCCTACAGCCAGCCCATTTTCTTATGTTAGGCCTTTGAAGCCTGTCTGCGGTCCCTACTTTAAATACTCCTCCACTGACCACCAAGCTGCCTGCCCGTGTATCCATGTAACCGCTGTAAAACTGCCATGAGCCTATTGTTTGTTATTTTAGGCCTTTGAAGCCTGTCTGCGGTCCCTCCTTCCACTAGTCCTCCACTGACCAGACCACTGCTGCCCGTGTACCCCTGGAACCAATTATAAAGTGCCTACAGCCAGCCCATTTTTTTATGTTAGGCCTTTGAAGCCTGTCTGCGGTCCCTCCTTCCACTAGTCCTCCACTGGCCAGACCACTGCTGCCCGTGTACCCCTGGAACCAATTATAAAGTGCCTACAGCCAGCCCATTTTTTTATGTTAGGCCTTTGAAGCCTGTCTGCGGTCCCTCCTTCCACTAGTCCTCCACTGACCAGACCACTGCTGCCCGTGTACCCCTGGAACCAATTATAAAGTGCCTACAGCCAGCCCATTTTCTTATGTTAGGCCTTTGAAGCCTGTCTGCGGTCCCTACTTTAAATACTCCTCCACTGACCACCAAGCTGCCTGCCCGTGTATCCATGTAACCGCTGTAAAACTGCCATGAGCCTATTGTTTGTTATTTTAGGCCTTTGAAGCCTGTCTGCGGTCCCTCCTTCCACTAGTCCTCCACTGACCAGACCACTGCTGCCCGTGTACCCCTGGAACCAATTATAAAGTGCCTACAGCCAGCCCATTTTTTTATGTTAGGCCTTTGAAGCCTGTCTGCGGTCCCTCCTTCCACTAGTCCTCCACTGGCCAGACCACTGCTGCCCGTGTACCCCTGGAACCAATTATAAAGTGCCTACAGCCAGCCCATTTTCTTATGTTAGGCCTTTGAAGCCTGTCTGCGGTCCCTACTTTAAATACTCCTCCACTGACCACCAAGCTGCCTGCCCGTGTATCCATGTAACCGCTGTAAAACTGCCATGAGCCTATTGTTTGTTATGTTAGGCCTTTGAAGCCTGTCTGCGGTCCCTACTTTAAATACTCCTCCACTGACCACCAAGCTGCCTGCCCGTGTATCCATGTAACCGCTGTAAAACTGCCATGAGCCTATTGTTTGTTATTTTAGGCCTTTGAAGCCTGTCTGCGGTCCCTCCTTCCACTAGTCCTCCACTGGCCAGACCACTGCTGCCCGTGTACCCCTGGAACCAATTATAAAGTGCCTACAGCCAGCCCATTTTCTTATGTTAGGCCTTTGAAGCCTGTCTGCGGTCCCTACTTTAAATACTCCTCCACTGACCACCAAGCTGCCTGCCCGTGTATCCATGTAACCGCTGTAAAACTGCCATGAGCCTATTGTTTGTTATGTTAGGCCTTTGAAGCCTGTCTGCGGTCCCTACTTTAAATACTCCTCCACTGACCACCAAGCTGCCTGCCCGTGTATCCATGTAACCGCTGTAAAACTGCCATGAGCCTATTGTTTGTTATTTTAGGCCTTTGAAGCCTGTCTGCGGTCCCTCCTTCCACTAGTCCTCCACTGACCAGACCACTGCTGCCCGTGTACCCCTGGAACCAATTATAAAGTGCCTACAGCCAGCCCATTTTTTTATGTTAGGCCTTTGAAGCCTGTCTGCGGTCCCTCCTTCCACTAGTCCTCCACTGACCAGACCACTGCTGCCCGTGTACCCCTGGAACCAATTATAAAGTGCCTACAGCCAGCCCATTTTCTTATGTTAGGCCTTTGAAGCCTGTCTGCGGTCCCTACTTTAAATACTCCTCCACTGACCACCAAGCTGCCTGCCCGTGTATCCATGTAACCGCTGTAAAACTGCCATGAGCCTATTGTTTGTTATTTTAGGCCTTTGAAGCCTGTCTGCGGTCCCTCCTTCCACTAGTCCTCCACTGACCAGACCACTGCTGCCCGTGTACCCCTGGAACCAATTATAAAGTGCCTACAGCCAGCCCATTTTCTTATGTTAGGCCTTTGAAGCCTGTCTGCGGTCCCTACTTTAAATACTCCTCCACTGACCACCAAGCTGCCTGCCCGTGTATCCATGTAACCGCTGTAAAACTGCCATGAGCCTATTGTTTGTTATGTTAGGCCTTTGATAGCCTGTCTGCGGTCCCTACTTTAAATACTCCTCCACTCACCACCAAGCTGCCTGCCCGTCTATCCATGTAACCGCTGTAAAACTGCAATGAGCCTATTGTTTGTTATTTTAGGCCTTTGATAGCCTGTCTGCGGCCCCTACTTGCAATACTCCTCCACTGACCACAATGCTGCCTGGAGTGCCTGCCTGTGTATCCATGTAACCGATGTAAAACTGCCATGACTGCCTACTGTTTGTTATTTTAGGCCTTTGATAGCCTGTCTGCAGCCCCTACTTGCAATACTCCTCCACTGACCACACCAATGCTGCCCGTGTACCCCTGGAACCTATTTAAAAGTTCATAGAGCCTAGTTATATATTTTATTTACTATTAATAAGGCCATGATGGACTACGCTGTACCACGCTACAAGCTAACCAGTCGACACTTCTTTTGCGAGAAAAGCCATCCCAACCCTCCACCAGCATGTAGAAGACCGCATTGTCCATGCACTCTGGCAATCTGTGAGTACAAAGGTGCACCTGACAACAGACGCATGGACCTGTAGGCATGGCCACGGAAGATTACGTGTCCATTACGGCGCAATGGGTTAATGTGGTGGATGCATGGTCCACAGGGGACAGCCTACTAAGTCTGTCTGCAGTCCCTAATTCAAATTGTCCTCCACTGTCTAAATCGGAGCTTCCACCTTCTGGCTTTCGGCCTATAGTATCAGAAATTAAACTGCATTTGGCCTTCAACTTTGGTTAGGGCCTACTAACGGCTTCTGCCCCTCCCTGGTGTTGCCCTCAACTAAATAAAGCTGAGCTTCAACCTTCCGGCTCTCATTAAGTGGTTTTTAAAAAAAAAAATGGTGGTTAGGGCCTACTAACGGCTTCTGCCCCTCCCTGGTGTTGCCCTCAACTAAATAAAGCTGAGCTTCAACCTTCTGCTCCAAATTACCATTTTAAAAAATGCAATAGGCTTTTCCGGCCTACTAAAGGTGTCTGTCTGTGTGCCCCTGCCTGGTGTTGTCCTCAACTAAATAAAGCTGAGCTTCAACCTTCTGCTCCAAATTACCATTTTAAAAAATGCAATAGGCTTTTCCGGCCTACTAAAGGTGTCTGTCTGTGTGCCCCTGCCTGGTGTTGTCCTCAACTAAATAAAGCTGAGCTTCAACCTTCAGGCTCTCATTAAGTGGTTTTAAAAAAAAAAAATGGTGGTTAGGGCCTACTAACGGCTTCTGCCCCTCCCTGGTGTTGCCCTCAACTAAATAAAGCTGAGCTTCAACCTTCTGCTCCAAATTACCATTTTAAAAAATGCAATAGGCTTTTCCGGCCTACTAAAGGTGTCTGTCTGTGTGCCCCTGCCTGGTGTTGTCCTCAACTAAATAAAGCTGAGCTTCAACCTTCTGCTCCAAATTACCATTTTAAAAAATGCAATAGGCTTTTCCGGCCTACTAAAGGTGTCTGTCTGTGTGCCCCTGCCTGGTGTTGTCCTCAACTAAATAAAGCTGAGCTTCAACCTTCTGCTCCAAATTACCATTTTAAAAAATGCAATAGGCTTTTCCGGCCTACTAAAGGTGTCTGTCTGTGTGCCCCTGCCTGGTGTTGTCCTCAACTAAATAAAGCTGAGCTTCAACCTTCTGCTCCAAATTACCATTTTAAAAAATGCAATAGGCTTTTCCGGCCTACTAAAGGTGTCTGTCTGTGTGCCCCTGCCTGGTGTTGTCCTCAACTAAATAAAGCTGAGCTTCAACCTTCTGCTCCAAATTACCATTTTAAAAAATGCAATAGGCTTTTCCGGCCTACTAAAGGTGTCTGTCTGTGTGCCCCTGCCTGGTGTTGTCCTCAACTAAATAAAGCTGAGCTTCAACCTTCCGGCTCTCATTAAGTGGTTTTAAAAAAAAAAAATGGTGGTTAGGGCCTACTAACGGCTTCTGCCCCTCCCTGGTGTTGCCCTCAACTAAATAAAGCTGAGCTTCAACCTTCTGCTCCAAATTACCATTTTAAAAAATGCAATAGGCTTTTCCGGCCTACTAAAGGTGTCTGCCCCTCCCTGGTGTTATCCTCAACTGAACAAAGCTGAGCTTCCACATTCTGGCTTTCGCCCTATACTATCAGATATTAAACTGCATTTGGCCTACTAGTGTGGTTAGGCCCTTGAAACAGTGTCTGCTGCTCTTGGGTTTGCTACTCCACTGAACAAAGCAATGCCGCCTGTTTAGTCCTGTTACCAATTTTGAACTGCATGTAGCCTACTTTATTCTTTGGCCCTATATCTGTTTCCTCCTCATCCTGCCCATTGCCCAGCCACTGCTAAATGAGTCTGCTGGTACATTGACCTAGACCACTACATTCCGCTTGTACTCTACACAGCCAGAATCTGACCCTGCTGAAAGTAAGGTTCCCCTTCCCGCATGTTATACCACCTTACACAGGGACAAAGAGGAAGGTGCAGATGAAAGTGCAGGTTCCTTCATCAGGTGGGGGGGGCATACTCGTTGGCGACGTCACTGGCACAGGGCCCCTCAGAGTACGCAAAAGTGTCGCTGCTGGTGGGAGGCGCCCCCGCCATGCAAACACACCGCCGTACTTTGAGGGGCCCTGTGCCAGTGGCAATGCGAACGAGTGGGCCCCCCCCTGCTTGCTCAGGATCACAGCACTTGCAACTTTTAAATACTTACCTTTCCCTGCAACACCGCCGTGACGTAGTCCGCATTTCCTGGGCCCACGAAAAACTTGAGCCAGCCCTACTCCCCCCACAACTTTCCCCCAATTCCCTATGCCCAACTATTATTATACAGTTGATTAAGATTGGCAAGCTTCAGAAACAAGAATGGATGTTTTTGGCATTAAAATGGGCACTGTAGGTGTTTTCCTGGCCTCCACTCACTGCCGACTATGCTTCCCCATTGACTTGCATTGGGTTTCGTGTTTCGGTCGATCCCCGACTTTTAGCGATAATCGGCCGACTGCACTCGACTCGACTCTGGACAAAATCGGGTTTCCCAAAACCCTACTCGATCTTAAAAAAATGAAAGTCGCTCAACCCTAGTGAGTATATCAATATTTTTTATTTTAATTCTTTATTTTACACATTCATATGGATCCCAGGGCCTGAAGGAGAGTTTCCTCTCCTTCAGACCCTGGGAACCATACACTGGAAACTTCCGATTCCGATTCCCGATACTACAAAAGTATCGGATCTCGGTATCGGAATTCCGATACCGCAAGTATCGGCCGATACCCGATACTTGCGGTATCGGAATGCTCAACACTACACATAAATTAAAAAATCAGCATAAAGATAATAAAATATGTCTCTGAGCCTACTGAATTTACATCTAGATAATTAAGATTAAATGCGGTGTCATCACAATGGTCCTCCATCCTAATTAGCCAGACGTGATAGGCTTTCAATCATCCTTTTCCACTTTTCAAGGACAGTCCATAAGCATGTCTTTAAGCATAGACATGAATATAAGAGGTCTCACCTTGATAATAACAAAACTTTATATCATTCAGTTTCCTCAGAGCATAGTCCATGCATTCCTTGCAAATAAACTCCATACGTAATTGATGAGAACCAACTCGTATCCATTGCGTCAACACATGGAGTCCTCTGCATCCTGTAGTTCCTGGATTAAATCCAATTGAGTGTCAGTAGCCTGGTATTCAATCCGTCAAAGCTGGCACAGCTCCTGTAGTTGTTGTTTCTTTTTGGGGTTAGACATTTACTCTGGTCCTCTTCCAAGACATAGCTAGTGGGGTTGGACATAGTGGCATCCCAAACGTGTTGTGTATGCCTCTCATATGGTCTGCTGGATCTCTGTCTATATGCCTCCCTGGTTGTATAGCCTTTGGATTGTGTCTACAAATACAAGTCCACTGCAGCTTCCCATCTTGTCACTTGCCACCTGTAAATACTTCCTGTACCTTCACCATATATTGCTAATTTCTCATTCACTGTATGTGAAATAAATTTGCTGCTATAAATTCATCTAGAACATGTGATGATTATATACACTGCTTCCCCAGATCCGCTGGGCTGAATAGTATCCCACTGCTGCCACTAAATGTGAAGACATGGGAGGTCAGCAGGTGCTCTCATCTGTTAGCCCGAGACCGCATGGACAGGATACTACTCATACAGCACAGGGTGAGGGTAAAACAGTGTGGCAATACTGTAAAGAACCAGGAAATGACAATACTACATAAAACAGTTCTAGCAAAATACACAAGATGGTGCATAATTACAGACTCACCTTTCCGCTGACTCACTGGGATTATAGCAGTTGTGACCCCGAGCTTCCAGGGCTATCTACCCCCACCTGCTACACCCACAGAGAGGAGGAAATGACATGCTTAGGAAGCTGACAGTCCATTGAGGCACATGGCCAGGTGACTGGAGGATCACAACCTGGCTTCTCCAAACGTCTCCTTGGAGCCAGGTGACAGGTGGGTCCCAGTCCTGGCTTCCCAAACATACCCATGGATTCAGTGATGGTCAATGGAGCAGATATGTATTCTATCAGCCGGGGCTGTGGTCCCATAAGCTGACATCCTGTAGATTGTGAAATCTGTGTCCCTTGTGATGGAGTCATTATGTCCTGGCTGCTGTCCTGTAGAGTACTCCTGGATGTATTTTTTGTAATGTCTGAGTCTCTCTGCAGAACAATTGAAATCCTTTTTTTATACCCACATCTGTGTTTCAGGTCATCATCCACATGTCAGTGGGGAGGTGGGATGAGTTTAACTCTCATTGTTTGAGTACTTAATCAATGTGCATAGTTTTTTCTCCACTGTTTTGCAAGTCAACAAGCCACAGGGTCCCACACAATGGTAAATCAACATGTTATCAAAAATCGATTGTTCAATGACCCTATGTCTCTGTCTTTCAAAAATAGCAGACAATAAGCTGTACTTGTAGAATGGGCAAAACAAAAATCGGAATAGGACCCTCAGTTTACACAGAACATTATGATCAGTGATGGGGCAAACTTTTTTGAGTGGGTCATTTATATGGATACACCTAAATAACATGGGAATGGTGACAGTTTTCTTGTGTAGGGTGTCTTGCATTGAAATCTGCTGCAGTGACTCGGGTGCTGTGTTCACCAGACATCAACACAATTTCTATCTGCTCTTCATGTGTTAACTTCTGCAACATGTCAATGGCTGTAAACCAAGAGAAACTTGTAAATAACTCATGAAAGAATAAAGTTATGTCAAAACCAAGCACACCATTATTTTTCTTGCAACATTCTCAATAAGTTTGATGTGTCACATGACCCTCTTTCCATTGGAAAAAATAAAGTTGGATCCAAAATGTCCGACTTCAAAATGGCTGCCATGGTCACCACCCATCTTGAAAAGTTTTCCCCCTTCTATATACTAATGTGCCACAAACAGGAAGTTGATATCACCAACCATTCCCATTTTATTTAGGTGTATATGCATGGCCCACCCTGTATATTGCCTATTATTATTGGAGGTTTGTTTCCACCCTGTTTTCTACATGTTGCTTTGTATTATTAATTTTAATAATAAAAATCATTGTTTTAGTTAAGCTTTTATCCTGCTGCATAACATTGAGCTGCTAGGGATTTGTGTGTGTGTGTGTGTGTGTGTGTATTTATACATACAGTGCCTTGCGAAAGTATTCGGCCCCTTGGAACTTTTCAACCTTTTCCCACATATCATGCTTCAAACATAAAGATACCAAGTGTAAAATTTTGATGAAGAATCAACAACAAGTGGAACACAATTGTGAAGTTGAACAAAATTTATTGGTGATTTTAAATTTTTGTGGATATTCAAAAACTGAAAAGTGGGGCGTGCAATATTATTCGGCCCCTTTAACTTAATACTTTGTTGCACCAACTTTTGCTGCGATTACAGCTGCAAGTTGCTTGGGGTATGTCTCTATCAGTTTTGTACATCGAGAGACTGAAATTCTTGCCCATTCCTCCTTGGCAAACAGCTCCAGCTCAGTGAGGTTTGATTTAGATTGTTTGTGAACAGCAGTTTTCAGCTCTTTCCACAGATTCTCAATTGGATTGAGGTCTGGACTTTGACTTGGCCATTCTAACACCTGGATACATTTATTTGTGAACCATTCCTTTGTAGATTTTGCTTTATGTTTGGGATCTTTTTCTTGTTGGAAGACAAATCTCCATCCCAGTCTCAGGTCTTTTGCAGATTCCAACAGGTTTTCTTCAAGAATGGTCCTGTATTTGGCTCCATCCATCTTCCCATCAATTTTAACAATCTTCCCTGTCCCTGATGAAGAAAAGCAGGCACAAACCATGATGCTGCCACCACAATGTTTGACAGTGGGGATGGTGTGTTCAGGGTGATGAGCTGTGTTGCCTTTACGCCAAACATATTGTTTGGCATTGTTGCCAAAAAGTTTGATTTTGGTTTCATCTGACCAGAGCACCTTCTTCGACATGTTTGGTGTGTCTCCCAGGTGGCTTGTTGCAAACTTTAAATGACACTTTTATGGATATCTTTGAGAAATGGCTTTATTCTCCCCACTCTTCCAGAAAGGCCAGATTTGTGCAGTGTATGACTGATTGTTGTCCTATGGACAGACTGTCCCACCTCATCTGTAGATCTCTGGAGTTCCTCCAGAGTGATCATGGGCCTCTTGGCTGCATCTCTGATCAGTCTTCTCCTTGTTTGAGATGAAAGTTTAGAGGGACGGCCGGGTCTTGGTAGATTTGCTGTGATGTGATACTCCTTCCATTTCAATATGATCACTTGCACAGTGCTCCTTGGGATGTTTAAAGTTTTGGAAATCATTTTGTATCCAAATCCAGCTTAAAACGTCTCCACAACAGTATCACGGACCTGCCTGTTGTGTTCCTTGGTCTTCATGATGCTCTCTGTGCTTCCAACAGAACCCTGAGACTATCACAGAGCAGGTGCATTTATACGGAGACTTGATTACACACAGGTGGATTATATTTATCATCATTAGGCATTTAGGACAACATTGGATCATTCAGAGATCCACAATGAACGTCTGGAGTGAGTTTGCTGCACTAAAAGTAAAGGGGCCGAATAATATTGCACGCCCCACTTTTCAGTTTTAGAATTTCCACAAAAATTTTAAATAACCAATAAATTAAATTTCGTTCAACTTAACAATTGTGTTCCACTTGTTGTTGATTCTTCAACAACAATTTACATTTGGTATCTTTATGTTTGAAGCATGATATATGGGAAAAGGTTGAAAGTTTCCAGGGAGCCGAATACTTTCGCAAGGCACTGTATATATATATATATATATATATATATATATATATATATATATATATATATATATATATATACAGTACATAATAAGACATAATATGTGTTCATGTTAAGCTATTGATTTCACTTTCAGATCATTGTGGCTCATGCCCAAAGTGAGCCATACTCATGAAATATCTGCCAGCCAGCTGTCGTTTCCAATAACATTCATTCTCCATTTGCTCATTAACATGCATGTTCAACTCAGCCAAACATGCATGTTAATCTCTATGAGAGAGAGGCTTCCAGATGCCTATACAGTAGTTACAAAAAAAAAATCTGTATTGCACCCAATTCCATTTAGTCATCCCTAAAACAGTTTTAATGGACTTACAATATTTTAAAATAGCAGGGCTGAATCTTTCATTTCCTTCAAAGTGAACTAGCTTTCCTTTAGGAAATCAGATGCGATTGGAATCTTATAGGTAATGCTGCATAGGAAAAATATGCATATTAGTTATTTTCCAAAGCTAGAATCCTACTAAAGGTAACTGTTTTATACTTAGAAGGATAAAATATTCTGAAACAGCTGCCTCTAGATGAGTGCCCAGCTTGGCCATGTCGAAAGGCTTGTTAACGAGCTGTAAGTTGACTTATAGGGTTGTTGGGTAGGTAGCACTTGGAAACTAGTTTCTTTCTTCTGAAGAGAGACAATTTGCTCAATATATTTTCTGAAGAGCCATGTCTATATTCCAAAGATTTTCTAATTGTTTTAATATAAACCTATGGAAACACATAAAATAAATAAAATACATAAAACCGTAAGTTACTTTTTATTAAGATTTTTAGTAAAGTGGTTTTATCCTTAACTATTTTACATGCACTTGGGGAAAAAAATGTTTATTCTTTCTGTCCCTTCTGGTTAGAGTTATTTTATTAGCCTGAATGATATTTATGGCTAATCACGTCTATTATGTTATTTTCTCTAATGTTAGTCTGTTTGAAGCACAAGAACTAAGGGCTTAATTGTTTCTTTCTGGCATTCTTCAATACCTTTATATCAGAGCCGTACGTGTTTAGTACTCTGATGCACATTTCACGCTGTGACAAGTAGGTGACAATGTCCCGCAGAGATGTAATCACAAAGTTTTAGCCAAGTGTGAACTATGCTTAATGAATACAAACATAAATCCGACTTTCCTGAGATAAATGGACCACATACTGCAAGTGTACACTTTATCATAACAGTAAGAGGGTAGCAGAGCTGCCGTTCCTTTCGTTCTAGCATTTGATAAATGCCAGAGTCACTGTTCACCATCACTTCTCATGCTTTTCATCAGTCAGAAATAGTTTCCATACATTAATAGCGGTGTAACTATGTGCCAGAGGCATGTCTGGTATTCTCTATAAACTAGTTAATTGCTCGGGATGTAGAGATTTATTTTCCATTAACAAATCAACTGCTGTATAGACAAAAAAAAAATGCCAACCTTTTCTACGTTGTTCTGATTGACCCTGATTGATCAATAAAGAAAACATTGAAAGCAATACCCAATGGAATAATAACAGAATGTATCATCATAACCAAAACAGTGTGTTCTATAGAGAGACGTGAACATAGACATTTCCGGAATTCTTTATTATAGGTATTAATGGAAAGATCTTCATGTTGTTGAGGTTTCTCCAAGTAAATGGCGCTGTTGACTAATACAGTTATATTTTTGCTAAGGAAGTCAGGGTAAATGTGGGGTTACAATCATAGGTATTAAAAAGAACCAATCTGTAGTCAGCTACGGCACTGATGTTCAAGGACTTTTTGAGGTCTTTAAATAAATGATAGATTTGCTTTACTAAGTAGAACTTAAAATATAGTGCCAAAGATGTGAAAATCATGTGGGGTGTACTCCATATTAATCAAACAGCTAAGATGCTGCTCTTTATTACAACTCTCTGCTTTTGAGGCAAAATTACATCTATATGGGTTGGTAGGAGCGTTTGATTTCCAGGTTGGACAACATCTTTAAGAACATTTCAAATGTTATCATATGATGAATTCCAAGGATGTATCAGTTTGATGGAAAGATTTGCAGAAGTGAAATAAGCCTATCAGTATGAGTAGAAAGTGACTGCAGTAACAATTTAAGGGCCCCCAAACACATTGCACTAATATTGGCCTAACCTCGAAATCTACGTTTTCGAACATTTTGCCGATGGTCTAGAAAACGTTCTAATATGTATTGGGACTCTGGGCAGCTAATGATGAGGGGAGATGTCAATCATGTATGTCTGCCAATCACAATGTTCTTCCAGAGCTAGTGTCATCTCTCACATAGAAGACATAGTATCACTAGGCCGAATGAGCGCTCCTGTGTATGGAAGAGTCAGCTAAAATAGCTGTCAGCCAATGCATAGCTAGGTTGACAGCCATCTAATGTGTATGGTCAGCTTTAATATTGATCATACATGGCCTCGAGCTCTAAATCCCCTTTCCTCTTAGGTGATTTTTTAATTGTTTGCTTTTGTGTTTTCGTCATCTTTTTTGAAGAGCCATAACTTTTTAATTTTACTTAGATATACAGTAGTAGTATGAGGTCTTGTTGTTTGTGGGACAAGTTAATGCTATGGATAACATCATTCAATTTACTTTACAATGTACTGAGAAACAGGAAAGATGCCAAATGGATTGAGATGCTAAATGGAAAATGCAATTCCATCATTGTTTTTTCAGTTTAGTTTTTCATTCATTGTATGTCAAAACAAACTGGATTCTCCAGGTTAGTACAATTATGGCAAACCTTGAATAGATAGATTTTTTATTTAAATGATAACTAAAATCCTAAGTTTGAAAATGAAAAATTTGGTCCGTGATGCCATTTTGTAACTTCTTTATTTTGCTGGTGCTGTGTGTCGTACTTTTTAAAAAGCAAGCTGATGTTTTCATTAACATCATTTTGAGGTGCAAATGACATTTTAATAGAATATTTTAGGGAGGTCTTGTGACTGAAAAGTTGTAATTCTGACATCAAATTCTTTTCTAACTTTATTTTTTAGAGTTTAGTCAGACTTTTATGGACACGGCAATACCATATAAATTTAGATTTATTTTATTTCTTTATTTTAATGGTGTAGTAAGTGAGATGATTAAAATTTGTATAACTTTTTCAAGTTTATATGTTTGAAATTGTATTTTTTGCTTTTTTAATTCTCTTTGGAAACTGAACCTGTGATCATCCAATCACTTGTACTATATATAGCGTAAATCATACATAGCATAAATAGTATATAGTGTAAATCATAGTCTCCTTTGAAGCTTAGCCTAAAGGTACCTTCACACGAAACGACTTTGTAACGATATCGCTAGCGATCCGTGACGTTGCAGCATCCTGGCTAGTGATATCGTTTAGTTTGACACGCAGCAGCGATCAGGATCCTGCTGTAATGTCGCTGGTCGCTGAATAAAGTTCAGAACTTTATTTGGTTGTCCGATCGCCGTGTGTCGTTGTGTTTGACAGCAAAAGCAACGATACCAGCGATATTTTACACTGGTAACCAGGGTAAACATCGGGTTACTAAGCGCAGGGCCGCGCTTAGTAACCCGATGTTTACCCTGGTTACCAGCGTAAACGTAAAAAAAAAAAACAGTACATACTCACCATCTGATGTCCGTCAGGTCCCTTGCCGTCTGCTTCCCACACTGACTGAGCGCCGCAAAGTGAAAGTGAAAGTACAGCACAGCGGTGACGTCACCACTGTGCTCTGCTCTCACTGTACGGCGGCACTCAGTCAGAGCAGGAAGCAGACGGCAAGGGACCTGATGGACATCAGATGGTGAGTATGTACTGTTTGTTTTTTTTTACTTTTACGATGGTAACCAGGGTAAACATCGGGTTACTAAGCGCGGCCCTGCGCTTAGTAACCCGATGTTTACCCTGGTTACCCGGGGACCTCGGCATCGTTGGTCGCTGGAGAGCGGTCTGTGTGACAGCTCTCCAGCGACCAAACAGCGACGCTGCAGCGATCGGCATCGTTGTCGCTATCGCTGCAGCGTCGCTCCATGTGAAGGTACCTTAAGGCTGGGCTTCACAGCAGTATCAGTCTCTGATGTATTCAGCAGTGACCTGGCTGCCATGATAACCAATCAGTATCTCAAGATTGCATTATATTTAATTGCCACTGTCAGAGATTGAAGGCTATGTATCAAACCTGAATGCTCTTCAGACTTTGTGGACACCAAAGCCAAAGTCTAAAGACCCGTATACTTTAAAGCTTTAAAGCTTAAGACCATTGCTGAGTTTTTACAGAGCCTGCTAATATTTGTCATAAACGGAAAATTTGTTAATTTATTTATTTGTTAAAGGGAACCTGTCACCCCCAAAATCGAGGGTGAGCTAAGCCCAGCAGCATCAGGGGCTTACATACAGCATTCTGAAATGCTGTACATAAGCCCCTGATGTATCCTGAAAGATAAGAAAAAGAGGTTAGATTATACTCACCCAGGGGTGGTCACGGTCTGGTCCGATGGGCCTCTCTGACCTTTCCTGACGCCTGCACACTGCAGTACTTTGCTCTGCCCCCAACAGGGCAGACAAAGTATGCCTGCGCCAGAGCCGTAGCGTGAAAACCAGAAGAGGACGTCATCCAATGAAGATGGGAGGCCCCGGAACGGACCACGACGCTCACCGGATCGGACCACCTGCCCAGGTTAGTATAATATAACCTCTTTTTCTCATCTTTTAGGATACATCAAGGGCTTATCTACAGCATTACAGAATGCTGTAGATAAGCCCCTGATGCCAGTAGGCTTAGTTCACCCTCGATTTTAGGGTTACAAGTTCCCTTTAATAAATAAATAAATTAATAAATTTTCCGTTTATGACAAATATTAGCAGGCTCTGTAAAAATTCACAGCACGGGCAAACTTGGGCACGGGAACCTAGCACTGGCACTCCAAATCAGGCACAGCCTTTTCTCTTTATCCATATCGGCATTACAGGTAATTTAACCCCATGATGTTCAAGCTTTTCCTCCTTTGTAGGCATTTCTGGGCACACTTAGTGTATTCACTTACCAGCTTATTAACAACCTAGGTTGTATTCTCTGGTCTGCTTTGTCCTATTCTTTGCCTCCATTCTTAGGATTTTTTGCTTTGGGTGATATTAACCCTTGCCCTGCAAACTAATATATACACTTTAAGGCTATACCGTTAAGTGCTTGTTACATACAGTGCCTACAAGTAGTATTCAACCCCCTGCAGATTTAGCAGGTTTAATAAGATGCAAATAAGTTAGAGCCTTCAAACTTCAAACAAGAGCAGGATTTATTAACAGATGCATAAATCTTACAAACTAAAAAGTTTTGTTGCTCAGTTAAATTTTTATAAATTTTAAACATAAAAGTGTAGGTCAATTATTATTCAACCCCTAGGTTTAATATTTTGTGGAATAACCTTTGTTTGCAATTACAGCTAAAAATTCATCTTTTCTAAGACCTGATCAGGCCAGCACAGGTCTCTGGAGTTATCTTGCCCCACTCCTCCATGCAGATCTTCTCCAAGTTATCTAGGTTCTTTGGGTGTCTCATGTGGACTTTAATCTTGAGCTCCTTCCACAAGTTTTCAATTGGGTTAAGGTCAGGAGACTGACTAGGCCACTGCAACACCTTGATTTTTTGCCTCTTGAACCAGGCCTTGGTTTTCTTGGCTGTATGCTTTGGGTCGTTGTCTTGTTGGAAGATGAAATGATGACCCATCTTAAGATCCTTGATGGAGGAGCGGAGGTTCTTGGCCAAAATCTCCAGGTAGGCCGTGCTATCCATCTTCCCATGGATGCAGACCAGATGGCCAGGCCCCTTGGCTGAGAAACAGCCCCACAGCATGATGCTGCCACCACCATGCTTGACTGTAGGGATGGTATTCTTGGGGTCGTATGCAGTGCCATCCAGTCTCCAAACGTCACGTGTGTGGTTGGCACCAAAGATCTCGATCTTGGTCTCATCAGACCAGAGAACCTTGAACCAGTCAGTCTCAGAGTCCTCCAAGTGATCATGAGCAAACTGTAGACGAGCCTTGACATGACGCTTTGAAAGTAAAGGTACCTTACGGGCTCGTCTGGAACGGAGACCATTGCGGTGGAGTACGATACTTATGGTATTGACTGAAACCAATGTCCCCACTGCCATGAGATCTTCCCGGAGCTCCTTCCTTGTTGTCCTCGGGTTAGCCTTGACTCATCGGACAAGCCTGGCCTCGGCACGGGAGGAAACTTTCAAAGGCTGTCCAGGCCGTGGAAGGCTAACAGTAGTTCCATAAGCCTTCCACTTCCGGATGATGCTCCCAACAGTGGAGACAGGTAGGCCCAACTCCTTGGAAAGGGTTTTGTACCCCTTGCCAGCCTTGTGACCCTCCACGATCTTGTCTCTGATGGCCTTGGAATGCTCCTTTGTCTTTCCCATGTTGACCATGTATGAGTGCTGCTCACAAGTTTGGGGAGGGTCTTAAATAGTCAGAAAAGGCTGGAAAAAGAGATAATTAATCCAAACATGTGAAGCTCATTGTTCTTTGTGCCTGAACTACTTCTTAATATTTTAGGGGAACCAAACAGAATTCTGTTGGGTTGAGGGGTTGAATAATAAATGACCCTCTGAAAAGACTTTTCACAATTTAAAAAAAAAATAAACAAAGAAATAACATTCTTTTTTGCTGCAGTGCATTTCACACTTCCAGGCTGATCTACAGTCCAAATGTCACAATGCCAAGTTAATTCCAAATGTGTAAACCTGCTAAATCTGCAGGGGGTTGAATACTACTTGTAGGCACTGTATATAGCCCTCACTGCTACATAACATTGTTGAGGGCCGTCTGCATTTATTTATTTTTGGAGTTTCTAGGTGCCGGTGCTAATTCCCGTTGTAGTCCTGGTGGTTTTTACTCCCCCTGTTTTTTCTATTGTATTTCATGGTTTCATGTATATATAATTATTTCATGTAATAAAATTCATCTTTTTAACATAAAATTTCTTTATCACTTCTTTTTCTTGTATGGTATTCCATATCAGAATATGTATTTATCCTTGTTGAAGTGACCTTAGCTGGTATTAATTTGGACTATGGGTATAATCAGCAATGGTCTTAAGCTTTGAAGCTTTGAAGTATTCAGAAGTCTTTAGACTTTGGCTTCGGTGTCCACAAAGGCTTAGCTCACCCTCGATTTTGGGGGTGACAGGTTCCCTTTAAGTTCCTGTCGCATATATACGTCAATAGTTTCAGACTATTAAGAATAGGCTATATATAACTGTAGTGTCTCCATTTGTCGTTCCTTTTGATAAATTCAACTGTTGCATGTAGAAATGAGCAAATCAATTTTAAGCAAATCAAATTTGTTACATATTTCCCCTCAAATTTGATTTAAATGAAACTTAATTTTGTCGGATTCAATTTTTCTGGATTTTAAGGTTTCACAAAGAACAAATCCTTATATTCATCTCTCCTCAGCCCTTCCCATATTTCTCCAGCAGCCACTGCTCCTCTCCCTTCTTTCGATAGGCTTATCTTCCTTCTTCTCCTTTCTGGTCCTCCTCATGCTCTAATCTTCTAACAGTCGCTAACACTGACTAGGCTCCAGAAGTTGAGGTGAGTATAAGAATTTAATATTTTAAGCACCTTCTTGGTCGTTTCAATTCCGTAGCAAATATATTTGCTGTGAATCAAATCTTTCGGCTAAAACTGCATTTAGAAAAAATGCAAGCCAAAATATATTAAATGCATCATGCTTATTTAGAATTTATAAAAATAAACTGACATACAATAATAATGAGACAACACAGTTATTGAAAGGAAGACACCTGGTATAAATATCTAAAAATAGATTAAAAAAGGGCAAAGTTGGTATACAGACTGATTAATAAATAAATAAAGCCTTGGTATATAATGCAATAAAACAGTATATAGTTGTACATACACAATTCATATATATGTGCTAATGTGGACCTCAAAAATAGAATGTATGGCCAGAGCAGTTAACAAATTGCTCTAAATAAACCATCTATATAAGATTACATGTGCAGCAGACAAAGATCATCAAAATAAAGTTTAATACCTGTATATATATGATGGAGTCAGTCAGGGAGAGATCAATGACCAAGAGCCCATCGCACCCAACGCGCGTTTTGCGTAGAAATGCTTCATCCAGGATTGCCCTAAATCCACCCAAATTGAATTTCGGGAGACTCACACAACTCTACTTGTCTCCCTGCATTGCTGATTTTTGCTTCTACTTAGAGTGAAAAAATTAACAAAATATATAATTATTATTAATATATATTATTATTTATTATTATAGCGCCATTTATTCAATGGCGCTTTACATGTGAGGAGGGGTATACATAATAAAAACAGGTACAATAATCTTAAACAATACAAGTCACAACTGGTACAGGAGGAGAGAGGACCCTGTCCACGAGGGCTCACAATCTACAAGGGATGGGTGAGGATACAGTAGGTGAGGATAGAGCTGGTCGTTCAGCGGTTTGGTTGATCGGTGGTTACTGCAGGTTGTTGGCTTGTCGGAAGAGGTGGGTCTTCAGGTTCTTTTTGAAGGTTTCCATAGTAGGCGAGAGTCTGATATGTTGTGGTCGAGAGTTCCAGAGTAGGGGTGATACGCGAGAGAAATCTTGTATGCGATTGTGGGAAGAGGAGATAAGAGGGGAGTAGAGAAGGAAATCTTGTGAGGATCGGAGGTTGCGTGCAGGAAAGTACCGGGAGACGAGGTCACAGATGTATGGAGGAGACAGGTTGTGGATGGCTTTGTATGTCATGGTTAGGGTTTTGTACTGGAGTCTCTGGGCAATGGGGAGCCAGTGAAGGGATTGACAGAGGGGAGAAGCCGGGGAATAGCGGGGGGACAGGTGGATTAGTTGGGCAGCAGAGATTAGAATAGATTGGAGGGGTGCGAGAGTATATATATATACAGTTAGGTCCATATATATTTGGACAGAGACAACATTATTCTAATTTTGGTTCTAGACATTACCACAATAAATTTTAAACAAAACGATTCAGATGCAGTTGAAGTTCAGACTTTCAGCTTTCATTTGAGGGTATCCACATTAAAATTGGATGAAGGGTTTAGGAGTTTCAGCTCCTTAATATGTGCCACCCTGTTTTTAAAGGGACCAAAAGTAATTGGACAGATTAAATAATTGTAAATAAAATGTTCATTTCTAGTACTTGGTTGAAAATCTTATGTTGGCAATGACTGCCTGAAGTCTTGAACTCATGGACATCACCAGACGCTGTGTTTCCTCCTTTTTGATGCTCTGCCAGGCCTTCACTGCGGTGGTTTTCAGTTGCTGTTTGTTTGTGGGCCTTTCTGTCTGAAGTTTAGTCTATAACAAGTGAAATGCATGCTCAATTGGGTTCAGATCAGGTGACTGACTTGGCCATTCAAGAATATTCCACTTCTTTGCTTTAATAAACTCCTGGGTTGCTTTGGCTTTATGTTTTGTGTCATTGTCCATCTGTAGTATGAAACGACAACCAACCAGTTTGGCTGCATTTGGCTGGATCTGAGCACACAGTATGGCTCTGAATACCTCAGAATTCATTCGGCTGCTTCTGTCCTGTGTCACATCATCAATAAACACTAGTGACCCAGTGCCACTGGCAGCCATGCATGCCCAAGCCATCACACTGCCTCCGCCGTGTTTTACAGATGATGTGGTATGCTTTGGATCATGAGCTGTACCACGCCTTCGCCATACTTTTCTCTTTCCATCATTCTGGTAGAGGTTGAGCTTGGTTTCATCTGTCCAAAGAATGTTCTTCCAGAACTGTGCTGGCTTTTTTAGATGTTTTTTTAGCAAAGTCCAGTCTAGCCTTTTTATTCTTGATGCTCATGAGTGGCTTGCACCGTGCAGTGAACCCTCTGTATTTACTTTCATGCAGTCTTCTCTTTATGGTAGATTTGGATATTGATACGCCTACCTCCTGGAGAGTGTTGTTCACTTGGTTGGCTGTTGTGAAGGGGTTTCTCTTCACCATGGAGATTATTCTGCGATCATCCACCGCTGTTGTCTTCCGTGGGCACCCAGGTCTTTTTGCATTGATGAGTTCACCAGTGCTTTCTTTCTTTCTCAGGATGTACCAAACTGTAGACTTTGCCACTCCTAATATTGTAGCAATTTTTCAGATGTTTTTTTTTCTGTTTTCGCAGCTTAAGGATGGCTTGCTTCACCTGCATGGAGAGCTCCTTTGACCGCATGTTTACTTCACAGCAAAACCTTCCAAATGCAAGCACCACACCTCAAATCAACTCCAGGCCTTTTATCTGCTTAATTCAGAATGACATAATGAAGGGATTGCCCACACCTGTCCATGAAATAGCCTTGGAGTCAATTGTCCAATTACTTTTGGTCCCTTTAAAAACAGGGTGGCACATGTTAAGGAGCGGAAGCTCCTAAACCCTTCATCCAATTTTAATGTGGATACCCTCAAATGAAAGCTGAAAGTCTGAACTTCAACTGCATCTGAATTGTTTTGTTTAAAATTCATTGTGGTAATGTCTATAACCAAAATTAGAAAAAGGTTGTCTCTGTCCAAATATATATGGACCTAACTGTATATATATATATATATATATATATATATATATATATATATATATATCATCCTTCATCATTCATTTTTACAATATGGCTATGTTTATTGCTATCATGCTCATAGTACAATATTATAGAGGAGCCAAGTTATTCTTTGCTGTGCCCATGTGGATTTATATGTATAATTTGATGACAGAAATGATATTATGCTGATTTAAATAAATGTCCCAAAGTGTCACGTTTACATTGTTGTAGGGATTCAAATGTATATAATGTGACAGCTTGATAAAATTTCCCTTTCTGGTTCTTATTAGAAAGATATAGTTTTGGCAGGAATATATTCTGCAAAATTTTGAACAGGAATGACATGAGGTCCACTGTCTTGTAATAGCATGTCTGCACAATGAGACGTTTTGGCAGTTGTCCTGCTTTCTACATAGATTAAAAATCAATGTGTTCATTTGCTCATGCCAGTCAATGAATTATTTGACTTGGCACCATTGTGTGAACAGTCTGCTGTTCTGTACTGTACAGTGTAATTGTTATCAGGGTCAAAATGTCATAATAAATATCACCTTATTCTTTCTGCCATTCCTATCTACTTCCTTTCCTTTTCCCTTTTTCAAACTTGTTTTATTTCTTCAGTCATTCCTCCCTATTTTCCTTTTTTCCTCCATCTTTCTATTCCACTCATTTCATTCCTACTCATTTCCATCCTTTCTTTTTTCTTTCCTTTTTATATGCTACCTTCCTATCTTCCTTTCTCCTCATTTTTTCTTTATTACTCCCATCTTTTATTCTTTCTTTTCACTCTTTTTTAATTTCACTCTTTTTAATCTTTGTTCTTTCTTTTTTCCTTCCTTCCTTCTTTTCATCCTCCTTCCCTCTCTCTTTCCCCCTCTCTACCTCCTATCCTTCCAACCTCCCTCCCTTCTTTATTTCCTGACTTGCTTTCTTCCTTCCTTTTTATCTACCAGCTTCCCGTCTTCCTTTTTCCTCATTTTTTTCCTTACTACTTCCATTTTCTTTCATTCTTTCCTTTCACTCCTTTTTTAATCTTTGTTCTTTCTTTCCTTCCTTCCCTCCCTCTCTCCCCCTCTCTACCTCCTAGCCTTCTTTCCTAACTTGCTTTCTTCCTTCCTTTTAGCTACCAGCTTCCCGGCTTCCTTTTTCATCATTTTGTTTTTACTACTCCCATCTTCTTTCATTCTTTCCTTTCACTCCTTTTTTTAATCTTTGTTGTTTCTTTCCTTCCTTCCATCCTCCTTTCCTCCCTCGCTCCCCCTTTCTACCTTTTAGTTTTCCTTCCTCCCTCCTTCCCTTCATTCTTTCCTAACTTGCTTCCTTCCTGCCTCCACCCTTCATTCCTACTCTCTCTTCCATTCTTATTTCATTCTTTGTATCCCTCTTCCATCTTTTATTTAATTTCTTCCTTATAATGAAGGAATCTCTATGTGATTTGTATTATTTAGAATAGAGAGGAAGAAAGGATGTCCATGAAAAATATTAATGGAGGCAATAGCTAGTAACATCTAAGAAGTGGTAATGAAAGAAGTCTGAAAAATAAAATCAAATTGAAGAAAGAAGCATTGCACCCACTTGTATAGTCATTCCTGTTTTTGGTATGGAAATAGGGCTTGTAGAAAGCACAAAATATGATAACCTTTTTTCGTGGTTTTATTTTGGCATATACATTTACCTTCAACATAATTTCATTTAATTAAAGTTGCAGTTGGGTGAGATGAGAAGGGGTAATGTGTACACCATATTATTCTTTCTTCGGACAGGGAAAGCAGCTGTATCACATACTATTACATTTACTATTGTAGAGTGTGTCTGATGGGCTAACAATGACCCTGTTATATTGGGAACAATGGGTCTTTTATATCTACATAGAAAGACAAATTTTCAATATCTTAAAATATTTCAAAATTCCAATACTTGCCACTTTGATGACCAAAATAAGCATTTGTGCTCATAAATATGTTTCATTAGTATTTAAACTTCTGACTAAAGCAAAATATTTTCTTATTGTTTTTGAGAAACTGTTATCAATATTGTGTAAAATATATGGAAGGAACCATTGCACTTTTGACTCTGCATAATAGAAAGCAGCATAGACACGTGCAGTTCCTTTCCATCATGTAATATTTCTTAGGTGACCATCGTTCAAGCTTTTCACACTGAGGGTTATATCAACCTGATCATCTTGAAGGGCCTTAGGGAGGTTAGGAGCTTGATAGTTCCTTATGATGATGACTAAGTTCCTGAGTGTTTCCTACCTTGGGAAATTCTCTCCTGTCATGAAGATTATTAAAAGTAAATGTTTCATTTTATCAATGTTGCCATTACATTTTTAACAAGTGAAATGATCTTGTACTTCAAATGTTGTACAGGAGTCAAACATTTTCCTGAATTTTGTAGGCATAATATTGTGCTGTTTAGTTAAATATTTCCAAACCACTATCTTTTTGATGTGGCAAAAAGATTCATCAAGTAGATGTTCTACTCCAAAACAACATCATTACATGTAGGTTCTTTGTTTTAGATGAGATTTTGAAGAGCAGTCAATGTATCTTAATGCTTTCTGTTAATGGAAATTAATTTGAACTGCAGAACAAAAAGTTTTACATGTTCCCTGATAAGAAATGGACCCTCGTTTAGTTCCCTAAACTAAAAGTCAAATGATAGTGTAGCTCCAAAGAGCATCTCAAAATCTGAAAGTCCCACCACATTCATGAATGACATGGATAGCCTCTTAATTCAAAAATAAGCTGTCACCTCTCCTAACATATCTGTGGGAACTAATTGTATTTCCCATAATTTAACAATTCTTTAACGTGTATTATTACAGTGTATGGAAGAAAGTGAGGATGTCCCTAGTCAATCCAACAATGTCCAACATTCCAAAAGAAAGGAAGCTTTAGAATTGTTCTTTTATGCAGAATACAGCTATTTACCAATACAGGCATGAAGATGTTTTTCCCTAGAGGTGCAGCTGGTGGGAAATTATAAATTTGCTTCCAAATTACCCCACAGATTTAAGCTTAACATCACTTTGAGATAAGTTTTTAGAAACTGGAACCCCTGTATAAAGGAAGCTTTCTGATGAAAGTGAGAGAAATCTTATAATCTTTCATTATATGACAAATGAAGGGTAACAATATTGTCCAGTGATGTCGTTAGGGTCATTTTTTCATTCCTAACCAGAGGCGTAGCTAGGGTTTCAACTTAGGGGGGGCGAAACATCTGAGTGGGCCCATAACCAGCTAACCCTGATTACAGCTATGGTTGCGCACTCAAGTTGTGAATATAGGGGAATCTCAGAATATGACCGCACTGTTATTGAAAATAAATCTATATACAAAAACGAACATTGACTTTACCGCCATATTGTGACCATATGCAACTTTGATGGTCACAATACTCTGAGTGCCCCTATAACAATAATGCTTAAGTGCCCACTTAACATTTAATAATGTCCCCTAAGTTCCCCCATGTACTGCTCCATTATACACAGTATGGTGAGCTTAAAGCTTCCTTATACACATTCTAAGGCCCCCACAGGTCCCCTATACACAGTATGACGATTCTATAACTCCCCGATACACCGTATGATGTTCTCACTGCTCCCCTTTACACAGTATGATGTTCCCACTGCTCCCCTATAGATAATATGAGCCCAATGCTCCCCTATACACAGTATAATGCTGACAGAACTCCACTATAGAAAGTATAATGCCCCCCAGAGCTCCCCTATGTACAGTGTAATGGGCCAACAGTGCCATATGCACAATATGCCTTCACAGTTCCCTATACACAGTATGATGGGCCCACAGCTTCCTTATACACAGTTTGATGGGCCCACAGCTCTTTTATACACAGTATCATGGGCTCGCAGCTCCGTTATACACAGTATGATGGGCCCGCCATATGCACAATATGCCTTCACAGTTTCCTATACACAATATGATGGGCCAGCAGCTCCCGTCAAACAGTATGATGTCCCCCACAGTTCCCCTGTACACAGTATGATGGACCCGCAGCTCCCTTATACACAGTATGATGAGCCCACAGCTCCCTTATACACAGTATGATGGGCCTGCAGCTCCCGTCAAACAGTATGATGGGCCCGCAGCTCCCCTGTACACAGTATGATGGGCCCACAGCTTCCTTATACACAGTTTGATGGGCCCACAGCTCTTTTATACACAGTATGATGGGCCCACAGCTCCCTTATACACAGTATGATGGGCCCGCAGCTCCCTTATACACAGTATGATGGGCTCGTAGCTCCCTTATACACAGTATGATGGACCCACAGCTCCCTTATGCACAGTATGATGGGCCCGCAGCTCCCTTATACACAGTATCATGGGCTCGCAGCTCCCTTATACACATTATGATGGGCCCGCAGCTCCCTTATACACAGTATGATGGGCCCACAGCTCCCGTATACACAGTATGATGGGCCCGCAGCTCCCTTATACACAGTGTGATGGGCCCACAGCTCCCGTATACACAGTATGATGGACTCACAGCTTCTTTATACACAGTGTGATGGGTGTTGTGAATTTGGATTCTGGGCTCCCCCGGTGGCCGCTTGTGGAATTGGACTTGTCATCCTCTTTCCTGTTTCACCTGATTCCATCAGTAGTGGGTGTCGCTATTTAAGCTCATTTCTCTGGTGGTTTCTTGCCGGTCAACAATGTTATCTGATGCCTCTCAGTGCTTGTTCCTGCTTCTAGACAACTACTGATAAGTTGGACTTTTGTCCATGTTTTGTTTGCCTATTTGTTCCAGTTCGCAGCTGAAGTTTTGTTACTGTGTCTGGAAAGCTCTCGTCGATCAGGGATTGCTACTCTGGCGTTATGAGTTAATGCCAGAGTTTAAGGTAATCTCTGGATGGTGTTTTGTTAGTATTTTTCTGCTGACCATGAAAGTATACTATCTGTCTTCTGCTATCTAGTAAGCGGACCTCAAATTTGCTAAGACTATTTTCCTGCTGCGTTTGTTGTTTCATCTGAACTCACCGTCATTATATGTGGGGGGCTACTGTCTTCTTTGGAATATTTCTCTAGAGGTGAGCCAGGTCTTATATTTCCCTCTGCTAGCTATTTAGGTCTTAGGCCAGAGCTGGGCATCTAGCGATAAATAGGAAATGCTACCTGGCTATTTCTAGTTGCGCGGCAGGCTTAGTTCATGGTCAGTATAGTTCCATCTTCCGAGAGCTTGTCCCTCTATAGGCTTGCTATGATCTCTGCCTGCAGAGATCATGACAGTTTGACCGGCCAATAAAGTGTTAAAGACCCAGGTTGAGAAAGGAGAGTTATAAGAAGTCTGCTGGAATTTTTTTTTTTTTTTTTTTCCTCCAGTCTGCCTTGCTGCAGTCTTTTTTCTCTCTCTCCTCCTAATCTCTGTATGCTCTGTGTGCACCTGACAATAATGGATCTCCAGAGTGTAACTGCGGGTTTGAATAATCTCATCACGAAAGTACAAAATTTACAAGATTTTGTGGTACATGCTCCGGTATCTGAGCCGAGAATTCCTTTGCCGGAGTTCTTCACAGGGAATAGAGATAGCTTCCAGAATTTCCGAAATAATTGTAAGCTTTATTTGTCCCTGAAGTCTCGTTCAGCTGGAGACCCTGCTCAGCAGGTTAGGATTGTGATTTCCTTGCTCAGGGGTGACCCTCAAGATTGGGCCTTCTCATTGCCAGCAGGGGATCCTGCGTTACGCGATGTGGATGCGTTTTTT
Source organism: Ranitomeya variabilis (assembly GCF_051348905.1). Classification (NCBI taxonomy): domain Eukaryota; kingdom Metazoa; phylum Chordata; class Amphibia; order Anura; family Dendrobatidae; genus Ranitomeya; species Ranitomeya variabilis. The sequence goes on along the minus strand of NC_135232.1, from coordinate 1,072,842,225 downwards.
CTGGCCTTGGGCTTGCTTTATGAGGAACCTCATTTGGAACTTCAGGCAGAAAAAACTTTGATGGCACTATCTCAGGGGCAAGACGAAGCTGAAGTTTTCTGCCAAAAATTCCGTAAATGGTCTGTGCTTACTCAGTGGAATGAGTGCGCCTTGGCGGCAACTTTCAGAGAAGGTCTCTCTGATGCCGTTAAGGATGTTATGGTGGGGTTCCCTTTGCCTGCAGGTCTGAATGAGTCCATGACAATGGCTATTCAGATTGATAGGCGTCTGCGGGAGCGCAAACCGATGCACCATCTGGCGGTGTCTATGGAAAAGACGCCAGAAAGTATGCAGTGTGATAGAATTCTGTCCAGGAGCGAGCGACAGAATTTTAGACGGAAGAATGGATTGTGTTTCTATTGTGGGGATTCTACTCATGTTATATCGGCATGCTCTAGGCGTACAAAGAAGCTTGATAAGTCTGTTTCCATTGGCACTATTCAGTCTAAGTTTATTTTGTCTGTAACCCTGATTTGCTCTTTGTCATCCATTGCCACGGACGCCTATGTTGACTCTGGCGCCGCTCTGAGTCTTATGGATTGGTCCTTTGCCAATCGTTGTGGTTTTGATTTAGAGCCTTTGGAGACTCTTATTCCTCTGAAGGGGATTGACTCCACCCCATTGGCTAATAATAAACCACAATACTGGACACAAGTAACCATGCGTATCAATCCGGATCACCAGGAGATTATTCGTTTCCTGGTGCTGTATAATTTACATGACGATTTGGTACTGGGATTGCCATGGTTGCAGTCTCACAACCCAGTCTTGGACTGGAGAGCTATGTCTGTGTTGAGCTGGGGATGTAAGGGTATTCATGGGGACGTACCTTTGGTTTCTATTTCGTCGTCCATTCCCTCTGAAGTCCCTGAGTTCCTCTCTGATTATCAAGACGTCTTTGACGAACCCAAGCTTGGGTCGTTACCTCCGCACCGTGAGTGCGATTGTGCCATAGATTTGATACCGGGTTGTAAATATCCAAAGGGTCGTTTGTTTAATTTGTCTGTGCCGGAACATGCTGCTATGCGGGAATATATAAAGGAGTCTTTGGAAAAGGGACTTATTCGTCCATCTTCTTCTCCCTTGGGAGCTGGGTTTTTCTTTGTCTCAAAAAAAGACGGCTCTTTGAGACCATGTATTGATTATCGGCTTCTGAATAAGATCACTGTTAAGTATCAATACCCATTGCCATTGCTTACTGATTTGTTTGCTCGTATAGAGGGTGCTAAGTGGTTCTCTAAAATTGATCTTCGTGGGGCGTATAATTTGGTGCGGATCAGGCAGGGGGATGAGTGGAAGACCGCATTTAATACGCCCGAGGGCCACTTTGAGTATTTGGTCATGCCTTTTGGTCTTTCTAATGCCCCTTCAGTTTTCCAGTCTTTTATGCATGATATTTTCCGCGATTTTCTGGATAAATTTATGATAATATATCTGGATGATATTCTGATTTTTTCTGATGACTGGGACTCTCATGTCCAGCAGGTCAGGAGAGTTTTTCAGGTTCTGCGGTCTAATTCTTTATGTGTGAAGGGGTCTAAGTGCGTTTTTGGGGTCCAGAAAATTTCCTTTTTGGGGTATATTTTTTCTCCCTCTTCCATTGAGATGGATCCCGTCAAGGTGCAAGCTATTTGTGACTGGACTCAGCCCTCCTCTCTTAAGGGTCTTCAGAGATTTTTGGGCTTTGCCAACTTTTACCGCCGATTTATTGCTGGTTTTTCGGATGTCGTTAAACCACTGACTGATTTGACCAGACAAGGCGCTGATGTTGCTAATTGGTCCCCTCATGCTGTAGAGGCCTTTCAGGAGCTTAAGCGCCGTTTTGCCTCTGCCCCTGTGTTGCGTCAGCCTGATGTGAATCTGCCTTTTCAGGTTGAGGTTGACGCTTCGGAGATCGGAGCTGGGGCAGTGTTGTCGCAGAAAGGTTCCGACTGCTCCGTCATTAGGCCTTGTGCCTTCTTTTCTCGCAAATTTTCGCCCGCAGAGCGGAATTATGATGTTGGGAATCGGGAGCTTTTGGCCATGAAGTGGGCGTTTGAGGAGTGGCGCCATTGGCTCGAGGGGGCTAGGCATCAGGTGGTGGTATTGACTGACCACAAAAATTTGATTTATCTTGAGACTGCCAGACGCCTGAATCCTAGACAGGCGCGCTGGTCTTTATTTTTTTCTCGCTTTAATTTTGTGGTGTCATACCTACCGGGTTCTAAGAATGTTAAGGCAGATGCCCTTTCTAGGAGTTTTGACCCGGACTCTCCTGGTAATTCTGAACCCACAGGTATCCTTAGGGAGGGAGTAATTTTGTCGGCCGTTTCTCCTGATCTGCGGCGGTCCTTGCAAGAGTTTCAGGCGGATAGACCGGATCGTTGTCCGCCTGATAGACTGTTTGTTCCGGATGATTGGACCAGCAGAGTCATCTCTGAGGTACATTCTTCTGCATTGGCAGGTCATCCCGGAATTTTTGGTACCAGGGATTTGGTGGCAAGATCCTTCTGGTGGCCTTCTCTGTCACGAGATGTGCGAGTCTTTGTGCAGTCATGTGACGTTTGTGCTCGGGCCAAGTCTTGTAGTTCTCGGGCTAGCGGACTGCTGTTGCCCTTGCCTATTCCTAAGAGGCCTTGGACACACATCTCGATGGATTTTATTTCAGATCTGCCTGTTTCCCAGAAGATGTCTGTCATCTGGGTGGTCTGTGACCGTTTCTCTAAAATGGTCCATTTGGTTCCTCTGCCCAAGTTGCCTTCTTCTTCTGAGTTGGTTCCTCTGTTTTTTCAGAATGTTGTCCGATTGCACGGTATTCCTGAGAATATTGTTTCTGACAGAGGTACCCAATTTGTGTCTAGATTTTGGCGGGCATTCTGTGCTAGGATGGGCATAGATTTGTCTTTTTCATCTGCTTTTCACCCTCAGACTAATGGCCAGACCGAGCGGACTAATCAGACCCTTGAGACATATCTGAGGTGTTTTGTCTCTGCTGACCAGGATGATTGGGTTGCTTTTTTGCCATTGGCAGAGTTCGCCCTCAATAATCGGGCCAGTTCTTCCACCTTGGTGTCCCCGTTTTTCTGTAATTCGGGGTTTCACCCTCGATTTTCCTCCGGTCAGGTGGAATCCTCGGATTGTCCTGGAGTGGATGCGGTGGTGGAGAGATTGCATCACATCTGGGGGCAGGTTATGGACAATTTGAAGTTGTCCCAGGAGAAGACTCAGCGTTTTGCCAACCGTCATCGTCGTGTTGGTTCTCGGCTTTGTGTTGGAGATTTAGTGTGGTTGTCTTCTCGTTTTGTCCCTATGAGGGTCTCTTCTCCTAAGTTTAAACCTCGGTTCATCGGCCCTTATAGAATATTGGAGATTCTTAATCCTGTTTCTTTCCGTTTGGACCTCCCTGCGTCCTTTTCCATTCATAACGTTTTTCATCGGTCGTTATTGCGCAGGTATGAGGTACCTGTTGTACCTTCTGTTGAGCCTCCTGCTCCGGTGTTGGTTGAGGGTGAGTTGGAGTACGTTGTGGAGAAAATTTTGGACTCTCGTGTTTCCAGACGGAAACTCCAGTATCTGGTCAACTGGAAGGGTTACGGCCAGGAGGATAATTCTTGGGTCAATGCATCTGATGTTCATGCTTCTGATCTTGTTCGTGCCTTCCATAGGGCTCATCCTGGTCGCCCTGGTGGATCTGGTGAGGGTTCGGTGCCCCCTCCTTGAGGGGGGGGTACTGTTGTGAATTTGGATTCTGGGCTCCCCCGGTGGCCGCTTGTGGAATTGGACTTGTCATCCTCTTTCCTGTTTCACCTGATTCCATCAGTAGTGGGTGTCGCTATTTAAGCTCATTTCTCTGGTGGTTTCTTGCCGGTCAACAATGTTATCTGATGCCTCTCAGTGCTTGTTCCTGCTTCTAGACAACTACTGATAAGTTGGACTTTTGTCCATGTTTTGTTTGCCTATTTGTTCCAGTTCGCAGCTGAAGTTTTGTTACTGTGTCTGGAAAGCTCTCGTCGATCAGGGATTGCTACTCTGGCGTTATGAGTTAATGCCAGAGTTTAAGGTAATCTCTGGATGGTGTTTTGTTAGTATTTTTCTGCTGACCATGAAAGTATACTATCTGTCTTCTGCTATCTAGTAAGCGGACCTCAAATTTGCTAAGACTATTTTCCTGCTGCGTTTGTTGTTTCATCTGAACTCACCGTCATTATATGTGGGGGGCTACTGTCTTCTTTGGAATATTTCTCTAGAGGTGAGCCAGGTCTTATATTTCCCTCTGCTAGCTATTTAGGTCTTAGGCCAGAGCTGGGCATCTAGCGATAAATAGGAAATGCTACCTGGCTATTTCTAGTTGCGCGGCAGGCTTAGTTCATGGTCAGTATAGTTCCATCTTCCGAGAGCTTGTCCCTCTATAGGCTTGCTATGATCTCTGCCTGCAGAGATCATGACAGATGGGCCCACAGCTCCCGTATACACAGTATGATGGACTCACAGCTTCTTTATACACAGTGTGATGGGCCCACAGCTCCCGTATACACAGTATGATGGACTCACAGCTCCCGGTCATGATTTGGATGCCCCGGTCATTTACTCATCCTCCGGCGTATTCACTATTTTGTGGCACTGCTGCAGTGCCGCTGCTCAAACTTGTGAGCGCGGCTTCTGACAGGCCAGAAGTTAGAAGCTATGTCACAAGCGCTCAATGTAAGACTATGAGGCTATGTGCACTTGTTGCGGATTTGTGCGGATTTACTGCGGATTTCCTGTGTTTTTTGTGCAGATTTCACCTGCGTTTTACTACCTGCGGAATCCTATACAGGAGCAGGTGTAAAACGCTGCGGAATCCGCAAATAGAATTGACATGCTGCAGAAAATAAAACGCAGCGTTTCCGCGTGGTATTTTCCGCACCATGTGCACTGCGGTTTTGGTTTTCCATAGGTTTAAATGGTACAGTAAACCAGATGGAAAACTGCTGCGAATCCGCAGCGGCCAATCCGCACCGTGTGCACATAGCCTGAGAGTGAGAAAGAGGCCAGAACGAGGCTCCCACAGACTCACACTGATTAGTGACCTCTGCGCTGCTCCATGAAACACTAGAGCCACGGACAGGCCACAAACTGCAGGAGACGGAGCCGAGCGGAGACAAAAACAGATGAAGACGCCAGAAGGTGAGTATCAGACAGGAGACGGGGGACGGGGATTTCCAGCTCTGACCAGCAGTGAAATAAAAAAAAATGCCGGAGTGGTGCTGTAAATGTGATGCAGCTCTTGGTTACTGTATGCGGGCTCCTTATACTAATACTCATAAAAGACCCAGGTGGTATGTATCAAAGGCCCCCTACTCCCCATCTCCAGCCTCCCCAGACAGCAAATATTACATGATGGAGCACATATAATATCATAAAAAACATTATAATATTCAGACCCCAGTGACCTGTCCCCCCTCCCCCACCTTCTCACATCCCCCCCTCAGTGCCCTGTCCCACCTCACCCACCTTCAGCCCCCACAACACCCCCATGGTCTTACATTCACCCCCCAGTACCCTGTCTCCCCTCCCCCGCAATACCCCCATGGTCTCACATTCACTCCCCAGTACCCTGTCCCCCCTCACCCACTTTCAGCGCCCACAATACCCCAATGGTCTCACAGTGACACACCTGAATTTAATAAACCTAATAAGTTCCATCCCCACTTACTGATAACGTTCGCAGGCAGGACCAGGAAGTAGTGAAATGTAAGATGTGGGCACTAGGACCTAGCGTGCCTGAGCCAATCCCAGCGTGCACAGAGTGAAGAAAACTGCAGCTGGGGAAGACTTCATCATCAGGTCAGATGGGCAGCACCATTCACTGCAGGAGGGAGACTGCAGCCGGCCACTGTGCTAATAGCCAGCCTGCAACTTGTCAGACCCTCAGCACAGAAGTGGCCCTGCCCTGGCTCCCGGTGGGCCCCTTCATGTGAGAGGGCCCGGGGCGATGGCCCCCTCTGCCCCCCCAGTAGCTACGCTACTGTTCCTAACATATCTGTTTTAAAAAGAAAACATAGTTATGATGACACTTTTCAGGAGCATTTTCTATTAGAGCTTTGCGTTGTGTCACACCTTTGTTAGCGATCTAAGGGGTGAGTCCCTTCAGTCTGAAGCTGCCCAATCCTTTCTACCGGACTCAGAATGTGTAGGAACATACTCCTTTTCCATGGTCAATGTTAACACCCAATTGCAAATTCATTCACAAAATCTAGTAGGAAAGACAGAGGGATGGTACAAAAACAGAGTTTAAGCAAATTATGATCCAGAATTTTAATTTACCAGTCCAAACATGATGCTGACAGGTCAATTGGACTTACCTCTTGCCATAAATATCTAATTGCTTTATCTGGCCTAAATGTTGCTGTTCTCCTAAATCTGTCATTGTTGTTTGTTTATTTTTGTTATACTTTGTAGTTTTTCCTCCACCCTTGTGTTAATGAGGTTTGGCTGATTCTTCCTTATATGTAAGTGTAGATTTGTTAGCCAAGTGGGTGTGTACCTCAAGAAAGCTCTCAAAGAGAAGAGTTGAGGGTCATGCTTCCTTAGCTAACAATATCAGGGCCTAAATACTTCAAAACTAACATTTTCCACACCAGTTTTGACAAATGGACCGCTGGAGTAGGATACATGTGTGTGCACCTCTTATTGAATTTGACACATCCTCCATTCACAGTATACCCGATTAGTAAATTTACACCAATCTAGGACAAGAGTCCACTTCTGTCATAATTTACACCTCTTTTGTGGCACACAGGCTCACTGAGATCCACTCACGTTTCAAAAGTTGATAATGTTGGGTGAAAATGACAAAAGTTGCTAATTTTCTCCATAAGGTAGTTTAAATCTACATACAAGGAAGAATGAGCCATATTTAAGGAATGAAGAATTAGGATGAGTGGACTTATGGAAATTTGGGTTCTAGTACCTTACCCAAATTTGTACCAGAACTGTTCCTGAAGTTGAACCAGAACCAAAACCTCATTGAAAACAATGGATACACAAACTTTAGGTCTCTCTTCAATGGACTTCCCCCGGACCTCCGAACATCGCAACAGATTTCTGGGGAAAGTCCATGTTTGGAGTTTATAACCGGACACTAACTGTTCGGTACGAATGCCGAATTTTTAAATTTGGGTTCGATCATCTCTAATGAAGAGCCGTTGGGCCTACAAAAAAACGCGAGGTCCACAGAAGAAGGCTTTTTCAGAAGTAAAAAAATTACATTGTAACGGCAATTGACAGGTTCTCTTTAATCTATATGCCCTAGAACAGAGACCAATCATAGTGAGGGGCATGGGTTTACCTCTTCTACCATTTCCTCTAAAACAAATCCATTTACTTTACTGATTTGATAGATATTGTGCCCCGGTTTACATTCCAGTAAACACACAATCATCCTTTACAATAACATATGCTGCTTTCAGAGATGCAAGTGCTCCAACATCGTTCATAGTTTATCTTCATTAATCTGTTTATTTGGGAATCTGCATAAATAGTCTTGGCCTCAGAAAGACAAATAATATCTCCGGCTGAATGGAGAGGCTTAGGCCATGTGTATTGTGTGGAATTCCACGGATCACTGTCGCTAGACGCGCGCTGCCTCCAAGCACATCACATTTCACTTTAGCAGATAGAGTAGGATCAAAGTCCTTTTTAGTGAAGCATATTTTACCAGTTAACAATGTTTCTGTTTTATTTTCATTTGATGAAGGAAATGACCTCTGAGATCTTTTTCTCATTTTTAAAGAGGCCCCAGGGGACAAACACACTAGAGCCATGCAATTTTTCTAAGTAAAATGTCCATTGCACATATATTAAAAGACTGGATTAATCAACTTTAAAAGCAAATACAGGGAAAGCAATTTAAATCAATAGCGAAGCCTCCTGCTAGTTCATTTTCAGAGGAGGAAAGGAAGTAAAATGCATTTGTTATTTTCCTAAATGGTTTTATCCCATTTTTATTTTTTTATTTAAGAGTGATACTTTCGACTCCTGCATTCACCACACTAATTCAATTCATTTTGAGTATTCTTGGAGTGCAAATCTGTAAAATGAATCGCTTTTTATTTATTATATTCTTCTGTGTTTAATTGTCTTTATAGAAAGAATTATCAAAGCATGAGCATGCTGCTTTTACCAGCCTTTTAGCTCAAGCACTGCTATGTGTCATCTGTTTGTACAGCATATATATTTGTATGCCTTTTTTGCCACTTTGAAAAAAACATTAATGATGCAATGAATTAAATGATTTTCATATAAATACATTGTGTAAACAAGATGAACAAAAGGGTAAAGAACTAGTGAAATGTAAATAGATGAAAAAAAGGTTAAAAACATGGCAAGATGCAATTATAAAGTACTAGATGGTGGCCCGATTCTAACGCATCAGGTATTCTAGAATATGTATGTGTAGTGTATAGCACAGCTCATGTAGTATATTGCACAGCCCACGCAGTACATTGCGCAGCCCACGCAGTACATTGCGCAGCCCACGCAGTACATTGGCAGCTAACGCAGTACATAGCGCAGTCAACTCAGTACATTGCGCAGCCCACGTAGTACATTGCGCAGCCCACGTTGTATATTGCGCAGGCCACTTTGTATATTGTGCAGCCCACATAGTATATTGCGCAGCCCACGTAGTATATTGTGCAGCCCACGCGGTACATTGCGCAGCCCGTTGTATATGGCACAGCCCGCTGTATATTGCGCCGCCCACTTAGTATATTGCGCAGGCCACTTAGTATATTGCTCAGCCCTTGTATATTGTGCAGCCCACTTAGTATATTGCGCAGCCCATTGTATATTGCGCAGCCCACATTGTATATTGCGCAGCCCACATTGTATATTGCGCAGCCCACTTAGTATATTGCGCAGCCCGTTGTATATTACGCAGCCCACATTGTATATTGCGCAGCCCATGTAGTATATTGCGCAGCCCACGTTGTATATTGTCCAGCCCACGTTGTATATTGCCCAGCCCGTTGTATATTGCACAGCCCACTTAGTATATTTCGCAGCGCACTTAGTACATTGCACAGCCCACTTAGTATATCGCGCAGCCCACTTAGTATATTGCGCAGCCCGTTGTATATTGCGCAGCCCACGTTGTATATTGCCCAGCCCACGTTATATATTGCGCAGCCCACTGTATATTGCTCAGCCCACTTAGTATATTGCACAGCCCACTTAGTATATTGCGCAGCCCACTTAGTATATTGCGCAGCCCGTTGTAGATTGTGCAGCCCGTTGTATATTGCGCAGCCCACTTAGTATATTGCGCAGGCCACTTAGTATATTGCGCAGCCCGTTGTATATTGCGCAGCCCACTTAGTATATTGCGCAGCCCGTTGTATATTGTGCAGCCCATGTTGTATATTGTGCAGCCCACGTAGTATATTGCACAGCCCACATAGTATTTTGCCCAGCCCATGTAGTATATTGCGCAGCCCACATTATATTTTGTGCAGCCCATGTATATAGCAATGTGGACATGATATCCCTGTTAAAAAAAAAGAATTAAAATAAAAAATAGTTATATACTCACCTTCCGTTGGTGCCTGGATCCAGGAAGCGGTAACCAATGCTTGGGATCCACCAAAGTCCGCCGAGCTGTTCGCGCCGGCCGCCATCTTCCGTTCCCAGGATGCATTGTGAAATTACCCAGAAGACTTAGTGGTCTCGCGAGACCACTAAGTCTTCTGGGTAATTTCGCAATGCAGCGGGAACGGAAGATGGTGGCCGGTGCGAGCGGCTCGGCGGACTACGGAGTGTGAGTATAGCAGGTTTTTGTTTTTTTTTAAATTATTTTTAACATTACATTTTTTACTATTGATAGGCAGCGTCAATAGTAAAAAATTGGGGACACACAGGGTTAATAGCGGTGGTTACGGAGAGCTTTACCCGTGGCATAACATGGTCCGTTACCGCCGGCATTAACCCTGTGTGAGCGGCGACCGGAGGGGAGTATGTGGTTGCCGGGCAGTGAGTGCGGGGAGTAAGGAGAGGCCATTTTCTTCCGGACTGTGCGCGTCGCTGACTGGTCGTGGCAATGGTCGTGGGCATTTTGCCACGACCAATCAGCGACTTGGATTCCATGAGAGACAGAGGCCGCGACCAATGAATATCCCTGACAGACAGACAGAAAGACAGAAGGACAGACAGACGGAAGTGACTCGTAGACAATTATATACTGTATATAGATACTGTATAAAAAAATGCAATGTCCTACTGGATGTAAAATAAAGTATTAAACTTGAAGTCATGCAGGTATAAAACTACTTAGGAGCCTGTGATTCGTGCTTATATTATTTAAATTTATATTTATTATGCTTTATTGATATAGCGCCATTAATTCCGCAGCACTTTTACAGACATCGTCATCGCTGTCCCCAATGTCCTCATTGGTGCTCAAAATCTAAATTCCCTTCCTTTTCTTATACAGCGCCATCTTATTCCACAGCACTTTCACAGACATCTTCATCACTGTTCACATTGGTGCACAAAATCTCAATTCACTTCCTTTTATATACAGCGGCATTGTAGTCCGCAGCACTTTTACAGACATCATCATCGCTGTCCCCATTGTCCTCATTGGTGCTCACAATCTAAATTCCCTTCCTTTTCTTATACAGCGCCATCGTATTCCACAGCGCTTTTACAGACATCTTCATCACTGTCCACATTGGTGCACAAAATCCCAGTTCACTTCCTTTTTTATACAGCGGCATTGTAGTCCGCAGCACTTTTACAGACATCATCATTGCTTTCCCCATTGTCCTCATTGGTGCTAACAATCTAAATTCCCTTCCTTTTCTTATACAGCGCCATCGTATTCCACAGCACTTTTACAGACATCTTCATCATCACTGTCCACATTGGTGCACAAAATCTCAATTCACTTCCTTTTTTATACAGCGGCATTGTAGTCCGCAGCACCTTTACAGACATCATCATCATCACTGTCCCCATTGTCCTCATTGGTAATCAAAATCTAAATTCCCTTCCTTTTCTTATACAGCGCCATCGTATTCCACAGCGCTTTTACAGACATCTTCATCACTGTCCACATTGGTGCACAAAATCTCAATTCACTTCCTTTTTTGTACATCGGCATTGTAGTCCGCAGCACTTTTACAGACATCATCATCGCTGTCCCCATTGTCCCCATTGGTAATCAAAATCTAAATTCCCTTCCTTTTCTTATACAGCACCATCTTATTCCACAGCGCTTTTACAGACATCTTCATCACTGTCCACATTGGTGCACAAAATCTCAATCCACTTCCTTTTTTATACAGCGACATTGTAGTCCGCAGCACCTTTATAGACATCATCATCATCACTGTCCCCATTGTCCTCATTGGTGCTCACAATCAAAATTCCCTTCCTTTTCTTAAACAGCGTCATCACTTTCCACAGTCCTTTTACAGACATCATCATCACTGTCCCCATTGGTGCTTAAAATCTCAATTCACTTCCTTTTATATACAGCAGCATTGTAGTCCGCAGCACTTTTACAGGCATTATCATCGCTGCCCCCATTGTCCTCACTGGTGCTCACAATCTAAATTCCCTTGCACTTCTTAAACAGCATCATCACTTTCCGCAGTCCTTTTACAGACATCATCATCACTGTCCCCATTGGTGCTCAAAATCTAAATTCCCTTCTATTTTTATACAGCGGCATTGTAGTCCGCAGCACTTTTACAGACATTTTCATCACTGTCCCCATTGGGGCTCACAATCTAAGTATCCTATCAGTATGTCATTGGAGTGCGGGATGAACTTGGAGAACCTGGAGGAAACCCACATAAACATGAGGAGAACGTACAGATGTTGTCCTTGGTGGGATTTGAACCCAGGACCCCATGTGATTCAAATTAACAGAGATAACCACTGAGCCACTGTGCTGCCCCCACAGTATTGTATTTTTATAATGGAAGCTTCACTACAGCCCTTCCAGGATAGTTCACAAAGTGACATCACAGTTTTGGAACTTATCGGCTCACGCTGATACTGACAAGGGAAAAGAAAGTATATGGGGACTATTTTATTTCTTGCATTTCTGTTCTGATATATATATATAAAGCTGGGTACTAATCCAAATAGAGATATAAGTAATAGCAATTGGATAAAACTTAACCTTTAATTGGTTTGTATAAAATGGTACATGTATTGGACTATAAATAGACAAGGACAAAACAACAAACCACCCTTGTGCAATGTGCAACCTACCAAATAGAACGGGGGAATGACAACAAAAACAATAAAGTTGACAGTGGTTGAGGGTCACGATAAACAATGGCCCTTAATCCCTGGCTGGGGATATGTATTGATAACCAATACCCTTTTGTATATGAGGCTCCAAAATTTGGCCTTACAATATATCTTGGTATGGTGTAAACATACTAAGTGTGTATCCTGAAGGTGATACTAGCTATATAAAATGACCAATTGGTACCGTTATCACATGTATCACCGTAAACACCAAAGTTCCCCACTTATAGGCATATAAAAAAACCACAATGCATATTAGCTCAGGGTATAAATAGAAGCCTTATTGTGGGAACATGAATAGATTACCCGCCAGGCATATATCAGAACTGTAACCCTGTCAACACGAATTGGCAGCAAGAACAAGAGGCTTATATGAGCAAATCATGACCTAAAAATACCACTATACTTGAAAAAATTAGGACCATGCTGCCTCATGGACATATGCCACGAGCATCCCTTTGAGTCAAGGTAGTGAGGTCAATATGTTACTGCACAGGACCCTATTACCAACGGGCCCTATATGTGCAGATGTGTGTGCAATACAACATATCCATATAACGGATAGATCTCACCCAAATGATGAAAAAAAGACGTTGTTTGTATAGGGTGAGCCAGCCTCTCTCCTACGTGGCGTCTCCCGACGCGTTTCGTCCATGCGGACTCATCAGGGGAGTTTGAAGACCTAAAGTTGCCGCTTTACAGGTCTCCCCGCTACTGTGGTTTAAAAAGCCATGAGCACGGAGGCGCGCCAGAGAGACTCCGCCCCCAGCGTGTGACGCGTATCCTGTGCTCTGCTAGGTACTTCCGGTATGCCGAGAATAGTTCACGGACCGTGCCGCGCTAGATGTCATGGAGAGGGAACGGTCACGCCCCCCCCCCCCCTTGTGATGCGCCATCCGATTCAGTAACTATTTCGGTTCCGTACCTACATGTAATAAGGATAGTGCCGTGATGATAGCTATTAGGAACTACGTCTGCGCCGTCATATATATATAATAGTAGGCATAGCCACCAGACACGGCACAATAAAGGAAGGACAGTTAATTTTCATGGTGTCCAATCCACCCATCAATATGGTACAGTGTTCCCCTCACCACAGCAAACAACATGCAGTGGCAAAACGGGCAGATGCTTAAATGAAGACATAAATGGAGACATGATCGATGTTATCATTATTTCAGGCAAAGGCATATTGAGGAAGAATGAGGGAAATGAGGACACAAATGGCAACATAGATTCAACATTGTCACCGATACAGGCAATAAGCCTGATGGAGAAGGAGGAGAGAGAAATATGTGAGAAATTACTCACAATCCCATGAGTAAGGGCGTAATTTGTGTGCCCTTAATTTATAGGAAATAATGATATTTCTACAAAAAAGGATAATATAAAAAAAAAAAAAAAAAAAAAAATAGATATACAAAATGGGGAAGTGCAGGACACCACTAACACCCCGTGTGGGGTGGAAGAGATGAAGGAAGGCTCCCTATTATGTCCCTACAACCTATCCGCTGTACTTCTGTACCCTACCTAACGCGGAGGTTGGCACCCTCAGAGACCCTGCGCAAATGGCGCCCCCACTCGACGTCGGCTATCCCTATCTAACTGCCCCTATTGTCCCTACATTGGTACAGATAGGGAGGAAATAACCAAAGTCTGCTTGAAGTGAAATCAATATGAAATGTAAGGGATTATTATTAGGATATTTAGCATAGCATTTTTTAATGGGATAGTACATAAACACACCTGATGAGTATTAAAATCACTTGATTCCTACCTAACGCGGGGGTTGGCACCCTAGGACCTTACGCCATGGCGCCCCCACTCCACGGTGGCTATCCCTGCCTACTTAGCCTAAGGGCCCAGATACCAGCAAATACCGGTGGGAGAAACCAAAAAAGGGGAATATAAAGGATAGCCAGTGAATGAGTCAATTGAGATAAAATTTTAAAGAAAGCAGCTAAAGGGCTGTAGCTCATTCAGTCCTAATGGTTGGACAGTCTTTAGATTAAAGATCCACCTGCTTTCCTTTTGAAGAATTTGTCTATCCCAATCACCCCCCCTCACAGATGGTAGAATTCTGTCTATCCCAACAAAGGTGATTTTCTTGGGGTTACCTTGGTGTACGGTATTCACGTGGGTTGCAACTGGGGTCTCCCTCTTATTTTCGATGTCTCGAAGATGCTCCCTCACTCTCCTTCGAAATTCCCTCTTGGTTTTCCCCACATACTCCAACCCACATTCACAATTCGCTTTGTAGATTATGCCCTTAGTGCGGCAATTGATGAAATGCCGAATGGAGTAAGAAGTGCCAGTAACATTACTGGTGAATTTTTTCGTGGTTGTTATGGATGAACAGGCTTTACAGTTGCCACATTTAAAACAGCCTTTTGTATGTTGCAGATGTTGACCTATGTTGCCCTTTGGGTCATAATGGCTGTGAACCAGTCTGTCGCCCAAAGATCTTCCTTTTCTGTAGGTAATTTGTGGGTATGAGGTGAGTTGTCCCCTAATATCTCTGCCCATCAAAAGGACCGGCCAGTGTTTTTGAAATATATCACGAATATCCTTTGCTCCATTACTATATCTGGTTATAAATCGGATAGTTGTCTCAGTTTCTGTCTCTGATCTTGGTGTTAATAGATCTTTCCTCTCTTTTGTCAGCGTCTCCTTATAGGCTTTTTTCAGAACCCCCTCGGGGTAACCCCTGTCCAAGAACCTGCCTCGCAGGTCTCTGGCTTGCTCATGGAACAGTACATCATTAGAGCAATTCCTCCGAATTCTCAAATACTGTCCCTTGGGGATCCCTCTCTTCAGGGGGGCAGGGTGATTACTTTCCCATCGCAAGAGGGAATTAGTAGCCGTTTCCTTTCTATGAGTTTTTGTGGAGATTGTCCCACTATCATCCCTTTCTATACAAATGTCCAAAAACGCCAACTTTGTGGGACTTGCCTCATATGTGAAGTGCAAGCCTATATCGTTCACATTTAGGCCCTCAACGAAATTCCCAAAATCAATAGTGCTCCCTCTCCAGATGACCAGTACATCATCTATATACCTTAGCCAAAGTATTATCCTGTCATCTGGAACAGAGGAGTAGTCCTCAAAAACAACTGTTTCCTCCCACCAGCCCAGGAGCAAATTTGCATACGATGGCGCACAGGGGCTGCCCATCGCAGTGCCCCTGAGCTGGTGGAAGTACTTCTGATCGAATAAAAACACATTCTTGGTGAGACAAAACTCTAAGGCCCTTAGAACAAATCTGTTGTGTTTGTCATATTGTATCCCCCTAGTTCTGAGGTAATGGTTCACAGCCAGAAGACCCTTTTCATGGGGAATGGAGGAGTATAATGCTTCCACATCTATACTGGCTAGTATCATGTCATCTTCGAGACAGACCCCATCTAGTTTGCTTAGGAGGTCAGTGGTGTCCCGCACATAGGAATTTAAAGCAATTACGAAGGGCTTGAGTATTTTATCCACATACCTCCCCAGTCTTTCTGTGAGGCTATTATTGCCTGAAACTATAGGCCTCCCCTTGAGGGGAGTAGTCCCTTTGTGTGTTTTGGGGAGACAGTAGAAAGTGGGGGTAGTAGGGTTTTTAGGTATTAAAAAATCTCTCTCCTCCTTCCCCACCACACCACCTGCAAAGCCTTCCTCTATGATAGCTCTCAATTCGGTCAAAAACTGGTCCGTAGGATTGTACTTCAGGACCCTGTATTCATCCTTTCTGTCGAGTAGCGAAAAACACATGGCACGATATTCATTTGTATCCATGATAGCCACATTACCGCCCTTGTCAGAAGGTTTTATTGTGATACTGTGATCCTTTTCTAGATTACACAAACATGCCATTTCGCTCTTCGACAGATTGAATTCACCTCTCTTTTTCATTCCTGAGAGCTTCATAATATCTTCAGTGACAAGATTTAGAAAAATATCAATAGACCCAAGATCACCCATTGGCGGGGGCATCTTGGAACTCTTATTTTTCAAATCCGTGAATGGACCGGTACCATCCTCATTCATAATGGGGTCATTCAAATGAAACAACAACTGTACATCTTGAAGCAGATCATCCTAAATGACAAGTTCCGCACATTGTTTCTTATCTTCTCTTACAAAGAACTTTTTCCATTTCAACCGTCTCACAAATAAATTGAGATCTTTAACTACTTCAAATGTATCCATATCTGAGGTGGGGACAAATGACAGACCTTTACTCAATAAGCGTGTTTCATCTATGGTAAGGGGTCTTGATGATAAATTGACCACTTGAGAATTTATGTCGGTGGATTTGTCCGATTTCTGAGAGGATAGCTTAGTTCTAAAAAACTATTTTTGGGAGGTGATCTTTTGTTGCTACCTTTTTATCCAATTGCTATTACTTCTGTTCTGATATAGTTATAAATTCCCCCGTCTCCCTTGCATGATGAACGGCAGGGCTGACAGATGGATAATATTGACTATAATGGGGCTAAACTAGTTTCTGTCCTGGTGTCTAGTATTTTACTAGACAGAATAGTGCCTCATATTGCAGCACGGTTTTTGCAAATTTTCTCTGACTTTCCAATGCAGATGTGAATATAGCCTTGGAAAGGTTCATCCCTAGAAACTCGAAAATCCTATGCTCTGGGGTCCGGAAAGAGAGAAACCTCACAGTAATGGGAAATTACATTCACAGAAAATTACTTTATCAAATTTCCTGGGAAAATGCACGCAAACTGGTGAATTGCCTGATCTGCTCATCTCTACTACTCAATAAACGATACTAGCTAATTTTGTTTTTGTTTATCATATAGACAGTAAGTAAATATACATATGCATTGTCACATGCACAATAAAGCTGTATGTGACAAGCAATTAAGGACCAAAAGCAAAAATGTCCTTAGAGAAATCACGTCAATAACAAACATGTGCCAAGACAGGCACATTGCCCAGGTCAATAGATCTTAAAAGATTGTAATTAACAAAACATCCTGCCATTTCTCTATTTCACACTCACACACTCCACACACTCAGGTTATGAGTTTGATTCTGCTGTGAACATTCCAATAATAAAATTATATATTGTGCGTGTAGTACATCTACAGACATATAGATATATACAGTGGGGAAATAAGTATTTGATGCACTGCCGATTTTGCAAGTTTTCCCACCTACAAAGAATGGAGAGGTCTGTAATTTTTATGGTAGGTACACTTCAACTGTGAGAGACAGAATTTTTAAAAAATCAAGAAAATCACATTGTAGGATTTTTCTATAATTAATTTGCATTTATTGCATAAAAAATATGTAATAGAAAAACAGAACTTAATATTTGTTACAGAAACCTTTGATTGCAATTACAGAGGTCAGACAATTCCTGTTGTTCTTGACCAAGTTTGCACACACTGCAGCAGGGATTTTGACCCACTCCTCCACACAGATCTTCTCCAGATCTTTCATGTTTTGATGCTGTTGCTGGGCAACATTGAGCTTCAGATCCCTTCAAAAATTTTCTATTGGGTTCAGGTCTGGAGACTGGCTAGGCCACTCCAGGGCCTTGGAGTTCTTCTTATGAAGTCACCTTTTAGTTGCCCTAGCTGTATGTTTCAGGTCATTGTTATGCTGGAAAACTCCATCACGACCCACCTTCAATTCTCTTAATGAGGGAAGGAGGTTGATAGCTAAATTCTTGCGATACATGACCCCATTCAACCTCCCTTCAATACGGTGCAGTCGTCCTGTCTGTTTGCAGAAAAACACCCGCAAAGTATAATGCTTCCCCCACCATGCTTCATGGTTGGGACATTGTTCTTGGGGTTGTACTCATCCTTCTTCCTCCAAACATGGCATGTGGAGTTGATATTTTTGTCTCATCTGACCATATGACCTTCTCCCATGCCTCCTCTGATTTATCCAGATGGTCATTGGCAAACTTTAAATGGGCCTGGGGATTTGCTGGCATGTGCAGGTGGACCTTGGGTGCCCTGCAGGATTTTAATCTATGATGGCGTAGTGTGTTACTAACAGCAATGTTTGAGACTGTGATCCCAACTCTCTTCAGGTCATTGACCAGATCCTCCCATGTAGTTCTGGGCTGATTCCTAAACTTTCTCAGAATCATCTTTACCCCACGAGGCGAGATCTTGCATGGAGCCCAAGATTGAGGAAGGTTTACAATCATCTTATGTTTCTTCCATTTTCTAATAATTGTGCCAACAGTTTTTGACTTCTCACCAAGCAGCTTGCCTATTGTCTTGTAACCCATCCCAGCCTTATGTAGGTCTACAATTTAGTGTCCTTAGACAGATCTTGGCCATGGTAGAGAGGTTGGAGTGTGATTCAGTGTGTGGACAGGTGTCTTTTATACAGGTAATGCGTTCAAACAGTTGCAATAAATACAGGTAATGAGTGCAGAGTAGGAGGGCTTCTTAAAGAAAAATGAACAGGTCTGTGACAGCCAGAATTCTTGCTGATTGGTAGGTGATAAAATACTTTTTTTATGAAATAAAATGCACATAATCTATATATATAATTGTCTAAGGGTTTTTCCGTCTGTCTGTCTGTCTTTCTGTCTGTCTGTCTGTCTTTCTGTCTGTCTGTCTGTCTGTCCTGGAAATCCCGCGTCTCTGATTGGTCGAGGCCGCCGGGCCTCGACCAATCAGCAACGGGCACAGCATGGCGACGATGATGTCATAATGGAAATCCCGCGTCTCTGATTGGTAGAGGCCGCCAGGTCTCGACCAATCAGCGATGGGCACAGTATCGACGTAGATGTCATAATGGTTGCCATGGCGACGATGATGTCATAAAGGTTGCCTCGACCAATCAGCGATGGGCACAGTCTGCCGCAAATTCTGGAATCATCATTGTCCATATACTACGGGGACATGCATATTCTAGAATACCCGATGCATTAGAATCGGGCCACAGTCTAGTTATTTAATAATCATACAATGTGATGTTCTGGTTTTTATTTTTAGAATCGGTCTCTCACAGTTGAAGTTTACACAATTAAAATTAGAGACCTCCCCTTTCTTTGTATGTGGGAAATCTTGCAAAATTAGCAGTGTAACAAATACTTATTTCCCCCATTCTTTATTATCTGATTCATGCCATAGTAGAAGATATGTTTTGGCAGGGCTTCTAAGTACCAAAGTAAAGTCTATGGCTAGATAAATGAGCAAATCAATTGTTTAAGGGAATCTGCAGATTTTTGGAAAGCAATCTGAAGACAGCCAGAGATCGGGATGATACACAGATTTCAGCAATCTGTCCCCTTTTTTTTGGCTGTGCACTGTTGTTTACTTACAATGAAGGTTTTATCACCTGGAGATCATCAATTCCAGGACTAAGTCTCACAAGATTACTAGACTGACCACTCCCTTTCCTGTGATAAGCAGCTGTCAATAGACATTATACATAGAAAGATGTGGTGGGGGTGGGGTTAGCTTTTGGAGCTGTGCTAAATGCTACATCTGCATCATAACTGCTGCACCCAATAAGCTAACTGATACATTGGTAGATCAGGATCTCTTTTTCTACTTTATGATGTTCTCAGATGATGTGCAAAAACCCTATGGCAAATTCACCTTAACACCTCTATTGATTGAAAATATACCTGGCTACATTTTGGGCTAGGGTTACACCACGACTTTAGTTGTGCAACAAAAACATCATAGTGATACATACTTATGCTTCTGTGATATGTCCATTTCTACTGGCACTAAAATAGTAGAATTCTCACTACAGCCCTTGAAGGATTTTTCACAATGCAATCTCCTATTTTATCTGATTATGATGTTTTGACAATGAAGCCCCAACATGCTGCAGCCATGGTCCAATCAAGATCACAAATTAAAAACCTTTTGAATTTTTGATCACATGCTACTTACTCAACAATAGACCACAACCTAAGAAAAAGGGAACTTTGCTACATTTTCATTTTTATTTTACAGCCAAATAGCATAGGCTTATACCCTTAAAGAAGACCACTCCCTTATCTAGACCAGATGCCCTTTTTTCAATTTTTCCATATTTTATGAATATTGGCCATCTTGAAGAAGACTGCTTTTCTAGAAGACCACTTTCAAACAATTATTTGGGGTGATCTTAAAGAGATTTGACTGAATTTTAAATGAGGGAGAATTTTGTCCTTCGACGGTATAATAAAAATTGATATACACAATGAACACTATTTAGTAATTTATAATATAGGAAATAATAATGAGAGTAAAATAGTGAATAACTCATCAGATTTGTTTCCCCATGTATAGACATGAAATTAAGGTTTATAGCCAAAGTAGGAACTTTCTTTACATTAATGAAGGCCAAAAATCCTCCTCACTAGATCCACAAGGGGTGGCATCCATTATCTCTCATTAGGCATTGCTTGAGCTAAAGTGCGAAAGGCATCATTGCTTGTTAAAAGCTATTCATTTCAATGTCCATTAAGGGAATTCAATGTGGTTGAAATTATAGACAAGTGATGTTATGGGCGATCACAGGTCATGTTTAGACACGAAGAAAAGTCTTCTGAGGCTTAGAAAACTGTGAGTTCTGAAAGTGCACATAGGAGACCTGTGAGGTTGTCAAAGCTCTTTATGTGAGTAATCCTCAAAGAACTCACTTGTTGGCCCATTAAATGGCTTAAAAAGCCCTCATCATTTTTGTTCCCTCGGGTCTTGTACATTTAGCAAACCTTCCAATTACTGTGTCTATTTACAAGTGGCAATGGCCATCAATGCAATTTTTTTTTTCAGAATATTTTTCTAAAGGTAAAATAAACTCAACTCCGGCATTATTAAAGTGGCATAAAGGAACATAAGTATAGCTTAGGATAAAATAAAATGTTTTTCTAGAGGCAGCTAAACAAAAAAGTGCATATATTTTCTCCATCATTAGCATAAAAGTAAAAAAAAAATATTCAGTGCTTTTGCATGTATAAGAAGAAAGTAATGCCAGTAGGGTGCAGTTATAATAGCAGAGCCACTCGGCAAAACTCTGCACGAAGTCCCAGCTAGAAACATCTGCTACATTGGGTAACTAAGAAATCACCAACATACCACAACTATGAAAGGTTTAGCTTTATTATGTTTCGCACCTTCTAGAGCAGTTGTGTCATTTTATGGACAACACCTTTAATTTTTGTATTTTTTAACGTTTTGTTTGTATTTTTAATAAATGTGCTAGTTGGCAATAGATCATAATAAATAATAGTAATTTTATTTCTATAGAGCCATCATATTCTGCAGCACTTTACACTTTAAATACATCTTGATCGTATTAGACAGCGTGCGGAAATTTTATGTCTTCAAAGTCAAGGATTTTACAGATATGAGAGGTGCAGGTGTAGCCTTTCTTCAATAAAAGCAAAAACATTCGCCAGCACACCTGAAATATATCTAAAAGTAATGCATATGCACACTGTAGTAGAAAAATACAAAGTAGAAAAATGTATAAAAATATGGTATTTAGTTCAGTTTTTTATTAATCAGTAAAGCGTAAAAAACACAAAACAGCGACAAGGTGTCCGTATATCTACTGTGCAATAATATCTATCCACTCAGCTTTTCATTAGGTTTTATACGCAGTCAGGTCCTACTCTGCTCCCATTTATTTTGAGGCCTGGTTACAAAATAACGAGGTGAGTTACTAGAGATTTTTTTTTTTTTTAAGGGATCATCAAGATTGGATTCACCTTGTCGTGGTGGGATGGCTGTTACAAAAAATGCTAATTAAGTCCCCTATGTTTTTTACTATTTACTTAGTGCAGTGTGCCTGTGTATTTTATCTTTATTTTAGGTTATATATATTTCTTAAAATGATAAAGAAGATATCTTGATATACAAAGGAGTATCTCAGCACTTAACCGTACAACTTGAATGGCTCTTGTTGACTTAAGAATTAGCTTTCTGCATGTTTATGTGTTAGTTTTTAAAAGGCCTCATCTGTAAAATTGTTCCTAGTCAAGATTGATTCACCTGTGATAATACATAAAAGTTAAAAGGTCTCATGAGGTTGTGTTGAAATGGGTTGTTTAGAGCTTTAACATTGATGGCCTATCCTTAGGACAGGTCATCAATGTCCAATCGGTGGGGGTGTGATACCTGGCAACACCACTGATTAGCTGTTCAGTTATGGAACTGCACAGCTCTGTTCATAGAATAGTGACCACAGCTGGGTACTGCACATTTGCACCCTATTGATTTTAATAGTGGCAGATGTGCCGTAATCAGCCCGGCCACTGTACAGTTGATGGAACCGAGTAGTTCAAGGCCCCAATAACACCAGAAAGAGCTGATTAGCGGGGTGCCAGGTGTTGCACCTCCACTGATCAGACATTGATGACCTGTCATAAGGACAAGCCATCAATGTTAAAGCCGCTTAGAAGGAAGTTGATAACCCCTCAAAAACAGTATTTACCTGCAGACATAGTGGTAATCTGCAGGTTAAAACCATTTTAAACTTGCTTAGAAATTTATTAGGAAGATCGGTTACAGATAGAACATGCAGCGGCTCATTTTCAACCTTCTGCTTGGCACTGGGGGCTGTGCTGGTCGGAGATCACTACACACTGAGCACACTGTAATTACTCCCCTTGAATTTTCATTGCTATTCTGCTTAGCAAACTCTCTGAAAAGCTGGAGTTTAAATTGCAGTGGCGGTAGAACTGACAGCTCATTGTGTAGTGAGGTCTGACTGCTCTGATCCCCTGCACTGCCCTTAGGTCTGGAATCAAGCAGCTGCAGGGAGAATACAACTTTAATTTCTTCCAGTAGGCGCTCTTCCAACTATTCTACCAAATATTTTTATATTTACCTGAAAATTACCATGCATGTCTGCAGGTGAATACTGCTTTTCTTTCTAAAACATTTTATTTAACACTAAATACTTATAACTACCTGGGAAAGAAGAACTTCATGTTCTTTAGCGTTAACCATCATAGAAGCTACACTGCAGTATCTAAGAATGGCTACCACATAGTGTATGGAGCTGTTCCATTCCGGGGTTGCATAGTTTGTACATCCAGTTGATGCAGGAGCAGCAAACAGCTGATTTTTGGGATGCTGGGTGTTGGACCTCCACCATTTTAAAATTGATGACCTGTCATTAGGATACATCATTAACAGCCATTGACAAACCCTTTAGCTAGAAGTCTAATGGGTGGAACTGGCTGCATTTTAAGTTAATAAAAACACAATTGTGATTATCACTTATAATTAGTGTTGAGCGATACCGTCCGATACTTGAAAGTATCGGTATTGGAAAGTATCGGCCGATACCGGCAGAGTATCGGATCTAATCCGATACCGATACCCGATACCAATACAAGTCAATGGGACTCATGTATCGGACGGTATTCCTGATGGTTCCCAGGGTCTGAAGGAGAGGAAACTCTCCTTCAGGCCCTGGGAACCATATTAATGTGTAAAAGAAAGAATTAAAATAAAAAATATTGCTATACTCACCTCTCCGACGCAGCCTGGACTTCAGCGAGGGAACCGGCAGCGTTGTTTGCTTAAAATTCGCGCTTTAACTTCCTTACTTGAAGTCCCGGCTTGTGATTGGTCGCGCGCCGCCCATGTGACCGCGACGCGACCAATCACAGCAAGCCGTGACGTAATTTTAGGTCCTTCAGGATTTTAAAATTACGTTCCGGCGTTGTGATTGGTCGCGTCGCGGTCACATGGGCGACGCGACCAATCACAAGCCGTGACGTCACGGGAGGCAGGAGACGCGCGCATTTTAAAATGCGTGCGTGTCCTGCCTCCTGTGACGTCACGGCTTGTGATTGGTCGCGTCGCCCATGTGACCGCGACGCGACCAATCACAACGCCGGAACGTAATTTTAAAATCCTGAAGGACCTAAAATTACGTCACGGCTTGCTGTGATTGGTCGCGTCGCGGTCACATGGGCGGCGCGCGACCAATCACAAGCCGGGACTTCAAGTAAGGAAGTTAAAGCGCGAATTTTAAGCAAACAACGCTGCCGGTTCCCTCGCTGAAGTCCAGGCTGCGTCGGAGAGGTGAGTATAGCAATATTTTTTATTTTAATTCTTTATTTTACACATTAATGTTGTTTCGATACCGATACCCGATACCACAAAAGTATCGGATCTCGGTATCGGAATTCCGATACAGCAAATATCGGCCGATACCCGATACTTGCGGTATCGGAATGCTCAACACTACTTATAATATGATTATGTGATGTGAGACACTGTGACAGGTTTCTTAAGAACTTAGCAAATAAATGAGGCAAGAAATATATGTTCACGATGCACAGATACTCATATAGAGGAATACATGTTTAACAAATCCCATTCGTAATGATATAATATGAGCTACGTTCTGGGCTCTTGATTCTTAGTAGTCACTGGAAA
Organism: Ranitomeya variabilis; assembly: GCF_051348905.1. Lineage (NCBI taxonomy): Eukaryota > Metazoa > Chordata > Amphibia > Anura > Dendrobatidae > Ranitomeya > Ranitomeya variabilis. Next base: position 1,072,817,530 of record NC_135232.1, on the reverse strand, counting down.
CAGTAATTGACAGAACTGCTAAATGTTGTAGCCATTCAGGGAAGAACACCTTGTGGAAGAGCACAGGATTGTCTGATCTCTTTGGCATTCTTGTTAAGGCTACTTAGTAAGTAATTTATTATCTACCTATTTGCTCCGAGCAGGTCAGACTTGTGACACTTCAGTATCTGTAGCTGAGGACTATGGAGACATTGAGGGGATTAAATCTACATTGCGCAGTAATCTGCCGCACAACTATTGTCATCAGTTAAATGTCTAATGTGTCAGTATGGTTAATGTCCGGGACACCACACAAGTAATCACTACCTGAATTTGTTGACAAGTAATTTTGCCTCGGCTCACGGTAAATGCCTTGGTGTCTGTCTTAAATATTTATCAAAAGATGGTCGGGCTAAATGTACCTGGGAAATGTTGAAGATGGTTTAAAGTTTTCATTAAAATAATACTGACCATGTGAAAAATTAGTGGCTCCAGGGAGTGATAGATAGAAGAATATAAAGTAAATTAAATAGACATATATACATATCAAAATGTCTGTTAGCATGGTGTATCGCTCTCTGTGTATACACATTATATATATATATATATATATATATATATATATCTCCATATATACAGTATATATATATATATATATATATATATATATATATGTTACTGTAAAAGTCAGGAGGACGGTAAAACCTAGGATTTACCGGTCAATCTGGACATTCACCGAGGCCGTCGGTAAAAGCTCAAAATGAAAAGTAAAATTGGACTTTTACCGGTGAAGTCTTGGTAAATGTTAACATTTCTCAACAGCGTTGGTAAAAGTCAGATGTATTCCATATAAACGAATGATTTTGGACTTTTACCTGGGCGATCTGGTAAATCTTTACATTTACCAGCATATGTTGGTAAAAGTAAATGTTCATTGTTATTACCATATTTTCCCCATTTACTCTTATTACATTTACAAAAACTTTGAACACTGTGTCCTCCATTTCCTCGCCGTATCTGCCTAATCATCAGACACCTTTCCCACTGTGTCCTCCATTTCCTCGCCCGCGGTGGCTTACACTTTTTATTACGCCATTCTCAGCTACATTTACCAAGAAGCCATGGTAAATGTGCACATTTAACAACTGCGCTTGGTTAAAGTCAGATGTTCCATCTTCACACCAGATATTTCTGGTGTATATTTATATATATATATATATATATATATATATATATATACAGTGGGGAAAATAAGTATTCGATCCATCTGGCAAACAAAATTTAACACTCCTCTTTGCAGATCATCTCTAAATCATTAAGATTTTAAGGCTGTCGCTTGGCAACTCGGAGCTTCAACTCCCTCCATAAGTTTTCTATGGGATTAAGGACTGGCTAGGCCACTCCATGACCTTAACGTGCTTCTTTTTGAGCCACTCCTTTGTTGCCTTGGTTTTTTTCTGAACTGTAAAGGGCTATTGAAAGTTAAAAAAATGAAATAAAATACTTATATTCACTTCACCACTCACCTCTCTGGTCCCTCTTCTCCACACCATTAGTCATCTGGTCCTCACTGCATCATCTTTCACAGCAGATGTCAACACATGCAGCAGTGATATTATGAAGATGCGGTGATGACCAAATGGGTGACGGTGAGCAGGATGTCCTGGAGAGTTGAGTGGGAGGTGAGTACAAGGATTTTTCTTTTACATCTTGTGGTTATTCTGCACTATGATCTGCATAGACCTCAGAGTATAATAACGCACATTAAGTTTGAATTTCCCATGACAACCTTCTCGAACAAACAAATTAGAATTTTACTTGATGCAATCATCTCCACGCCCAACCTGTTAGTCAAAATAATAAATTGCAATAATCAAAGATTATGTAATAATGTTCATCATTGGCACACACCATATCTATATTATTTTCCTACTGGTGTCAATGACATCTGTGGTATGTTGAAGAACTCAATTTGAGAGCAGTTTTGACAAAATATTAATCAAATGAGTCATTTATGAGCTGTAATAATCAGTAAATTGTGACATGAAGGTAGAAATACAGGAAACTAAATGAAGAATAACATAGCAGACTTGTCTATGGATTTCCTATAATTTTCCCCTAATGCCTATTATTCACTATATCTAGTCTACTGTGGGGTGTGGTGGGGGTGAGTCTCAGAATTGGCACATAAACTATAAAGAAACAGCCAAAAGTCATACTGATTAGGTGTCATCCTACAGTGATCCCTATTTCCTATGAAATTCTAATTTTAGCCTAATTTATTAAAGTATTCCAGCAATGTGGAAGTCAGCTCAAATGAATTAGATGACTATATTGTCCCCCTCATTCTCAACATGTCCCGTCAACCACTTCCGTCACTATTATTGCCTCAATAGGGCTGTGTTTCATGGCAGCCACAGGAAGCATAAAATGAGCATTGACTCTCTGTGCATAATTCCTTTACTTTTTGGCAGCACTCATTATTTTTTTTCAATACTGAGTAATTTTCTCTTCAGTAACATATGCCCTATTTATATTTCAGTTAAGGCAAGAGAAAGAGACAATACAGTTACAGTTTCAAGGACAAACTAATCTACGTCTAGACACTTTCTGGTAACGTTACTGAACATTCAAAAGATTTATCAATATGTTGTGCACAGGATTTTTGGTCTCACTAGAAATAGTCAGAGCATGGACAAATTCAATATTACAAAATAAAGAAAAGCCGGAGAAAAGAAAATTCATGCAGATTAGGAAGGCATTTATTAACAGTGACACCACTACACTTAATTAAAAGCAAAATTATTGTGACTTTCACAACGTGATGTAGCAAATCCACATTTCTCTGATGATCCCGCTGAGATCCGAGTCAGTTGCTCTGATTGCGAAGAATGAATTGTCATTCCACGTTAGCAGCTTTTGTCAATTAAAAGCTTCATACATATTTAAAGTTGGATTTGTCCTTCAGAAATGTTTGTGGGAAAGCCAAAAAAAAGAACTTGAAAAAGAAAGACAAGAAGACAAAAAACTATTTCATTCTAATCATTCATCATGAAATCTGTCCTAATACCCCCAAATGTTTCTAAAGATATCATTATTGTCGTAATATATTTTGTACTAGAATAACTACTATTAAAGCAGTGAAGGTTCTTAGTGCATAAATTGGCCAATTCATGTGAGCCCATGAACCATGACAAGGTGACACTTCTCTGACGGGTCCTATCATCTAATAAATGCCTCTCTTGCGGATGACCGTAAACCTCTCACCCAACAGAATCAGGCCGAATATGTAAATGACACTCTGATCAGAATTTGATCATAACTTGATTAGATTCTCCCGGATGAGAAGAAGATGGGGAAAAATATTGGATCAAACTCAGGCATGCAGCAATTTTTTCCTTAAACACTGTAATAGTGGTGGGGAGGAGAGAGAGGGAGGTTTGGAAGCTTACAAAGTTGTGAATTCTAGGATCAATGGTTTAGCTGGAGTTCATCATGAGAGTGCCGCACCCACTGGTGATAACAGACAAATAGTGGATGAAAAGGAAATATTTATTAAAACCATTTCCTCCCTTATGAACAGGGAGGAAATGGTTGAGGAGGTAAGAGTGGCTGGGACCCTAGGAGGTAGCGACCATGCTATTTTAGAATTTTGGTTAACTAGAGGAGAAAGACCTGTGAAGACTCAGACTTCAAGGTTAGATTTCAGAAAGGCAGGATTTAAGGGACACAGAAAGAGAATCGGAGGGATCCAATGGCTGATATCCTTAAGGGCAAAAATGTCCAGGAAGGATGGAAAATCTTGAAAAATGAGATTCTCAGAGCACAATCATTAACAATTCTAAAAAGAGGAAAGAATACGAAGCATTTAAGGAAGCCAGGACGATTGAACACAGAACTTAAAAATATGCTAAAAGGGAAGAAAGAAATGTTTATCAAATGGAAAGAGGGAGGCATATCTAAAGACGAATATAATGCTGTCTGCGGAACCTGCAGGGCACAAATCAGATTATCTAAAGCTGACAATGAATTAAGGCTTGCAAGAGACATCAAAAGCAATAAAAAATGATTTGGGGGATATGTCAAAAGTATCCCTTGTCCCAATGCAGTTCCCCCCTTCCTTTTTTGGGGGTTCATCAGGGGACCATGCATAGAGGAGACCTAAATGGGTCCATAGGCACTGTCATTAAGCCCTGACAGACAATCTCTGTGCAGGAGGAGGTTTGGGTCCATGTCCCTATTTATAAAGAGGACCGTGTTCGAAATACCCACCTTTGCTGGCCGGAAGTGGAGCCGTATACTGTGATCCGCACATTGATCAGGATGTTCAAAGAGTGTATCACTCTTGGGAGGACTTAACTTATCAGTGAACTAAATATTTAAATGTTACCATGAAATTGCTCTTTTCATCTGTGGTGGAGCTTCAGGAGAATTTAACAATTTCTTCCTCTAGAAATTTGAGCTGATCATTAACCATTGCGAAAGTGGGACAACGTCTGCTCAATTTTAGGTAATAATTCTCAGAATATATTATGCTAATTCTATCTATTCCTCAATTTATCTTTTTCTATTTGCATTAATTGTTTTTGTTTTCTTACTGATTACTTTTCTTATTAGAGCAAATAATGATTTTGTATAGGTTGTAAAATGGAAAATGACCAATGGGTTTTTGGTTATTGATGTAAAAATTAGGAAAAATAATTTATTTAAAAAATGTTTATCTGATGTAAAAAAGCATTTCAGGTTGTGGCTACAGCAATCAATGCAGGGTTACGCACTGCTTGATGGATTACAGCATGCATTCATCAACGTCCTGATAGTTCTTACCTAAAGAATTCAAGTGTCAGGAGTCTGACCTACTCAGGGCAAATGGGTGGATAATAAATGACTTATTTAGGAGCTTTAACAAGATTGCCAACCAGATCAGACTCAGTGCAGATTTTAACAAATGCGCCAACTCTGCTCCACGACAAGAGCATTTACCACCTCTATCAATTATACATAGTAGAAAAGCCTAAAGTTGTTAAATCTCCTTTAAAAATCTGCATGAATTTTTGCTTCGTTTTGCATGTTTCCACCTTGCAATAAATTAAACTGCGTAAAGTCTTAGTGGAGTTCTATTAATAAATATATTCATAGAAAATCGTGTAATTACTTAATTACGTCTAAAATGAATATCAAATACAATGTGGTAAATACGTAATTATCTATAAATTAGTAGGTTTCACACTTTCTCAGTTTGTGTCTAATTTTATTTAAACATTTGAGGTATTTTGGTCCCAAAGTTAGATCTGTCTGTAGACTAAGGATTTTTCCATGTCGCTAGCATGTAAAAAATTCGACAAACCTTTCTCACTAAATATGACTTGCCTCAAAAATGTATACAGAAGAAAGACACATTTGCAGAGGGTAGGACTCTTCTATATTCCCTCTTTTGAACCCTCTATAAAATGTAGCTGCTATGAAACACTATTCTTACGATTGGAGATGAGCAAATATATACAAGTGGAATTGGATTCTGCTTGAATTTAAAAAATCAGCAACAATATTCTGTTTCGTAAATGGCTTTTAAAAGGTTAAAAAAAAGTAAAAAGTCCTCACACTCACCTTACCACTCACAGGCAGGTGTTACAATTCCATAAAATAAAACTTTTCAATATAAAAAAAGATACGTTTCTTCTGATTTTCATCTGATCTGATCTGATGAAGGGTTCTGTGCCCTGAAATACATAATTCTTTTTGTATTAGAACATTTTATTTATTGGAATTTTAACGTGATTATATTTGAATATTTTATTCTAGGTTGGAAGTACTATTGGAGGGACTCGTCGTGTCTTCATTACCCCAATTTTATCTCCTTCAGTTCTAGTTAGGATCCAGCCTGAAAGGTTTTTATGACATTGTTTTTTTTTAATAAGAGTGACAGTTCCATTGGATGGACTCCATGTTTTCATTACTCTGATTCTACTTCCTTCAGTTCTGGTAAATTCAATTTTTTTTTGTTTTACATTGGGTTTTTTGGATAAGAGTGACTGTGCTATTGGGGGAATTTTCCTTTTTTCTCCACTCAGATTCTATCACCTTCAGCTCTAATTAGGCTCGAGCATAAAATTTTTTATGAAATTGGATCTTCTTCGATATGAGTGACAGTTCCATTGGAGGCACATGTACATAATCAATCTTACTTGGTAGCTCTAGACGGAGATGGTGCAGCGGGTAACTATGTCCAATAGGAAGGCGGTTGATTGGTGTTGAGTGACATGTTTGGCATGACGCCAGAAAATTGTATGGAGGAAGTAGTATTGGTAAATTGAGTTCCCAAGGTACTTCCAGGATAAACTAAGATACGGAGAGGTGAGTGGAAATACCAATGATACGTGTGATATTTCAACAGAGGTACCAATTGGTGATATAATGACCTTAGTAAAATATAACATCAGTGATGATTAGCCTGAAGTATGGAGCACTGTGGTCTACCTCAGATGACAACAGAACCAAAGCTTTAAAAGACCAAGTATTCCATGTGTATGGTCATTATAGCCTCAATCCCATGATGACGCCAGTCAGTCTGGTGAAATATGTTGGGGAGGTTTAGTACTATCTTTTAATAGCACTAGTCAGATATGAGAATAGTGAATACAAAAAGATAGGTTAGTATAGGTTGCGGCTGCACCAAAACTGTCCTAAAACCATAACATGGAACTCTATGTTGGAATGTATACTTATTTTTTAATAGTCTTTAGTTAGGGATTTCTTGCCTTAGGCAATTTGATAATAGTTCCATTGGCGGGACCTTTCATGGTTTAGTTACTCCAATTCTACCTCGTTCATTTCTGGTTAGGCTCAAGCCTAAAAGTTTTTTTTGACATTGGGTCTTTTTCGATAACAATGACAGAGCCATGCGGGGAACATCTAACTTTTTTATTACTTCGATTCTACCTCCTTTAGTTATGGTTAGGCTCCTTCTAAATAGTTTTTCTGGGCATTGGGTATTCTTGGATCAGAGTCACAGTGCCATTGGGGGGGACTTCTTATTTTTTTCTTTACCTTGAACCATTGTATAGGGCATAGTAGGGATTTAAAATTTAAGGATTTTCACAGTTTTCCAGCTTTCATATTTCACTATGCTTATATGTAGACGAGACATTCAGCTGTAATTCATCTGTGTGAACAGCCTAACCTATGAAGGGTATTTTTATATATAAAACCAAATAGCCATCCAGAGAAACAAATGTACATGCTCTGGCGCACTGCACTTAACAACCATGCAATTTGCATTCTGATTTAGTCTATAATTATCACTGGCTCCAGCAAACCATTAATTGTATTTACATATGTTATTAATGTAGTTACAGTTTCAATAATGCTTGAAAACAGCTTTTCCTTTTCTTTCTAATAAATCAGCTCATTGTTAGGCGGTAGTTATTTTTATTCAGTGTCTACTTTCTCCAAAATTTAATTAATTACAAAAGTATCTTCTAGAGATTTAATTTTTCATTCACCCTTGTATTTCACTGACATTGCAAAAATTTTCTTCATATAATTAGTAATATGATTTGTATTTTAAGAAGCCTACTTTATTAGCATGGCAACTTTGCTTGAACAATGTCAGATGTCACCAATTAATTTGGTATAATGTTACAGATATATCTTTTGTTGGATAGTTTAATGTGTGCAGGCAATAACCTGGAAGATGGAAGAACAATGAATAACTCATTTTCTAAACTAGATTAGACTTTTTATTCTTCAGTGCAAATGTTACAGTTTTGTATTATGGATCGGAAATCTTCACATAGAAGAAGGGGTTTGTTCGAGAATTAAAAAAAAACTTCTTTCAGCCACAGCATTAACGTCCAGATTGTCCCTACCAGTGTTTGCAGCTATACAGTCGCGTGGCAGCCGCAGCCAATTACCATGTGTGGTTTCTCTCTCTAACTGCAGCTAACCTGATATTGTTAGCAATCTAGCGAATAAACCTTAAAGGGGTTATTCAGGTTTGAGATGAAAGTCTGCGGTCACTTCCTGTGACTTCAGACTTCTGAATCTTCGCAGCATACACATTGCGCACTGTCAGGATTCTCCAGTGCCAGTGGCGAAATTAGACATTTACATGACTGCAAGTATGAGGTTGCATTCTGAGGAAGCGCATGCGGCCTCACTCAATCCAAGTGAATTGAGCACTCTTAGTCTACTTGTAATCACATGAATGCAAATGAATTGTCACTTGACCGCCCCCTCTCACAGCTGACATTGAAGAATCCTAACCATGTACAATGACTGCATTGTGAGGAATCAGAGGTTTGCAGTCAAATAGAGTTACTTCAAATTTTCATCCCAAACCTATGTTCCAACCAGACATGTCCGGTCACGCTCAATACAAGTAAATTGAGTGAGATGGAGCATGTCAAGTCGACACCTAATTCAAGGAAATCTGTTCAGCTATCTCTAATGACAAAATAAGAAAATATTTAATTCTACCATTGTCAAAAATCATAATCACAGTGCTCAAATTTTCTATAACCAAACAAGAATGGTTATTGCTTTGCACCCTTAAAGAGAACCTGTCAGCACAATTGTGTAATGCAAAGTAAAGACATTTTGCTGTAATGGCGCTGCAATGCAGATTAGATTGATACCGTTGGTGAAGAAATAGACTTTGTTGTTCTTCATTCACCATTTTAAGTTCTTTACTAATTAGATTTCGGTGAGCAATGGCTGGACTATGCACTGGGTCTTCTTCCTGTCTATGTTTCCCCGGCCCCTCCGTCTGCCTCCAGTCTTTGAATGACAGGTCAGTTCGGAGATTTCAAATATAGAAGGTAGATCATTCATAGACCAGAGGCAGCCAGATGGCCTGGGGAATCATAGACTGGAAGGAGAAGACACAGTGCACAGTCCATCCACTGTACATCGAAATCTCATTACCAGAAAACTTTAAATGGTGGTTAAAGAAGAGCAAAAAAGTAGATTTCTTCACCAAAGAGATAAGTTTTATCAGTTTTAGAGCCCCGTTACAGACATGACTATACTTTACAGTACAAAATTGTGATGACAGGTTCTCTTTAAAAGGGTATTCTCAAGTTTGAAATTAACCCCTTATCCACAGGATAAGGGGAAACCTTCCTGATCACTGGTGTTAGGGCTTGTGGAACGCACCAAATAATTAGAGAACAGGAATAAGGTGCGTTTGCAGCCCGGGGTCCACCGTGCAGAGATGGAACCTGCTGCTAAGCAATGATGGACTATATGGCGGTACAATGAGGATACACACACGGGTTAGCTTCACTCTGTGTGAAAGAAGCGAACCCTGTTGTGTCACAGGGCCACAGTACTGCATGTAACATAAGTAATAAATAAAGTAGCACGAGAGTGCATGTGATGCCGCACTGGCGAATGCCACTAACCACCCAGACTTGGGTTTGGAAAGCACGGTGATAGCGCACGGCATCGCACTGGCGGTCACAGCAATAGACGCTGTTTGTGCACAAGTGTTGGTAACATGTCGGGTGCTAGATTACAATCATCCTCCTTACGCAAGCATTCAAACACAAGTGAGGGGATGATTAAAGAGCGACTTTCACTCACAACACACATAAACAAGTGTATACTAGCGCATGGCCGTGCAGCCATGTGAACCTTTTATAGCTGCAGCAAGTTCAGGACCTCCCTAGAGGACCAATGAGAACTGCTACAGTAACTGAGCAACTTCAGGACCTTCCTGGAGGACCAATAGAAGCTACTGCAGTACCTGAGCATGTGACCCCAGACCTCCACTGAGAGGTCTTCCTTTGGCATGCTCAGAAGGGCAAAAGAAGGACTTAGTCCCAGAGATGTCTGCTTGCTGCTGATCAGTACAGGCTACAATGGTAGAGCCTGGAAAAGCAGTAGTAACCCTTTGCACAGAATCAGACTGAGCGAGACGCTGGGACCGACGTCTCTGCTGAGCAGGCTCCACTGCAGCTGGAGGAGAATGGGAGACTGCAGCAGACATGGTTCGAGATTCCCCCTGTGCAGCGGCGGGAACTCGACTCCTAACAACTGGGGTGTCCGAACTCTGAGATCCTCACCAATCCTGAAAACCAGGACTCTCTTGTGTGAATTGATCTGAGCTTGATTAAGAGGACTGAAGACAGGAAACCAATGTAAAGGAAACATGAAGTGTATTGTGAAATTGCCACGTTGGATGGGTGGAGTAAAAATGTCACTGCACTGAGTTTCTTTTTATCCACCAGGGTCTTCTGAAGTCAGCTGGCATAAATAGTCTTACAGCTGAGTCGGTGCTCATTGGGAAAACAAATATGCAAATTTGTTATTCACCAAAGGGAAAGAAGCATGGCTTTCCTAGTGACAGATATTGACTAGTGTTGAGCGATACCGTCCGATACTTGAAAGTATCGGTATCGGAAAGTATCGGCCGATACCGGCAAAGTATCGGATCTGATCCGATACCCGATACCAATACAAGTCAATGGGACTCAAGTATCGGAAGGTATCCCTGATGGTTCCCAGGGTCTGAAGGAGAGGAAACTCTCCTTCAGTCCCTGGGATCCATATTAATGTATAAAATAAAGAATTAAAATAAAAAATATTGATATACTCACCTCTCCGGAGGCCCCTGGACATCACCGCTGGTAACCGGCAGCCTTCTTTGCTTAAAATGAGCACGTTCAGGGCCTTCCATGACGTCACGCTTCTGATTTGTCGCGGCCGCCCATGTGACCGCCACGCGACCAATCACAAGCCGTGATGTAATTCTCAGGTCCTAAATTCCTAATTCTAGGAATTTAGGACCTGAGAATTACGTCACGGCTTGTGATTGGTCGTGTGGCGGTCACATGAGCGGCCGCGACCAATCACAAGCCGTGACATCATCTAAGGCCCTGAATGCGCTCATTCTTAGGAAGGAAGGCTGCCGGAAAGAAACCGAGGGTGAGTATATTCCTATTAGGTATATACTCACCCTCGGACGCGCCCTGCTTCTTTCTGGCAGCCTTCCTTCTTAAGAATGAGCACGTTCAGGGCCTTAGATGACATCACGGCTTGTGATTGGTCGCGGCCGCCCATGTGACCGCTCACGCGACCAATCACAAGCCGCGACGTCATCCCTCAGGTCCTAAATTCCCTGAAGGGAATTTAGGACCTGAGGGATGACGTCGCGGCTTGTGATTGGTCGCGTGGCGGTCACATGAGCGGCACGCGACCAATCAGAAGCCGTGACGTCATGGAAGGTGCTGAACGCGCTCATTTTAAACAAAGAAGGCTGCCGGTTACCAGCGGTGATGTCCAGGGGCCTCCGGACAGGTGAGTATATCAATATTTTTTATTTTAATTCTTTATTTTACACATTCATATGGATCCCAGGGCCTGAAGGAGAGTTTCCTCTCCTTCAGACCCTGGGAACCATACACTGGAAACTTCCGATTCCGATTCCCGATACCACAAAAGTATCGGATCTCGGTATCGGAATTCCGATACCGCAAGTATCGGCCGATACCCGATACTTGCGGTATCGGAATGCTCAACACTAATATTGACCTTTGAAATAAGGGGTACTGTTTCTCCTTGATGAGACAAGTAGCTGGTGGAATAATCCTTACAAGACAATTGTTGTCAAAAAAGTATGCCATTTAGCTCTATTCCAGATAGAAAAAAAATGTCTTTCCAGTGCCACCTATTTTACTTGGCTATCTGGTTGGTTCTTGATATCTCTTCCCATTTTCCCCAATAAATTAGTTTGTGTCAGAAAAAATAACTTTTTTTTTATAAATTTGTCATTTGATTGAAATAAATTCTAAGTACAGTATATACATTTTGCCATGATAATGATACAAATTATTATTATTTCTTTACAATGAAAAGTCAATCATAATTGATAAACAAGACTGAGAGCTACAGAGTACTGGATAGTACTAGATATCCCTACTTTGAGGGGAGGTGGGTGGTGGAAGAGTTGCCACATTTTGATTTTGTGAAGCAGCTATAGCAATTTGTTGATGCTATTGTGAATTTTACATTTCGTATCTGATATTTTGCTGTAGGACCTTCAGTTTTCATCTGTGTATTCTTTTTCGGGAAATCTTTAGCAGTCAGCACATACAGAAGACGGCTGCAAGGCTTATAATTGTATGTATACAATTTTGCTTTCCTGTCAGTCATGGTTTTTACGGTTTAAAGCCTGTAAACCTAAGACAGATCTCAGAAGGCCTAAATTTCTCAGCTAATGATCTGTGTCGAATGTAAGACACAGCACCAACCGGCTCCTGGCATCTGACGCAGCCACATATTGTACATTGAAAAACTGCTGCAGTGTGCAGCATAGTAATGAGTTTAATTAATGTAGCTTTGGATTTGATACCTGCACCTAATTACATGCAAACATTTCACTGAAAAGCTGCACATTTAATAACCTAAGCCAACAGCTAGAGGAATGCAATGGAATTTCAACCATTCTTTTACTTTCATATTTTACAAATATAAATGTTTTTAAATTTCTTATATATTAGGAAGAACGTGAACATATTAGTAATGGAACTAAGTGACTTCATAGAAATATAGAAATGTTATAAATCCATCACTTTTAACATACCATATATACTCTGAAAAAAATCCTGAGCAGTAGCTCAAGATTGGACAAGCCTGACATCATGTTAGATACTTTTTTGCTCCTGCATTTATCACTCACCTCTTCAACTTCTGACCCAGCTACTCCATCTGCCACCCTGAAAGGGACTTTTTCAGTGATGACTTGCGCAGGGAAAATTATCCTCCTGTTTCTACATAGAGCTTAGATGGATTCAGCAAGTCTATTTTTAATCACGTGATGTCATAGAATTAATGGAAAAGAGAAGAATTAGCTGGATAAAGGGACAAAATGAGCAATTATAAAGGCACAGTGCTACATAATATAATGATTGCAAAATATTTCAAGGATAAGAATTTTGATGTGAGTGTATCATTAACGAGGTTGTTTTCAAACTATTGCTATATAGAAAAAAAATTGGCAATAAAATCAAGTTTTTCCTAGTTCTGTCTCTTTATTTGAGCTTTGCTCTCTAAGTAAAAAGCATACATATTCTGCAAACTGCCCTTTATATGATAATTACTTCCTATGTTTGTTGTTTGCCTACCTTTAGATGCATAGTATGAATTTTTTTACACTGGGAATTTCAGAGCTGCAGAAAATTGGGACTGTATGAACTTTACATATTTATGTTTCTGTCATCAGCCAAATGTGTATATTTGTGCCATGTCCAATTTCCAAGAAGATAAATTGCAAATGAGACTCTGAGAAGCTGGTGCAGCATCCGATTTGTAATGCCTTGTGAAGGCAGCAATCACCCTCTGCAATACTAAATAATACCTTATTTACTATAAACAGCACTCAAGGAATTCTTGAATGCTACTCAAGTAATTATCTTTCTCCACATAATTATATTTCGTGTTTAGTGTTATAGAAAGCATCTATCATCCATTTGGAAGAAAAACGCTGGGATTACACATTTCAGGTTTTATTCGTCGAGAATGTTTTCAAGCAAAAAGCCTTGGTGTGAGATGGTGATCTTTCCAGTACTCATTTATTTTAGTTCAGTTTGCGGAAAACACGGTAATTCTGAAGTGCATGAAACAATTTCTAAAGAGATCTTGAGGGTTGGACATGGCAGGGCAATTAGAAAACCCAGTTTACGCAATAAATATTTATTAGCTGAAATAGAGGAAATGGGAAATATATCACCTATAACCTTCATTTTCCCATTAACTTGTTCGGCCAACTTAATCTCAAAAGTGTTATGTTGGTATCAATGGGCCAGAAGCATATTTTTTTATGCATAAATGGATAGAATAAGACTGTGAATATCCATCTTGCTGGCACCTGTATATTCAAACAAGTGCAAAATATTTGCCAGGACTATAAAAAATAACCTATATAAAAAAGTAACCTTTGTCACTCAAGACATGACAATTCATGTTGATGAATATAGTAAAATTTAATTCTTCTGATTCACAGCCGATAAATGAAAAAACAGAAATGAATATCAAACGTTACGGCCTTTAAGGCCTTTCTCAGTGATTTCTGTGGCAGGGTGTGATGGCATATATGGAGTGCATAAGATCCGGTGAAGTAATGTCATAAATAAATAAATAATAAATAAATCATAATAATAAATAAATAAAGTAATTACTTCATGCATGACGTATAAACTGATGACGACCTTTGACAGTCTGAATGCAGGAATGAATGTGTCGCATGGATTTATGTCTTTTTACATCAACTAAGGAACTTTCCCCTTAGACTATGAGGGGTCATCTTTCACAGAATAAATCTTAAAGGAAGCGTCCTACCTTAATTATTGTATCACCGAAGAAAAAGACACTATTTAAAGATGGAGAAAATAACTAATAAAACTTAACATTTACTTCATTTGAATAAAACACTCTATAACATTCACGATCTAAAACTCATATGGCCGCTGAAAAAGTTACAGGGTGCTCAATCTCCCTACCAAACCTCTGTCTGTGCCCTTCCTAGCAGCAGAGGTTGGCACCCTATTAAACCTGCGCAATGGCGCCCCTGCTCAACGTAGACTAATCCTAACTGACCCTAATGGGCCCTGTAGTGCAGAAGATAGATATTAACACGTCCAGCAGACCATACATAACAGACAGACATAAAATTATCACAAAAAAGTGCTAGATAAAACATAAATATTGCACTTTAATAGGCCAGAAAAGAAAGGGAGAAACAAATGTATACAGGCTAGTGCATTAGTGTGTTAATTTATCAGACACACTAAAAGATGCAATGCACTATTTGTCAAGACCTCTAATAGGTAAGCCTGTACCCCTATCTTAAACCTACCTCCACCCTACCTGCCTGCGGAGGTTGGCACCCTAGATTCCTGCGCAAGTGTCGCCCCCGCTCTAGTCGACTGTCCCAAACTCTCCCTAGTCTATAAAGAGGCAGGCAGTGATGGAAGAAAAACTAACAATAAAGTGCAAAAATAGTGCAACAAAGTGAGAATCCACCAAAATAAAGTGACATAACTAAATTGATACTATTCTGTTCATATACTCAAGTATGTTATATTCTCGACGCGTTTCCCCTGTATAGGTTCATCAGGAGACATACTTCTATACAAAAAGACTCGTTTGTAAGAACAAAATGAACTTATCTGTCTGTAACAGAGGAGACTGATTTAGTCCGGCAGGGACAGGATGGACATTGTTTCTCCACTGCAATAGAGGGCGCACGGCTCTGACTATTTTCCCTGTTACAGACAGATAAGTTCATTTTGTTCTTACAAACGAGTCTTTTTGTATAGAAGTATGTCTCCTGATGAACCTATACAGGGGAAACGCGTCGAGAATATAACATACTTGAGTATATGAACAGAATAGTATCAATTTAGTTATGTCACTTTATTTTGGTGGATTCTCACTTTGTTGCACTATTTTTGCACTTTATTGTTAGTTTTTCTTCCATCACTGCCTGCCTCTTTATAGACTAGGGAGAGTTTGGGACAGTCGACTAGAGCAGGGGCGCCACTTGCGCAGGAATCTAGGGTGCCAACCTCCGCAGGCAGGTAGGGTGGAGGTAGGTTTAAGATAGGGGTACAGGCTTACCTATTAGAGGTCTTGACAAATAGTGCATTGCATCTTTTAGTGTGTCTGATAAATTAACACACTAATGCACTAGCCTGTATACATTTGTTTCTCCCTTTCTTTTCTGGCCAATTAAAGTGCAATATTTATTTTTTATCTAGCACTTTTTTGTGATAATTTTATGTCTGTCTGTTATGTATGGTCTGCTGGACGTGTTAATATCTATCTTCTGCACTACAGGGCCCATTAGGGTCAGTTAGGATTAGTCTACGTTGAGCAGGGGCGCCATTGCGCAGGTTTAATAGGGTGCCAACCTCTGCTGCTAGGAAGGGCACAGACAGAGGTTTGGTAGGGAGATTGAGCACCCTGTAACTTTTTCAGCGGCCATATGAGTTTTAGATCGTGAATGTTATAGAGTGTTTTATTCAAATGAAGTAAATGTTAAGTTTTATTAGTTATTTTCTCCATCTTTAAATAGTGTCTTTTTCTTCGGTGATACTATGAGGGGTCATCACAACAGAACCAGACCCCAATCAGAGGACAATAAAACATTCGTTATCTAAGAAACTGGTCCAATATTTATGGACATAACTGTTTATCACTCATGGTAATTCTGCTTCATGTCACCTGTCTTATCCATGGGGTTTTTTTCTGTACTAAATTGTGCATAAATATGTGATTCTTCAGAATTTCTTTTAGTCTTTGCCTGATGAAGGGACCTGTGTAGTCTCGAAAGCTTGCAATTTGTTACCATCTTTTCAGTTAGCCATTAAAAGGTATCAACCACTGAGGACTCTCAATTCTAAATATTATTTTTCTATAAAAAAATAACCTGTTACCTAGAGATGAATGAATTGATTTTAAATAAATTCTACACAACTTTCAAAAAAAAAAATTGAACTAACCCAAATCAAAATTTAAGGAGATTTGATTGGTAAAAATCAAACAAAGTGGTAGTTGGGTCACGTGATTTGAAACACATATCAAAGAGGTCAATGAAATGTATGCAGTCTTTTTAGCATTAGTTATGTAAAAGGGCTAAGAGTCAGCATTGGTAAACTTGAAAAAGACCAGATGGGAACTGTTCTGACAGAACAGGAGAGAAGTTCGGGGACAATGTCATTTTATTTGTTAACCACTTACTGGCTGTTTGATTATTATCATTTGTGGTGCAATAATGGAAATCAATTCACTATCAATTTGAATGAAAAAAATTATGCAAAATAAATTAATATGAATTCCAGTGAATTAGAATTTTGGGAGGTTCTCTTATTTCTACTTATACATACAGTTGTGCTCAAAGGTTTGCAAACTCCAGCCGAATTTTTACTTTCTTTGCCTTTCTCCAGAGAACATGAATGATAACTCCAAAACTTTATCTCCACTCATGGGTAGTGGTTGGGTAAAGACAATAAAGCACTTGGCACTCAGAGATTCATTTGCAAAAAACGTGAGAGTTTCGTTTATTTGTGCGACCAGTTCGAGAGTGTCTAAACGTTTTCGGTCATAAGACCTTCATCAGAAACATCTCTCATAAAGCTGGAGGTCCGGGGAGCCGAGCGGCTTCTGGCTACACCGGCCCCTCAGTACCTCGGCTCCCCGGACCCGGATTTATCGCGCCATTGCCTGCAGCGGCTTTTTTTGCCCTCCCTAGAGCGCTCTACCTCTCACATAAACTCCAGAACCTCCGAGGTGATCTTTACCGGGTTTCCCACACATACATTGGGTCTCTTAGACCTTGTGTATTGCGCCGTCCTGCCTCCAGCTTTATGAGAGATGTTTCTGATGAAGGTCTTATGACCGAAAACGTTTAGACACTCTCGAACTGGTCGCACAAATAAACGAAACTCTCACGTTTTTTGCAAATGAATCTCTGAGTGCCAAGTGCTTTATTGTCTATATACGGGTTGGATACCCTACTTGTGCACCACCCAGGAACCTTGAGTGCCGTGGACTCTTTACATAGTGGTTGGGTAAAGTCATTTATTATCAAACTACTTTGTTTACTCTTTTTAAATCATAATGACAGCCAAAACATCCAAATGACCCTGATCAAAAGTTCACATACCTTGGTGATTTTGGCCTGATAACATGCACAGAGGATGACACAAATGGGTTTGAATGGCTACTAAAGGTAACATCCTCACCTGTGACCTGTTTGCTTGTAATCGGTGTGTGCATAAAAGCTGAGTGAGTTCTGGGATCCAGACAGACTCTAGCATCCTTCATTCAGCCACTGATGTTTCTGGATTATGAGTCATGGGGAAAGCAAAAGAATTGTCAATGGATGAACGGTAAAAGGTAGTTATTATTATTATTATTATTATTATTATTATTATTTATTTATATAGCACTATTAATTCCATGGTGCTGTACATGAGAAAGGGTTTACATACAGAGTTATAGATATCAAAGAAAGCTATATGTAATATTTGCGCTACGGACACCTATATGAAGCCATAAATAGTTAAAATGCTAGGACATGTCATAAGCAAGGTTCTTCGTTAAAGACTAGGATTAACAAGATGTGTTTACCTTAATATCAAGGAAAAGGAAAACTGTATCCAGTGCTGGCATGTGGAAAGGTCCTTCACTCATGCACTTAAAGGTTGGTATCTGAAGCCTTCTCTGAATCTCTGTTCCAAAAATATCCAATATGTTGCAGAGCAAATGGTGGTATAGGAGACGCTGTCTCGGCCGGTGACTAGCGTACTCCCCCAGAGCTTGGTGACTGCCGTGAACAGGCAGTGGCGGCCGCGTGTGTATAGCTAAAGCCGACAAGGTGCAGGACCTTGTGTGACGTCACAGTCACGTGATGTGTACACGTGACCAGCTACAAAGCTGCAGAGCTAAGGAGCTGATGAAGGAGTCAGTGACTCTGAAACGTGTAGGATTAGTTGGTCCTGTGTGCTATTCATAGCTCCTTAGCTTCGCAGCTTTGTAGCTGGTCACGTGTACACATCATGTGACTGTGACATCACACAAGGTCCAGCACCTTGTCGGCTTTAGCTATACACATGCGGCCACCACTGCCTGTTCACGGCAGTCACCAAGCTCTGGGGGAGTACGCTAGTCACCGGCCGGGACAGCGTCTCCTATACCACCATTTGCTCTGCAACATATTGAATATTTTTGGAACAGAGATTCAGAGAAGGCTTCAGATACCAACCTTTAAGTGCATGAGTGAAGGACCTATCCGCATGCCAGCACTGAATACAGTTTTCCTTTTCCTTGATATTAAGGTAAACACATCTTGTTAATCCTAGTCTTTAACCCCTTCACCCCCAAGGGTGGTTTGCACGTTATGGACCGGGCCAATTTTTACAATTCTGACCACTGTCCCTTTATGAGGTTATAACTCTGGAACGCTTCAACGGATCCCGGTGATTCTGACACTGTTTTCTCATGACATATTGTACTTCATGATAGTGGTAAAATTTCTTTGATATTACATGCATTTATTTGTGAAAAAAATGGAAATTTGGCGAAAATTTTAAAAATTTTGCAATTTTCCAACTTTGAATTTTTATGCAATTAAATCACAGTGATATGTCACACAAAATACTTAATAAGTAACATTTCCCACATGTCTACTTTACATCAGCACAATTTTGGAACCAAAATTTTTTTTTGTTAGGGAGTTATAAGGGTTAAAATTTGACCAGCAATTTCTCATTTTCACAACACCATTTTTTTTTAGGGACCACATCTCATTTGAAGTCATTTTGAGGGGTCTATATGATGGAAAATACCCAAGTGTGACACCATTCTAAAAACTGCACCCCTCAAGGTGCTCAAAACCACATTCAAGAAGTTTATTAACCCTTAAGGTGTTTCACAGGAATTTTGGGAATTTTTAAATAAAAATGAGCATTTAACTTTTTTTACACACAAAATTTACTTCAGCTCCAATTTGTTTTATTTTACCAAGGGTAACAGGAGAAAATGTACCCCAAAAGATGTTGTACAATTTGTCCTGAGTACGCAGATACCTCATATGTGGGGGTAAACCACTGTTTGGTCGCATGACAGAGCTCGGAAGCGAAGGAGCGCCATTTGACTTTTCAATGCAAAATTGACTGGAATTGAGATGGGACGCCATGTTGCGTTTGGAGAGCCCCTGATATGCCTAAACATTGAAACCCCCCACAAGTGACACCATTTTGGAAAGTAGACCCCCTAAAGAGCTTATCTAGAAGTGTGGTGAGCACTTTGACTCACCAAGTGCTTCACAGAAGTTTATAATGCAGAACCGTAAAAATAAAAAATCATATTTGTTCACAAAAATGATCTTTTCACCCCAATTTTTTATTTTCCCAAGGGTAAGAGAAGAAATTGGACCCCAAAAGTTGTTGTACAATTTGTCCTGAGTACTCTGATACCCAATATGTGGGGGTAAACCACTGTTTGGGCGCATGGGAGAGCTCGGAAGGGAAGGAGCGCCGTTTGACTTTTCAATGCAAGATTGACAGGAATTGAGGTGGGACGCCATGTTGCATTTGGAGAGCCACTAATGTGCCTAAACATTGAAACCCCCCACAAGTGACACCATTTTGGAAAGTAGACCCCCTAAGGAACTTATCTAGAGGTGTGGTGAGCACTTTGACCCACCAAGTGCTTCACAGAAGTTTATAATGCAGAACCGTAAAAATAAAAAATCATATTTTTTCACAAAAATTATATTTTCACCCCTAATTTTTTATTTTCCCAAGGGTAAGAGAAGAAATTGGACCCCAAAAGTTGTTGTACAATTTGTCCTGAGTACGCTGATACCCCATTTGTGGGTGTAAACCACTGTTTGGGCGCATGGGAGAGCTCGGAAGGGAAGGAGCGCCGTTTGACTTTTCACTGCAAAATTGACAGGAATTGAGATGGGACCCCATGTTGCGTTTGGAGAGCCACTGATGTGCCTAAACATTGAAACCCCCACAAGTGACACCATTTTGGAAATTAGACCCCCTAAGGTACTTATCTAGAGGTGTAGTGAGCACTTTGACCCACCAACTGCTTCACAGAAGTTTATAATGCAGAGCCATAAAAATAAAACAAACATTTTTTTCCCACAAAAATTATTTTTTAGCCCCCAGTTTTGTATTTTCCCGAGGGTAACAGGAGAAATTGGACCCAAAAAGTTGTTGTCCAATTTGTCCTGAGTACGCTGATACCCCATATGTGGGGGGGAACCACTGTTTGGGCGCATGGGAGGGCTCGGAAGGGATGGAGCGCCATTTTGAATGCAGACTTAGATGGAATGGTCTGCAGGCGTCACATTGCGTTTGCAGAGCCCTAATGTACCTAAACAGTAAAAAAAAAACACAAGTGACACCATTTTGGAAAGTAGAACCCCTAAGCAACTCATCTAGATGTGTTGTGAGAGTTTTGAACCTTCAAGGGTTTCACTACAGTTTATAACGCATAGCCGTGAAAATAAAAAAAATAAAAATTTCCCCACAAAATTATATTTTAGCCCCCAGTTTTGTATTTTCCCAAGGGTAACAGGAGAAATTGGACCCCAAAAATTGTTGTCCAATTTGTCTTGAGTGCGCTGATACCCCACATGTGGAGGGGAACCACCGTTTGGGCGCATGGGAGGGCTCGGAAGGGAAGGAGCGCCATTTTGAATGCAGACTTAGATGGAATGGTCTGCAGGCGTCACATTGCGTTTGCAGAGCCCTAATGTACCTAAACAGTAAAAAAAAACACAAGTGACACCATTTTGGAAAGTAGACCCCCTAAGCAACTCATCTAGATGTGTTGTGAGAGTTTTGATCCCTCAAGTGTTTCACTACAGTTTATAACGCATAGCCGTGAAAATAAAAAATAAAAATTTTCCCCCCAAAATTATTTTTTAGCCCCCAGTTTTGTATTTTCCCAAGGGTAACAGGAGAAATTGGACCGCAAAAGTTGTTGTCCAATTTGTCTTGAGTACGCTGATACCCCATATGTGGAGGGGAACCACCGTTTGGGCGCATGGGAGGGCTCGGAAGGGAAGGAGCGCCATTTGGAATGCAGACTTAGATGGAATGGTCTGCAGGCATCACATTGCGTTTGCAGAGGCCCTAATGTACCTAAACAGTAGAAACCCCCCACAAGTGACACCATTTTGGAAAGTAGACCCCCTAAGGAACTCATCTAGATGTGTTGTGAGAGCTTTGAACCCCCAATTGTTTCACTACAGTTTATAACGCAGAGCCATGCAAATAAAAAAAAATTTTTTTTGCCACAAAAATTATTTTTTAGCGCCCAGTTTTGTATTTTCCCAAGGGTAACAGGAGAAATTGGACCCCAAAAGTTGTTCTCCAATGTGTTCCGAGTACGCTGATACCCCATATGTTGGGGTAAACCCCTGTTTGGGCGCACGGGAGAGCTCGGAAGGGAAGGAGCACTGTTTTACTTTTTCAACGCAGAATTGGCTGAAATTGAGATCGGACGCCATGTCGCGTTTTGAGAGCCCCTGATGTGCCTAAACAGTGGAAACGCCCCAATTATAACTGAAACCCTAATCCAAACACACCCCTAACCCTAATCCCAACGGTAACCCTAACCACACCTCTAACCCAGACACACCCCTAACCCTAATCCCAACCCTATTCCCAACCGTAGATGTAATCCAAACCCTAACCCTAACTTTAGCCCCAACCCTAACCCTAACTTTAGCCCCAACCCTAACTGTAGCCTAAACCCTAACCCTAGCCCTAACCCTAGCCCCCACCCTAACCCTAGCCCCAACCTAACCCTAGCCCCAACCCTAGCCCCAACCCTAACCCTAGCCCTAACCCTAACCCTAGCCCTAACCCTAACCCTAGCCCCAACCCTAACCCTAACCCTAACCCTAGCCCTAATGGTAAAATGGAAATAAATACATTTTTTTATTTTTCCCTAACTAACGGGGTGATGAAGGGGGGTTTGATTTACTTTTATAGCGGGTTTTTTAGCGGATTTTTATGATTGGCAGCTGTCACACACTGAAAGAAGCTTTTTATTGCAAAAAATATTTTTTGCGTTACCACATTTTGAGAGCTATAATTTTTCCATATTTGAGTCCACAGAGTCATGTGAGGTCTTGTTTTTTGCGGGACGAGTTGTCGTTTTTATTGGTAACATGCTTGGGCACGGGAGATTTTTTGATCGCTTTTTATTCCGATTTTTATGAGGCAGAATTACCAAAAACCAGCTATTCATGAATTTCTTTTGGGGGAGGCGTTTATACCGTTCCGCGTTTGGTAAAATTGATAAGGCAGTTTTATTCTTCGGGTCAGTACGATTACAGCGATACCTCATTTCTATCTTTTTTTTATGTTTTGGCGCTTTTATACGATAAAAACTATTTTATAGAAAAAATAATTATTTTGGCATCGCTTTATTCGGAGGACTATAACTTTTTTATTTTTTCGCTGATGATGCTGTGTGGCGGCTCGTTTTTTGTGGGACAAGATAACGTTTGCAGCGGTACCATGGTTATTTATATCTGTCTTTTTGATCGCGTGTTATTCTACTTTTTGTTTGGCGGTATGAGAATAAAGCGTTGTTTTTAGCCTCGTTTTTTTTTTTTTTTTTTACGGTGTTCACTGAAGGGGTTAACTAGTGATATATATTTTTATAGGTGGGGTCGTTACGGATGCGGCGATACTAAATATGTGTACTTTTATTGTTTGATTTTTTTTATTTAGATAAAGGAATGTATTTATGGGAATAATATATATATATTTTTTTCTTTATTTAGGAATTTTTTTTTCTTTTTTTTTTACACATGTGGGAATTTTTTTTTTTTACCTTTTTACTTTGTCCCAGGGGGGACATTACAGATCGGTGATCTGACAGTGTGCACAGCACTCTGTCAGATCACGGATCTCACTTACAGCCGTGCAGGCTGCAGCTTTCATCTGCAGCCTGCACGGCACCCGGAAGTAATCCCTGCAGGACCCGGATGCAGCCCCGCGGCCATTTTAGATCTGGGGCCTGCAGGGATAGGAGGTAAGAGTCCCTCGCAGCAACGCGATCACATCGCGTTGCTCCGGGGGTCTCAGGGAAGCCCGCGGGGAGCCCCCTCCCTGCGCGATGCTTCCCTATACCGCCGGCACACCGCGATCATGTTTGATCGCGGTGTGCCGGGGGTTAATGTGCCGGGGGCGGTCCGTGACCGCTCCTGGCACATAGTGCCGGATGTCAGCTGCGATAGGCTGACACCCGGCCACGATCGGCCGCGCTCCCCCCGTGAGCGCGGCCGATCGTACTGGACGTACTATTCCGTCCTTGGGAATTAGGGACCACCCCACATGGACGGAATAGTACGTCCAATGGCAGAAAGGGGTTAACGAAGAACCTTGCTTATGACATGTCCTAGCATTTTAACTATTTATGGCTTCATATAGGTGTCCGTAGCGCAAATATTACATATAGCTTTCTTTGACTAACCACTTCTGGGACGATTGGGAGTGATCTCGTCCATATATTTGCTGCTTATTCACCTGGAGCAACTAAGCAGCGCCGTATGGTTCATTTTTAGACAGAGTTATAGATATCGTTTACAGTAAACAAGTTTACAGTGACAGACTGGTACGGAGGGGAGAGGACCCTGTCCTTGCGGACTTACATTCTATAGGAATGTAGTTGGGTAGTTGAACTGTTTAAAACAGGAAAGGGATACAAAAAGAGATCCAAGAAATGGATAATGCCAGTCAGCAATGTTCAAACTGTAATTAACAAATGGAAAATCAGAGGCTCTGTAAAAACAAAATCACGGCCAGATAGACCAACACATATTTTGTCCACAACTGCCAGGAAAATTGCTCCGGATGCATAGTCAAACCCACAAATAACATCAGCTGAAATACTGGACTCTCTGAAAACTAGCGGTGTGGCTGTTTCAAGGTGTACAATAAGGATGTGCTTGAAGAAAAATGGGCTGCATGGTCGGGTCGCCAGAAGAAAGTCATTACTGCACAAATGCCACATAGTATCTCACCTACAATACATAAAACAGCACAGAGACTAGCCTCAAAACTTCTGGAACAAGGTAATTTGGAGAGATGAGACCAAAATTGAACTTTTTGGACACAACCATAATCGCCACATTGGGAGAGAGGTCAACAAGATCTGTGATGAAAGGAACACCATTTCTACTGTAAAGAACAGAGGTGGATCACTGATGTTTTGGGGATGTATGATCTACAAAGGCACAAGAATCTTGGTCAAAGTTTAAGGAAAGATGAATGCAGCACGTTAAAAGCAAATACTGGAGGCAAATTTGCAATCATCAGCCCAGAAGCTACACATGGGATGTACTTGGACGTTCCATCATTACATCGATCAAAAACACAAGGCCAAGTTGACCTGTCATTGGCTACAGCACAGCAAAAAGTGAGGGTTCTGGAGTGGCCATCTCAGTCTCCTGACTTCAATATCTTTGAGCCACTCTAGGGAGATCTCTAGAACGCTGTTCATGCTAGACAACCCAGGAAGTGGGTGGAACTACACAAAGAATGGATTTTATGATATTCAAATTCACTGACTTCACAGATTTGCGGTGAATAAATTCACGTGAGTCTTAATACTGGAAAACTTGTAATTCTAAATTACATGCAGTGGAAATGAGAAAGAGAGAATTCCACTGACCACGAACACTGCCACTGCCGTAAAAAGCCGAAGACTGCCGAGTGCAGTGAATACCATTGGAAGGTAATGAGTGGCCCCGGAAGCCAAGAGACAGTGGGAAGGGAGGACGCGTCGCTGGACAGGTAAGTATAATATTTTAATATTTATAATGTTTATTATTAATTTTCTTCTTTCTTTTACAGGCCCTGGACCTGAACTGTAACACGGGTTTCCCATGGAAATCCATGTTCGGGACCTTGTGACCGAACACTATGTGTTCGGTACGGGTCCTGAACTTTACAGTTCGGGATCGCCCATCCCTACTCTCTATTCCTGAGATATAGCTCCCTCTTCCTTGAATACAACTTTAACCTTTTATCCAACTGGTTATGAACCTCAAGAAGACTGCCAGAGTAGAATTGAGGACCATGCTTCCTTGACTAAAAAGGCTAGATTTACACAGAGGGAAGAATAGATTGTTTCTCATGAATGGAGAGGCAGAGAAACTAAAGAAATATAACACCAGATTCAGGAGAAGAGCATGATTTATATCAGGTAAACACAATTTCATATTTATAACCTGTAACAAGTCCTCTAAATCATGTAATAATTTGTCGTAGCTTTTAAGACACCACAAAAAAGTGATAGACCATTGTTTAACAAGGCTCTCTTTTTAGTCACTGCTCAGATGATGAATGTCACTGTGATGGAGATTAATTTCATCAAATTAAATATTTGTTAGGAAAATGTTTACAATTTGGACAATTTATATTTTATGAATGTAATATTTTGTCAGTATGACTTTTTTTTTATCTATAACCTAGTACTTTATTTCATAGAGCAGGATATTTTCTTGTGTGTAGCTAGGGTGTAGATTTATAGGGAATAATATGATTTGCTTCCTATTAAGTTCTTAAATATGACCATGAAATGAAACATTCTGAGACTTCCATTCCTTAAAAAGGTAGAAATGCAGCTTGACAGCTGAAAATTGGAGTGGAGAAATAGGGGGGTTTGGATATATAGGATACATGTAAAAGTGCTTGCAGAGCAAATACTTATGGGAAGATGAAGGAGAATTTGTTTGGAAAAAAGACCTAGATATACATTGTACATTCTTGGAGTATGTGGCCTCCAGCAACTTTATAAAACACGTAACTTTTTACTGTATTTGAATGATTCATTATTATTTTCCTAATTTAGGTCTTTAGGACGTGCTAGAGTTAGGGTAAAAGCAGCCAATGTCATTAATAGTCCAAAAAAGGTAATATAAACCCATTGTAAAACCACTGTATAAGTGGCGCCCTGACTTATGTACACAGACAAGAACGGTGCTTTTACAACTATCACACCATTTGCGTGCAGAAGATATGAGTTCTCTGTTAGTATAAGGTACAGTTTGCATATACTTCTTAATTCACCTTTGTGAAGACCCTATATCAGACTATATTCTTTGAACTGATTGAAATCATAACTTTACCACTCATTTTTTTTTGTTAGAGTTGCGATACAAGGTGAGTCATATCTAATAATTGGAGGTGCCCTATGGTCAGGACAGCACAGCTAGTCCTCTTTTATTTTTTGGGTTCAACTACTTCTAAATCACTAAGTATGCATTTAGACTAGACAATCTTGACACATTACATTTGATAAAGTTTCTCATACTATCCTTATTGAAAAAATGACCAAGTATGGGATTGACAAAGCTACGGTTAGGTGGATTTATAACAGGCTCAGTGACCATGCTCAAAGAGTGGTAATAAATTGTTGCACATCCATTTGGAAAAGTATTTCAAGTGGGGTACCACAAGGCTATGTCCTGGCCCCAGTGTTTTTCAACATTTTTTATACATTATCTAGATGAGGGAAATGAAGGCAAACTAATTAAATTTGTAGACAATGCAAAGTTAGGAGGGATAGCTAACACAAGAGAAGACAGGGAAAGGATTCAGAAGAATCTACAGAGTGGACCATTTATATGGATACACCTGGGTGGGCCATTTATAAATTTGCATCCAAAATGGTCAACTTCAAAATGGCCGCCATGGTCACCACCCATCTTGCAAAGTTTTCCCCCTCCCATATACTAATGTGCCACAAACAGGAAGTTGATATCACCACCAACCATTCCCACATCAATGGCCCACCCTGTAGAAAAGATTGGACAGTGACTAATAGAATGGTATTTATTTAACAGGGAGAAGTGCAAGATTCTACATCTGGGCAATAAAAATGAAAATGACATCTACAAAATGGGAGGAATAGAACTAAACAACAGCACGTGTGAAAAAGACTTGGGTATACAAATAGATTACATACCGCACATGAGTCAACAGTGTGATGCAGCAGCAAAAAAAGGCAAAAACAGTTCTAGGATGTATTAAGAGTAGCACAGAGTCTAGATCATGTGAAGTAATTATGACACTCCTCCTTGGTCAGGCCACATCTGGAATACTGTGTCCTGTTCTGGCACCACATTTTATAAAAGACATTGTAAAATTAGTGCATATTCAGAGAAGGATGGTAAACGGATTGCAAATTATGTCCTACAAGGAATGGTTAAAGGATCTGGGAATGTTTAGCTTGCAAAAAAGAAGGCTAAGAACAGACTTAATAGCTGTCTATAAATATCTGAAGGGATGTCACAGTAAACACAAAAACCTCAGTGACATGTTATTAATATCACATTAAGGGCTCACAAAAGTTAGCCCATATGCCAAAAGAAAAAAAGGGGCATAAGCAAAAAACCAGCTCCAAAAATATAGCTAAACTAGCTGAAGAGCCCGGCGTTGCCTGGGCATAGTAAATATCTGTGGTTAGTTATAGCACCTCACTTCTCTTATTTTCCCATCACGCCTCTCATTTTCCCCATCACATCTTTCATTTTCCCCCTCACATCTCTCATTTTCTCCCTCACACCTCTCATTTTCCCCGTCACTCCTCTTATTTTCCCCCTCACTCCTCTCATTCCCCCCTAACACTTGTCATTTCGACCTCACATCTGTCATTTTCCGATCACTCCACTATTTTCCCTCACTCCTCTCATTTTCCATTCACACCTTTTCATTTTCACCTCACACCTCTCATTTTCACCTCAGTATATACATGTTTGTCATCTCCCTTATATATAGTATACACCTTTATGTCATCTCCTGTATATAGTATATACCTGTATGTCATCTCCCCTGTATATAGTATATACCTGCTGTGTGTCATCTCCCCTGTATATAGTATATACCTGTATGTCATCTCCTCCTATATATAGTATATACCTGTATGTAATCTCCTCCTGTATATAGTATATACCTGTGTGTCATCTCACCTATATATAGTATATATCTGTGTGTCATCTCCTCCTGTATATAGTATATACCTGTATGTCATCTCCTCCTATACATAGCATATACCTGTATGTCATCTCCTCCTGTATATACTATATACCTGTAGGTAATCTGCTCCTGTATATAGTATATACCTGTGTGTCATCTCCTCCTGTATATAGTATATACCTGTATGTCATCTCCTCCTGTATGTAGTATGTACCTGTATGTCATCTCCTCCTCTATATAGTATATACCTGTGTGTCATCTCTCCTGTATATAGTATATATCTGTGTGTCATCTCCTCCTGTATATAGTATATACCTGTGTGTCATCTCCCCTGTAAATAGTATATACCTGTGTGTCATCTCCTCCTGTATATAGTATATATCTGTATGTCATCTCCTCCTGTATTAGACCTCGTTCACACGTTATTTGGTCAGTATTTTTACCTCAGTATTTGTAAGCTAAATTGGCAGCCTGATAAATCCCCAGCCAACAGTAAGCCCACCCCCTGGCAGTATATATTAGCTCACACATACACATAATAGACTGGTCATGTGACTGACAGCTGCCAGATTCCTATATGGTACATTTGTTGCTCTTGTAGTTTGTCTGCTTATTAATCAGATTTTTATTTTTGAAGGATAATACCAGACTTGTGTGTGTTTTAGGGTGAGTTTCGTGTGTCAAGTTGTGTGTGTTGAGTTGCGTGTGGCGACATGCATGTAGCGACTTTTGTGAGATGAGTTTTGTGTGGCGACATGCATGTAGCAACTTTTTGTGTGTCGAGTTGCATGTGACAGGTTAGTGTAGCAAGTTGTGTGCAGCAAGTTTTGCGCATGGTGAGTTTTGCGCGTGGCGAGTTTTATGTGTGGTGCCTTTTGAGTATGTGCAAGTTTTGTGTGAGGCAACTTTTGCATGTGTTGCAACTTTTGTGCATGTGGCAATTTGTCCGCGTGTGCAAGTTTTGCGTGTGGCGAGTTTTCCATGAGGTGAGTTTTGCACATGTGGCGAGTTTTGCATGTGGAGAGTTTTGCGCGTGGCGAGTTTTGAGCGGCGACTTTTGTGTTTCGACTTTTATGTGGCGAGGTTGGTGTATGTGTGGTGAAATGTGCGCTGAGGGTGGTATATGTGTTTGAGCACGTGGTAGTGTGTGGCGCATTTTGTGTGTGTGTTCATATCCCCATGGTGGTGTGGTGATTATCCCATGTCGGGGCCCCACCTTAGCAACTGTACAGTATATACTCTTTGGCGCCATCGCTCTCATTCTTTAAGTCCCCCTTGTTCACATCTGGCAGCTGTTAATTTGCCTCCAACACTTTTCCTTTCATTTTTTCCCCATTATGTAGATAGGGGAAAAAATTGTTTGGTGAATTGGAAAGCGCGGGGTTAAAATTTCACCTCACAACATAGCTTTGACGCTCTCGGGGTCCAGACGTGTGACTGTGCAAAATATTGTGCCTGTAGCTGCGACGCCTCCAACACTTTTCCTTTCACTTTTTCCCCATTATGTAGATAGGGGCAAAATTGTTTGGTGAATTGGAAAGCGCGGGGTTAAAATTTCACCTCACAACATAGCCTATGATGCTCTCGGGGTCCAGACGTGTGACTGTGCAAAATTTTGTGGCTGTAGCTGCGACGGTTCAGATGTCAATCCCGGACATACACACATACATACATACATACACACATACACACATTCAGCTTTATATATTAGATGAAATAGGAGAACATACGGAGCAATCAGGTATATTACAACATAAAAAACTTTATTTCACAAAAGTGCACAGAAAATTCATTGTTTGATACAAATAAACAAAAAAGTAATCAGATTGAATGCAGGAATAAAAGCGTATCACAAGGAAAACCCAATGCCGGGTCCCGGGCTGTCGGTGCGCATGCGCCGGCGTCTCCTGCTGTTATTGGTCAGTTACTGGTCATGTGCTCTGTCAAAGGATCATAAAAGGTCCTATTTTAATAAAGCCGGTATTCCCCTTGAGAAAGCGGGTCCATTCACCCGCAAAACGCGCGTCGGCGGTTGTTTTTGGGGTATCCACACCTGGCTTTAGACTCTTCTATCCCTGCCTGTGGTAAGCACTATGTGTTTCCTACTTGATAATATGATATATTGGTGAATTACTGAATGACTATGTGGCTTGCATTTATGTGCAAATATGACTGCACTTGCACCTTATGGAATATAACATTTGCACAATTATGGGCAGGTAGCAATTTTGGAGTCTTTTTCCTTGTGATACACTTTTATTCCTGCATTCAATCTGATGACTTTTTTGTTTATTTGTATCAAACAATGAATTTTCTGTGCACTTTTGTGAAATAAAGTTTTTTATGTTGTAATATACCTGATTGCTCCGTATGTTCTCCTATTTCATATAGGGATGTCACAGTGTACAGGGATCACCATTCTCACTTGCACGTGGAAACATGAGAAGTAATGGAATGAAACTGAAAGGGAGAAGATACAGAATAGATATTAGAAAAAAACTTTTTGACAGTGAAGGTGATCAATGAGTAGAACAGGCTGCCACGAGAGGTGGTGAGTTCTCCTTCAATGGAAGTCTTCAAACAGAGGCTGGACAGACATCTGTCTGAGATGGTTTAGTGAATCCTACATTGAGCAGGGGGTTGGACATGATTACCCAGGAGGTCCCTTCCTTTAACATTCTATGATTCTATGATTAATAAACATCAATTGCCACTCATTGGGATCTCAGGGGAACAAACAATAGGTAATGTAACTGCTCTGTTCCAAAACAGCATTATGTTGTTGGCAGCACATTACCTGTTTACACCAATGCTGATATTGATGATTTTCATGCTGGTATAAGTGATCAAAGCACCAGACCAACAAGTGTATTGTTCATTTGTTGAGCGTTAGCCGGTATGTTCATATAAGCATAAAATATACCTCAAAAAGCACAAATTGGAGGATCATTATATATTCAACAATATAACAATGAGCAATTTTGTAGACCATTTAGTGGACTAAGTTTTAACCATAACCTTAATGTTATCATGACATCAGTAATTAATATAATGGGGTCTGTTTTGGTGTCATGTTCCTATTTAGAAACAGTTTGGTAATCCTGTAACCTTTCATAATGTCTCTGGTGTATGTTCTTGATTAATAGAATATATTAAAATTAGAGAAGAGTGGAATTGAATTCTACTTGAATTTGAAAAAAATCCACATTAGCCAACAGTTTTTTTGTAATTCACTTCCTCGCAGATTTATCAAAATGACAGGTGCTGGATACCATTTTTCTGAGTAGCAGAGTTTCGGGAGAAGTGAGCTGTAAGGTGAGTATAAGAATCATTTTATTTGTTTACCTATTTTTTTATACTCTAGTGTCCGGAGATATCCCAATACATAGTAAGTGACATTAATTTCACTAAGAATAACTTCTCGGCAAATCAAATTTCCAAGCAAATTCGAACAAAAAGGTGAATTTTAATTTTGTCTCATCTGCTCATCTCTAGTTAAATGTATCATACATGGCAAAAAATACATTGGCAGGTAATGCAGAAAATCAGTATCTTGCCTATCATTGTATAAAATTAGCAAGAGAATGACCTTGGAAACTAATGAACACAAGTCAATTAAACAGAAGCTTAAAAAGGTATAAAAACGTCTGAATTTTATGTAATCTTTTAATCTATGAATGATTGAGAAGTGCTGCAGCAGAGCTGTAGAAATCCAAATGAATCCTGAGTGAGCTGCTGTGATTGCCTAAGTTTATTGGAAGTCAGATCAGAGAGACATCTTTGGAAAATAGCAGCCTTGACATCCTTATTATCAATAATAAGCGGCTCTGTGAGTGGATCCGGCTCCTGTTTTGGTCGAAGCCAGTATCTTCTATATTTTAAGTATCTTTCTTGCGCCATTTATTTCACTGTTGACTACTCGAGGTTGCAGAGTTGTTGCTTACTGTGTAATGAGGCTTGAGGATGACACCTTCTAAGGCACTTTTCAATGCTATGAAATCTCAGAAAACCATACAATTCCTTCTGATTAGGGCAGAGGAAATAAAATAATTGTCACTTTCACAGATTCAGTGTAGAGTTGGCTATTTGATGTGAAAATAATTGAGTTCTCCACCAAACTTTCAAAATGTACAAAAAAGACATTAGGATACATATGTAGGAAATAGTATTCTAATTTCATTTTTCTTAACCTACAGTGCAAATTGGATAAAAAAAAAAACCTTACCAGAATAAAAAGATGAAATAGATATTTTTTTTATAAATATGAAAAGAGAGGATTTTTATTTGCAGAATATTTGAATGCAAATGATAGAGAGATGGATAGACAACCACAATGATCAGTAGAAAACAGAGATAAGCACATCTGCCCAAATTCAAATTCAGCAAATTCACTCAAAATTAACAAGAACATTTGATTCTTATAAAGTGTGTTCAATGCAAACTAAATGTTCAATGATTGATGTTAAAAAATAAAAAAAAAATAATTATGTTCCGAGATCACTCCAACCCAGGAATATAACAAAAGTAAAAATTATTATGCTCAACTTGCCCCTCATGGGTCCTATCAGCACAGCTCCCTGCCCAATCTTTCGCTAGCTAGTTTTCTTCTCTTTGATCTTCTCTGTCTCCTGTGTCTCTTGTGCTAAGTAGGCCTAGTACAATGTCATGTCGAGTGGTGAGACCAATGTCAGCACACAGCATTAGTCCCAGTCAGCACCTGAGGGACCAAGTATAATGGGACAAGTGCCAGACTGGTGTAGAATGAGCTACATATAATGCTTTGTTTTAGTTTTTTTCAACTCCTTACAGACTCTAAAAAGAATTCATCAAGACAGTGAACAACTGATTAACATTTGGAAAAGTTTGAGCAAATTGAATAGCAATAAAAATCTATATTGAATCACATATGATTTTTTTAACCGATATGTTCATCTCTAGTAGAAAATTTAGACTCCCCTGGAAGAAGGCACACATGCCGAAACGCACGTAGGGGTGGTGGCACCGCAGGTCTGAGGTAATTATATTTGACTGTACTTTGTAATCTCCCTCCCTACCACTATAATACTTTTTTACTTGATGCTATTCCACCAGTGGAGCTATTTGTCTCACTGTGGATTGAAATGGCTAACCATATGATTAGTGATTGGTGGAGGGCGTTGGAATGAAAATTGATTTGCCTCTGACCTGTGGTTCCACTTTATAGTTTTGTCCATCATAGAATCCCGCAATACTGTTATGGTTCAATTAATTTGATACCAAGGTGTTTAATAAAATAATCTTTTTATGTTTAATCTGATCCTTTATGTGCATCTTTTCTTTATATTGGTTAATGATATTTTTGCACTGGATTTTCTAGTAAGTAATTCCCTGCAAGGGCACAGGTGTTTAACGATTATTAACACTGTGCATTGTTATCTAAATCTGTTTATAGAAAATGTAGAGTAGACAGAGAAAGTGTATACTTCCTCAAAAATTCCAAAATAAGCCAGCCATATTTAAATCATTAATCTACAAACTAGATTAGAGAAAATGAAAAAAAAACCCAGGGGTAAAGAATACCTAATTTATACTTGATAGTATACACTAATGTAAGACATACTCCACAAGGCAATATATAAGCTACACCCTAAAAAGATGGTCTCACTAGGTAAAATTCCAATTTGTCTGCTCTCGTAGATTTTCGCAGGAAAAACAGAAAAATGATTTAAAATCCCTGATTATCCTCTAGAGTCTTTTCAGACTCCAGAACATAACAAAACTAAAATGTAAACAATTTAAAAATACTTATACTGACCTTACCACTGGTGGTATAACTCAAAGCTTCTAAGCCCTAGGGCAAAAGCTCAAATGGGGCCCTCAATTGTTGCAAGTCTTTAATAGAAATGGTCTTCTTACATGGGCAAAGGGACCTTTTGGGCTCTTTAATCTCCAGGGCCTGAGTGTGATTGCAACCCCTGCACCTATTGTAGTTACACCCCTGCTTACCACTCACCTCTTCAGCCAAACCTTACTGCCAATCGTTAGGTCTGTGTTGCATCTCATGATGTTGCATCTCATGATCATCACCATAAGCGCTGAATCTGGTTCTGTGCAAGAGATTGCAAGGTCATAACATCATGACAACATGATAACTTCATGCAGATGACAGTGTGGGAAACACCTGATGTTTGGGGTGCCAAACTCAAACAGTAACACGTACTTCCTGGAGAAGTCCGTGTTTGAGGTCCATGCCCGAACAGTAGGTGTTTGGTACAGACCTTGAACTATACTGTTCTGGTTCGCCTATCATTAATCATGTTAACATGAGGTGAGCCATAACCTTGCGTGCCCATGCACAGAACAGCTGTGAGCCTTATCAGTAGCAGAAATCTCAAACTAGTGTAAGGAAACCTGGGGATTCAGAACTCGTGGAGATTATCAGTAAAATGCAAACAAGTATTTTTTATTTTTGAACCTTTTGGTGACCCTAATACATTTTCTGAAAAATGATGATAAGTTGGCGCCATTTTCCTGAACTTATGCGGAAGCTCTTTACAAAAAAAATTACATTTTGATGAATGCTAATTTTTGTTTTATTCTAGTAGAATTCAATTCCACTCAAGTATATAAACTCATCGCCAATCAGAAGTAAGGTAGATACCTGTTGATATAATGAGGCAGGAGACACCCAAGCAGACACAACAATACATGTTTCGCTTCTTTGTTAAGAGGTGCTTCTCTAGATAAAGTGAAAAGTGCATTGAATAAGTAGGGTTGATATGAAAGGAAGGTAAAGAGGTGGAAGGAAGGAACGAAGGAAGGATGGAAGGAAATAAGGGAAAAAGTGATGGAAGAAGGAAGGATGATAGAAATTAAGATAAAGGAAAGTCACTAACGTATGAAAACACAAAATTGATGGATTGTATGAAGTGATAGATTGCACAGACAGATAGATATATAGATAGAAAGATTGATAGATACTGTACTCTTACAGAAATGGACAAATACTGTATACCTACAAAGGCCTGGAAATACACCAGTCAGGGAGCTTCAAACAAGGCATAGAGACCCTGAAAGACAAGGCCTGCAAAACCTCTGCAATGTGAAGGAAACTCTACCATCTGATCAGTGAGGATCTGGCTAAATATTTTTATGCCGCCCTCGCCCCAATCCTCCTGTATGACAGTGAAATCTAAGTCACAAATACCCAGACTGGTGAAGGTGGGATTCCAACCCATCAGAAATATTCCACATGGAATTCGATAAGCTCCTTCTCCAAGTCCATCGGAGCACCTCCAACAGTGCCTGTTGGGCTGAGCTGGGCAGATTCGCTCTACACCTAGCAGTTCTGAAGAGGGCGCTGTTCTTCCAGGCTCACCTACAGTAATGTACATAGCAGCAATCCAAGCTTCCATCACCACAAAGCCCTGTTACATATAGGTTGTCCACCTGAACCAGGACCTCTGGAACAGCTCACCGAAATCCAAGTGGATCAAAACACCAATCACAGCAGCCTTAAAAAATCCAGAATCAGGAAGATTATAGATAAGGGCCAGGACAGGTATGTCAGTGACTGCAGGAACTATATCATCACCTCACAGAAACTGATCATGTACTGGAATCTACAGGGAGACCACAGACTGGCTCAATATCTGTAGAAACTCTTGGACCCCAGAGACCAACAGATCCTGAGTTGGTATAGACTCAGTGGACACACAATCTAGCCATCGAGTGTGGCCGGCACAGACAGAGCTACAAGTCCAGGAAGGACAAACTGTGCCCACACTGTAATCTGGAAGCCCTGGAGGATGAGATCCACTTCCTGCTTCACTGTACCAAATACTAAGTAGTGAAGGATACACACTTCAGAAAACTCTATGATCTCTTCTCAGATTTCAACTTTTTGAAGGAGGAAGAGAAAACTTTATCCTGCTGGAGGAAGAAGAGAGCACAGTGGAGATAGCAGCACAGTGCGTGAGTGCATGTCATAGGCTGCGAGAAAGAGAACTATGATATGCCATGGACTTCCATAGCCCCCAACCTGGATGTGCCCCACCCATAATTCCTACAGTCCCTATGTCATCATCGACACAGTGCCTATGCCTATTTCGTATAATACACATGCTTTGGCAAAACTAATGTTTATTTGGACCTGCCAGTAAAGCTTATTTGAATTTGATAGCTTGATGCTGTACATTAGAAGAACACTGAAATCCACATGTATAATTCATGTACTGTATGCCTTTATAAGCAATTTACTATGTGGCAGTCATTACCAGTTTTCTCCTCAATTCTTTTTTATTAATATCAACAGGGAGTTCCAGCATATTCCAAAATACAATTTTCCATATTTTATGTGTAAGCTGCCGAAATACAGCAAAATACATTTTCCTGAAATTTGTAGTCACGTAGCTGTTACCAACCTTCACTGTCAATCAAACACTTATGGACATATGAACCATGAACAGCATTATTGGCTTGCTTTCTGAATAGATTGAAGAGACTTCTCAAACAGGTTTATAAGCTCTAATGTGTATTCATTCACATCCATCAATTTCAGGGCAGCAGCTCTGTTGGATAGATTTCAAGGTCAAAGGAAAAATATGCTGATAATTTTCCTGGAACAAATACATGTTTATTAAAGAGTACACTTGTTGATCCCCTCAATAACAAATGGGCACGCCGTGCATTTAATCCGATGACTACAATAGAATATCAACATTAGTTATATTTTACAATTATTATCATTCTGAGTCAGATATTTCTATTTTGATGATATTTTTAATAGTTCATAGAGTAACATTTTATTCAGTTCAGGACTAGAGCGAAGTTGGGGAAATATAAATCCGCTTGCCTTAGTGGGTTTACAATGGCATTTCCGAGGACATCGTTTTAAACAAATAATCCAAACAGATTACAAAAGCCATGAGTCAATGTAATCAATGAAACAATGGATTAAAATATGGATTGATAAACTCATTACAAGTGGAGAAAAGTAAGACTGATTGATATTCACAGTGAGGGCAGAAGGGCAAAAGAAAGAAATGAGGAATGAAAAGGAAAGAAGGAAATAAGGCTTATGACTCAAAGCAAAATGAAGATGGATGAAGAAAAAGAAAACTAAACACAGAATGGAATGAGATAGGTAGACATCGTAGAAAGAAATAACGAAGGAAAGAAGGAGGAAAGGAAGGAAGACATAAGGAAGGAAAGAAGGAGGGAAGGAAGGAAGGCATAAGGAAGGAAAGAAGGAGGGATGGAAGGAAGTTAAGAAAGAAGAAATAATGGATGGACAGTATAGTTAGCAGGAAAGATGGGAAGAATAGGGAGGGAAATATTAAGGAATGTAGAGGAAAAGAAAACAGATGAGTGAAGGAAGGAAGAAATGGGAGAGGAAGGAAAGCTAAGGATTAAAGAAAGAAAGATAAACAAGGTAGGAGGAGGAAAAAGAGAAAGCAGCAAATGGATAAAAAAAGCAAGCAAAGTGAGGAAAGCAAAAGGAAAGAAGGAACAAGAAAGAAAGAAAGAAAGAAAGAAAGAAAGAAAGAAAGAAAGAAAGAAAGAAAGAAAGAAAGAAAGAAAGAAAGAAAAAGAAAGAAACTTTTTTTTATAACATTTACTAATTTTGTACCTTTAGTAACCTCCATTCTGCACTTTATGGGATATTCTAATTAAATAATTGTTTATATCAGCCATACTTGTATCCATTTTAATGCAAGCTAGTATAAGTATAGCAGTTAATACCCTGATAGATCTTTAGCATATGTGCCCATCTTCCTTACTTAATGTTGTAGGGTTACAAACACATTAGCAGGAATACAAGTTACACTAATGTGTAAAAGTCCCCATTAATAGAGAATAGCCAATCATGTGTGTTGTCCACTGAAAATAACAAACCAGAATGTGACGTGCTTTATAGAGAATAAAACAAAAAAGGGCATGTTCACACTTTGCAGATTTTGCTGCGGATTTTTCCGCAGCGGATTTTGAAAAACCGCATTGAAAAACCGCTGCGGTTTTCCCTGCGGATTTTCCTGCGGTTTCTTCTGCGGATTCCTCTGCGGGTTTTCAACAGCACTTTGCTATTGGTGCATGTTGAAAAAATTCCGCGCGGTTTTTAAAGGGATTTTCCGCAAAGTGGGCACAGCGTTTTTTGTTTTCCATAGGGTAACATTGTACTGTACCCTGCATGGAAAACTGCTGCGGATCCGCAGCAAAAAACGCAAAGTGTGAACATAGCCAAAGACCCTTACCCTTACATAAATTATAAAAACCACATTGCAATAATAATACATCTAAGAGATTGCACTGAGTCTACAGCAGAGACAAGCGATAATTCACGTATCAATATATGTATTCTACTTGTTTGGTGTGCACATTATAAATTCCTTTGTACACAGTATTTCTGAATATAGTTTATGTATTTCCTTCCGATATGACTATCTTCTGATCTATAGAGAAATATTCTTCTGCTCAGTGGAAAGCTTTGTTGACAAGAAGATATCAATAATTCAAAACGATATTGATGCGTTATTGCTTTTCTTTCAACTAATGCACTCTTTATGAAAGACTGCAATTTAATGACAATGGTAGCCGATGCATTCACTTTCTCTTCAGACAAGTAGAGCTTCCACGGCATATGAGGGCATATTGTTTTTTTTTTGTTTTTTTTCACAAAAGACACAATTTAACAGTTATGTGACTGACATTTATTCCTTTGAAGTTATGATTACAGGGAAAAAACCCTTCTCTCGCCTGCACATTTACACTATTAATTTTGTATATTAAATAAGGATTTGCAGTCAGTATGGAAAAAAAGAGAAAAAAAAAACACAGAAGTTTCTTTTTTTTTCTTTTACAGCATTCATATAAAAACTTAAACATTTTAGTTCACTATCTGAAATCCCATGCTATTAAATCTGACAAAGCTTTTTGTTTTCTGTTTAAAATTTTATGGCATGTCTCACTAGAGGCATATGCTTTAAAGAATTAATCATTACATAAAATTGTGTTCTACTGAATATAGGATTTAGTCCATTATAAATAAATTATGCTCTTTAATCAGTCTTGTTTTTCTTTCTACAATTGAAATATGTTTGCCGTCTGAGAAATACAGACTTGCTTGAAACACTGAAGTCAGTCTGCAGCAGTAAGATAAAACTTTCCTGAGCAAGGTGACATAACCGCACCTCCTGCATTCATGATCATTCTTTTCCTAATTTTTCCACTGCACATATATTTCCTAAGCAGATCTATGGGTTTCCATGGCAACAGACTACAAAGAAACCCTGTGTAGTCTGATCCTGCTAACTGTTCCATTTTTTACTAATATTTCTTTGGTAGGATAGCAAAAAGGAGAAGGTGAATGTATGGAAACATGAATAGACTGTAAGATAAAAATAGACATGAGTAGAGAGGTTTTATTAAAGGAGAAATTACTGATTACTTTTTTCCCCAAACCATGGGAGGTATGAATCAGAGCCTGGCTGCATGACTTCACCCAGGTATAATTTTTCTGAAATCTTCCTTGCTTTAGAGGAAATATAGCTTTCCAAGCTGCCAAACCAGATGATTGACAGGTCTCTTGGTATACACATGGGAAAGACCAGTCAATCAGTTGAGGCAGTGAGGGGAGAAGTCGGGCAGGGGAGGTTCTTGGCTACTTTTGTCTCTTCCTATGTTCTTCAAACTACATTGGTACATATATACCATGGTTTGAGCATCAAGAATCAAGGGACAGATTCCCTTTTAAAGCTGTAGGACATTTTCCTTCATACTATTTATGAAGTTCCTTTTCTTATTTTAAGGTGCTGATGTAACTTTTAGCTAATGTGCATTGAAGCCTCCCACTGTCTCAAAGTAGATGACGTTGGTGGGGAAAGAAGGACTGGGCATGCTATTATTATGACTATTTCTATTACTTAATGTTTAACTTCCTTTGTTCTAGGGAGCTGTTCTTGCAAAAACATGTTTTACAGTGTGTAACAATCAGTTCACAATACGTACAAAGTACGAAAAGCATAACTAAGTACAGCAAAGTAAGTGATGGAAAGACAGTGGGAAAGAGGACTCTACCTGCAACAGTTTACAATATACCGGGAAGTGGGAAAGACAGTAGGTGACGGTACAAGCTGCTTTTAAGGTAGTGTGGTGGCAACAGGTTTATTGCTCATTGCAGTCAATTCATTGATCACCAGACAATGGCCATCAAAGGATGAACTGAAACAAAATTTAAAAAAAAACCAGATTTGTCTTATTGCCTAAAGACCTATACTCTTGTGTAATACAGAAAACAATCATGTGCAATGGTTTGTTCATAGTACCAGTAAAAAAACACCCTGGTTTAGGGGGCTGTGTGGGGACATCATACTGTTTGAAGGGACTTCATGCTGTTTCAGTGGCTGTGTATGGACATCGCACACTGTAGGGAGCTTCATGGGGGACTTCATACTTTTTAGGGGGCTGTGTGTGGATATCATGCTGTTTGAGGGGACCTCATGCTACGTAGAGGCAGTGTGGGGACATCATACTCTGTGGGGAGCTTCTACTAATAAGAATACAGTTTGTAATATGTCCTATGGTAACATATATTAACAGCAGCAGCTAGTCTAGTCTGATCAACATTAAGTGATAAAATTAATATAAAAAATGATAGTAATAAACAGAATTAAGTTTGGTCTGTTGGTTCGACCGTCCACAGCAGTCATAGTCTCTCATGTGGGCCCAAAGTATGCATAATAACACATGAACACCATCTTATATTAGGCACCATAGATAATGATTATGGAGATCTTCCTATACTGAATGTACGGTGCGAATGAGTAATACCAAGTGGATTGGATTAACAGCTGAATCTATTTTTGCTTCTATACACAAGAATGGAAGGGTGTGAGAATGAACATTACGGAGCTAGTCATGGTTCTTGATGAATATGCTATTTTAGTGCTGGTGAGCAGTACATCATGTGAATCACAGTACTAAGCATACATAAGGCCATAAAGCTAAATGGAGAGCATTAAAGTCATGCATTGGCATAAAGGTCAGATTTACTGGATCATGGAACAAAAGCTAAAATTTGAAAAAAGAAGTTGAGACAATGAATGGCTATATTGTATTTCTTCTACACAAAGCGTACAACTGTTAGATGAAAGTGCATGAGAAACTGACGATACTGTTTGGTTGTAGAAGCAAAAACAATATCATTGATTTTCAAATTGCTCAGATAAATTAGTGGGAATATTGCTGAGTGTGAGTGTGCTTAGGACATAGAAAGCAATGGTATCATGTAAATGGAAGCACATTACATTCATTTTACCCCATCAGGAAACTCATAACAAATAATACAAATGTTAATCACAATATGCAAAATGTAAAGACACGGAGGTCAACGGGTGCTCTTGTCCATTGGCTTGAGGCTGCATGGACAAGGGATCATCCTACTGAACTCCCGCTCTCCTCTTCCAGTGGGCCTAATACTTCTCAGACAACACAAGGTGAGGGTAAAACAGTGTGGCAATAATTTATTGAACCACCAACAATCAATAACATGTAGAAAAGTCCCAGCAATTACCCAAGATGGTGCACATTACAGAATCTCACCCTTCCACTGGGTCTCCGGGATTAGAGCAGCTGCAGCTTTGGATATTCCAGGGCCGACTATCCCCAGCAGTGGCACCCTGCTTTTGCAGGCACCCACCAAGAGACGGTAATGAGAAGCTTAGGAAGCTGAGAGTCCATTGATATGTGAGGCCATGTGACCTGATTGTCCCAACCTGGATTCTCTAAACATCTTTGAGGGTTCAATAAGGGTTAAGTGATGGTCAATGAAACAGCTTTGTATATCTTCAGTTGGAGCCATGATGCCATGGTTACTGTAATGTAGTCTCTCTAAACACAGCAGATTCTCCTTTTTATAGTTCACAACATCTCATTCAGGCATACTTTCACAGGTTTAGGGGAAGGTGGAAGGAGGCCATACCTCACTGCTGGAGTGTTCAAGCAACATGCATAGATTGTCCTTCATATTTTCAGAGCAGCAATGGGTCACCAACATATTAACATTGCATCTTTGTTTCCCCAAGATAGTAGAACAATACTGGACTGCAATGTTAGGACAATACAACAGATTATTAGCAGCCAGTCAACAAATGGCAGCCATTGAACATTAATTTAATGACAATAAGAGTCAACATTCATTCTCACATGAACTCTAGGTCATGTCCCAGGGCATACTGAAATAATAAGTCTGGATAATTCAGATAAAATGCTGTGTCACCACACAATGAGAAAAATCAATCCTGACATTTTCTCTATGGTGGTAACTGCAATTATTTAGTAAACAGAGCCTTAATATTATGCATAATATTATATAAAATTAGTATTAATATTTTTAATGGCCTTTACTAGACTAAAGCCACCGATGTCTATCTTTTAAAGTAAATGGGTATTATATGTTAAAAAGAAACTTCAGGATAACAAAAAAATATCCAGCTTTGTAGAATATAAACTTTTTACTTAGAAAATACGTTATAAAGATTCCATATCATGATAGGCAAAAGCAACGCGTTTCGAATGAATGTTGCATTCTTTGCAAAGCTTAGACAAAGAATGCAGAATGTGTTCGAAACGAGTTGCTTTTGACAATCGTGATATAGAATCTTTTTAACTTAATTTCTAAATCAAAAATTTGCATTTCACCAAGATGGTGATTTTTTTTCTTCACCTGTTTCTACATTTTGGTCTCATGGAACCCTTTGCTGGAACACATCTAGAGCCTTGGTGAGCTGTTTTTTTTCTACCTATTTACTTTTCCTAAACTTCAGGATAGAATGGTTTCTTCTGCAATGATTAATTAGGGAGTGTTTAGTCCTAAAATTCTCAGTGTATGCAAATATGTTTGGCCTATTACCCAAGAACTATTGTAGAAAGGAGCAGATGACTATATTCTTTGGAAGCATCAAATAAAGCATGCAAATGACATCTAACAAATGTTGGAACCAATAATTTCTGTATCATACTGTACCTCTAGTACACAACCCAAGGGTCACAATTAAAAAGGTTAAAATAAGACAAAAGGTTTTGCTACCTTGTTAGCCAGTTGGAAAAAACTTGACTGCTCTCGGTGGCGAAAACAAAATAATAATCTTGTATTTACGAAACCTTTTAATGGCTAACATTTTATTTTTGTTAGCCATTAAAAAGGTCTGACCTACAAGGTTATTTTGCTTCTCCTACTGACAGCTATCAAATAA
Organism: Ranitomeya variabilis; assembly: GCF_051348905.1. Classification (NCBI taxonomy): domain Eukaryota; kingdom Metazoa; phylum Chordata; class Amphibia; order Anura; family Dendrobatidae; genus Ranitomeya; species Ranitomeya variabilis. The sequence goes on along the minus strand of NC_135232.1, from coordinate 1,072,773,798 downwards.
AAAGGTGTTTATAATTTGAATTATTAACTTTTAACTAATGGGCTATTTAAAAGTAAGCACACGCAGGGACAAGTATGGGTTAGGATGTGAGTTGAGCATTCAAGTGGATGGAGATTTGGACCAATGTAATGGAGGACAGAAATGTTGTCAAAGGCACCAATTAGCAGTAACTCTGACCATAGGTTTGTAAATTCACTTTTTGAAAACCTAGATAGTTATTTTATTATTTAGATGGTTTTACACTTATATAATGTCAAAGATGTGCAGCTGTAGGATAGGGGGTTTCTAATTTTGACAGACGAATCCTTTGTCATCCCAATAGTATAATGTAGCCAAAGATCCTGGTAGAAGAAACGTAAGCATTTTTTCCCCTGTTAGGTCTGACATACAAGGAAAACTGTAGGAGAGATCAATGCAAAATAGGGTCTTATCCGAGGAATATAGTGAGCTTTATGCTCAGATTAAACTCACCTGTTTAATCCGAGAAAACAGCGTATAGTGCAATATCAGCTGTAGCAGATCCATAGCTCAAATAGTGACCATCAGACATCAATAGGTTAGGAGTTTGTGGATAGTCTCCGCGCTGCTGACATATTTAAGACATATTTAAGACATATATCCCAGTGTAGTAAAGTGACTGGTTTATTTAACCGCATTTCGAAGTACAAGGTTGATGTGGTTATCCTGAAGTAGAAGTAACCTTGTACTTCGAAACGCATCAAAATAAACCAATCATTTTACCAAACTGGGATATATGTCTTAACCCCTTCCCGACCCATGACGCCACGTAGGCGTCATGAAAACCCGTGCCAATCCGACCCATGACGCCTATGTGGCGTCATGGAATGATCGCGTCCCTGCAGATCGGGTGAAGGGGTTAACTCCTATTTTACCCGATCTGCAGGGAGAGGGGGAGTGGTACTTCAGCCCAGGGGGGGTGGCTTCACCCCCCCGTGGCTACGATCGCTCTGATTGGCTGTTGAAAGTGAAATTGCCAATCAGAGCGATTTGTAATATTTCACCTAAAAAACTGGTGAAATATTACAATCCAGCCATGGCCGATGCTGCAATATCATCGGCCATGGCTGGAAATACTGGTGCCCCCCCCCACGCCCACCGATCGCCCCCCCCGTCCTCCGTTATGGGGTCCGGTCCCCTCCGTCCGCCTGCCGGCTCCCCCGTCCTCCTGTCTGCTCCCTCCTTGCTCAGACCCACCCCCCCTGTGCTCCGTTCCCCCCCCCGTGCTCCGATCCACCCCCCCACCACCCCTTCATACTTACCGATCCTCCCGGTGTCCGGCCGTCTCCTCGCTGGGCGCCGCCATCTTGGAAAATGGCGGGCGCATGCTCAGTGCGCCCGCCGAATCTGCCAGTCGGCAGATTCCTTACAGGTACATTTTGATCGCTGTGGTAGGTTCTATCACAGCGATCAAAATAAAAAAAATAAATAAATAACCCCCCCCCCCCCCCTTTATCACCCCCATAGGGACAATAATAAAATAAAGAATTTTTTTTTTTTTTCCACTAGGGTTAGGGTTAGAATTAGGGTTAGAACTAGGGGTAGGGTTAGGGGTAGGGTTAGGGTTACGGGTAGGGTTAGGGGTAGGGTTATGGCATGTGCACACAGAGCGGATCGGCCGCGGATCCGCCGCGGATCGGCCGCGGATCCGCAGCGGATCGGCAGCGGATCCGCAGCGGATCGGCAGCGGATCCGCAGCGGATCGGCAGCGGATCCGCAGCGGATCGGCAGCGGATCGGCAGCGGATCGGCCGCGGATCCGCAGCGGATCCGCAGCGGATCTGCAGCGGATCGGCAGCGGATTGGCAGCGGATCCGCAGTGGATCGGCCGCGGATCCGCAGCGGATCGACAGCGGATTGGCCGCGGATCCGCAGAAGATTGGCAGCGGATTAGCCGCGGATCCGCAGCGGATTGGCCGCGGATCCGCAGCGGATTGGCCGCGGATCCGCAGCGGATTGGCCGCTGCGAATTCGAAGCAGTTTTCCATCAGGTTTACAGTACCATGTACACCTAAGGAAAACCAAATCCGCTGTGCCCATGCTGCGGAAAATTCCATGCAGAAACGCTGCGTTGTATTTTCCGCAGCATGTCAATTCTTTGTGCGGATTCCGCAGCGTTTTACACCTGTTCCTCAATAGGAATCCGCAGGTGAAATCCGCACAAAAAAACACTGGAAATCTGCTGTAAATCCGCAGGTAAAACGCAGTGCCTTTTACCTGCAGATTTTTCAAAAATCGTGCGGAAAAATCTCACACGAATCCGCAACGTGGGCACATAGCCTTAGGGTTAGGGTTGGAATTAGGGCTAGGGTTTGAAATAGGGTTAAGATTAGGCTTGTGGTTAGGGTTACGGATAGGGTTAGGGGTGTGTTGGGGTTACAGTTGTGGTTAGGGTTGGGATTAGGGCTACGGTTGGGATTAGGGTTAGGATTAGGGTTGGAATTAGGGTTACGGGTGTGTTGCGGTTAGGGTTGTGGTTAGGGGTGTGTTGTGGTTAGGGTTGTGATTAGGGTTATGGCTACAGTTGGGATTAGGATTAGGGGTGTGTTGGGGTTAGTGTTGAAGTAAGAATTGAGGGGTTTCCACTGTTTAGGCACATCAGGGGTCTCCAAACGCAACATGGCGCCACCATTGATTCCAGCCAATCTTGCATTCAAAAAGTCAAATGGTGCTCCCTCCCTTCCAAGCCCGGACGTGCGCCCAAACAGTGGTTTACCCCCCACATTTGGGGTACCAGCGTACTCAGGACAAACTGGGCAACAACTGTTGGGGTCCAATTTCTCCTGTTACCCTTGCAAAAATAAAAAATTACTTGCTAAAACATAATTTTTGAGGAAAGAACAATTATTTTTTATTTTCACGGCTCTGCGTTATAAACTTCTGTGAAGCACTTGGGGGTTGAAAGTGCTCACCACACATCTAGATAAGTTCCTTCGGGGGTCTAGTTTCCAAAATGGGGTCACTTGTGGGGTGTTTCTACTGTTTAGGCACATCAGGGGCTCTGCAAATGCAATGTGACGCCCGCAGACCATTCCATCAAAGTCTGCATTTCAAATGTCACTACTTCCCTTCCGAGCCCTGACGTGCGCCCAAACAGTGGTTTACCCCCACATATGGGGTATCAGCATACTCACAACAAACTGGGCAACAAATACTGGGGTCCAAATTCTCCTGTTACCCTTGTTAAAATAAAAAATTGCTTGCTAAAACATCTTTTTTGAGGAAAGAAAAATGATTTTTTATTTTCACGGCTCTGCGTTGTAAACTTCTGTGAAGCACTTGGGGGTTGAACGTGCTCACCACACATCTAGATAAGTTCCTTGGGGGGTCTAGTTTCCAAAATGGGGTCACTTGTGGGGGGTTTCTACTGTTTAGGCATATCAGGGGCTCTGCAAACGTAACATGATGCCCGCAGACCATTCCATCAAAGTCTGCATTCCAAAACGTCACTACTTCCCTTCCGAGCCCCGGCATGTGCCCAAACAGTGGTTTACCCCCACATATGGGGTATCAGCGTACTCAGGAGAAACTGGACAACAACTTTTGGGGTCCAATTTCTCCTGTTACTCTTGCAAAAATAAAAAATTCTGGGCTAAAAAAATATTTTTGAGGAAAGGAAACACATTTATTATTTTCACGGCTCTGCGTTATAAACTTCTGTGAAGCATTTGGGGGTTCAAAGTGCTCACCACACATCTAGATAAGTTCCCTTGGGGGTCTAGTTTCCAAAATGGAGTCAATTGTGGGGAGTTCCTACTGTTTAGGCACATCAGGGGCTCTGCAAACGCAACCTGATGCCCGCAGAGCATTCCATCAAAGTCTGCATTTCAAAACGTCACTACTTCCCTTCCGAACCCCGACGTGTGCCAAAACAGTGGTTTACCCCCACATATGGGGTATCAGCGTACTCAGCAGAAACTGGACAACAACTTTTGGGGTCCAATTTCTCCTGTTACTCTTGCAAAAATAAAAAAATTCTGGGCTAAAAAATATTTTTGAGGAAAGGAAACACATTTTTTATTTTCACGGCTCTGCGTTATAAACTTCTGTGAAGCACTTGGGGGTTCAAAGTGCTCACCACACATCTAGATTAGTTCCTTGGGAGGTCTAGTTTCCAAAATGGGGTCACTTGTGCGGGAGCTCCAATGTTTAGGCACACAGGGGCTCTCCAAACGCGACATGGTGTCCGCTAATGATTGGAGCTAATTTTCCATTCAAAAAGCCAAATGGCGTGCCTTCCCTTCCGAGCCCTGCCGTGCGCCCAAACAGTGGTTTACCCCCACATATGGGGTATCACCGTACTCAGGACAAACTGGACAACAAAATTTGGGGTCCAATTTCTCCTATTACCCTTGGGAAAATAAAAAATTCTGGGCTAAAAATCATTTTTGAGGAAAGAAAAATTATTTTTTTTATTTTCACGGCTCTGCGTTATAAACTTCTGTGAAGCACCTTGGGGTTATAAGTGCTCACTATGCATCTAGATTAGTTCCTTGGGGGGTCTATAGTTTCCAAAATGGGGTCACTTGTAGGGGAGCTCCAATGTTTAGGCACACAGGGGCTCTCCAAACGCGACATGGTGTCCGCTAACGATTGGAGCTAATTTTCCATTCAAAAAGTCAAATGGCACGCCTCCCCTTCCGAGCCTTGCCGTGCACCCAAAAAGTGGTTTACCCCCACATATGAGGTATCGGCATACTCAGGAGAAATTGCCCAACAAATTTTAGGATCCATTTTATCCTGTTGCCCATGTGAAAATGAAAGAATTGAGGCTAAAAGAAATTTTGTGTGAAAAAAAAGTACTTTTTCATTTTTGCGGATCAATTTGTGAAGCACCTGGGGGTTTAAAGTGCTCACTATGCCTCTAGATGAGTTCCTTGGGGGGTCTAGTTTCCAAAATGGGGTCACTTGTGGAGGAGCTCCAATGTTTAGGCACACAGGGGCTTTCCAAACGCGACATGGTGTCCACTAACGATGGAGATAATTTTTCATTCAAAAAGTCAAATGGCGCTCCTTCCCTTCCGAGCCTTACCATGTGCCCAAACAGTGGTTTACCCCCACATGTGAGGTATTGGTGTACTCAGGAGAAATTGCCCAACAAAATTTAGGATCCATTTTATCCTGTTGCCCATGTGAAAATGAAAAAATTGAGACTAAAATAATTTTTTTGTGAAAAAAAAGTACTTTTTCATTTTTACGGATCAATTTGTGAAGCACCTGGGGGTTTAAAGTGCTCACTATGCTTCTAGATAAGTTCCTTGGGGGGTCTAGTTTCCAAAATGGGGTCACTTGTGGGGGAGCTCCAATGTTTAGGCACACAGGGGCTCTCCAAACATGACATGGTGTCCGCTAAAGATTGGAGCCAATTTTTCATTCAAAAAGTCAAATGGCGCTCCTTCCCTTCCGAGCCCTGCCGTGCGCCCAAACAGTGGTTTACCCCCACATATGAGGTATCAGCGTACTCAGGACAAATTGGACAACAACGTCCGTGGTCCAGTTTCTCCTTTTACCGCTGGGAAAATAAAAAAATTGTTGCTAAAAGATCATTTTTGTGACTAAAAAGTTAAATGTTCATTTTTTACTTCCATGTTGCTTCTGCTGCTGTGAAACATCTGAAGGGTTAATAAACTTCTTGAATGTGGTTTTGAGCACCTTGAGGGGTGCAGTTTTTAGAATGGTGTCACTTTTGGGTATTTTCAGCCATATAGAACCCTCAAAATGACTTCAAATGTGAGGTGGTCCCTAAAAAAAATGGTTTTGTAAATTTTGTTGTAAAAATGAGAAATCACTGGTCAAATTTTAACCCTTATAACTTCCTAGCAAAAAAAAAAATTGTTTCCAAAATTGTGCTGATGTAAAGTAGACATGTGGGAAACGTTATTTATTAACTATTTTGTGTCACATAACTCTCTGGTTTAACAGAATAAAAATTCAAAATGTGAAAATTGCGAAATTTTCAAATTTTTTGCCAAATTTCCGTTTTTTTTCACAAATAATCTCAGAAATTATCGACCTAAATTTACCACTAACATGAAGCCCAATATGTCACGAAAAAACAATCTCAGAATCGCTAGGATCCGTTGAAGCGTTCCTGAGTTATTACCTCATAAAGGGACACTGGTCAGAATTGCAAAAAACGGCAAGGTCATTAAGGCCAAAATAGGCTGGGTCATGAAGGGGTTAAATCCCATCGGCAGCACGGATACTATCCACAAACTCCTTCTAACCTATTGAGGTCTGACATACAGGGAGGTTCTCCTTCATGAGACTCTTTATACGTGTAAACCAGCTCTATCCTTGTTTTACTACTAGTGCTACATTTACTGCAAAGGGGAAACATCTTGCCGGTTACAGCTTCCCAGATAATTGCTGATTGCGGAGGTTAAAGAAACCGAACCCGCAATGATCAGCGGATAGATGCAAAAGCTTCCCCTTAACAAGATGCTTTCTTCATGAAACAAACTCTTAAGGGCAAAAGATAACATCAAACGGAACTTCACACATGGTGACCAGCCAATACAGTAATATATTATAATTTCTATCTCCCAGTTGTATCTGATTGAATTTTAATACATTCATTATATGTTCAATACCTACATACAGAGCAGACGTTCAATGCCTTAGCTGTGGTGTTATCACCATTTTATGCTTTTTCATCACCCCTGCGCATCTTTTACATACAGCTAAAATATTTACTAATTTATTTGCACAGGATGAGCATTTTCCCAAAAGGAAGATAACATGCACACAATGTGCTACACATGTTCCTGAAGGAATAACTTAAGTGTTTTTCCTTTTTTATTAATTATAAATGAAGAGATAAAAAGGAATTTAACTATATCATATTGCGTAATGCCAGTATACAGAGGAATAAATATGACTATCAATATTAAAATAAAATGAGAAACCCATAAAGTAATAATACAAAAATGTTCCTTCAATTTGATATCATTAGAAGCGGGATATTCCAGATGATCTGATATTTTGGATTATCTAGCAATCATAGGAGAGATATAAAATATGCTTTTAATGGTAAATGACATTCAGGAAGATAGTCTCCACTAATTATCCAGGAAATTAACCCCTTCATGACCCAGCCTATTTTGGCCTTAATGACCTTGCCGTTTTTTGCAATTCTGACCAGTGTCCCTTTATGAGGTAATAACTCAGGAACGCTTCAACGGATCCTAGCGATTCTGAGATTGTTTTTTCATGACATATTGGGCTTCATGTTAGTGGTAAATTTAGGTCGATAATTTCTGAGTTTATTTGTGAAAAAAACGGAAATTTGGCGAAAATTTTGAAAATTTCGCAATTTTCACATTTTGAATTTTTATTCTGTTAAACCAGAGAGTTATGTGACACAAAATAGTTAATAAATAACGTTTCCCACATGTCTACTTTACATCAGCACAATTTTGGAAACAATTTTTTTTTTTGCTAGGAAGTTATAAGGGTTAAAATTTGACCAGTGATTTCTCATTTTTACAACAAAATTTACAAAACCATTTTTTTTAGGGACCACCTCACATTTGAAGTCATTTTGAGGGCTGAAAATACCCAAAAGTGACACCATTCTAAAAACTGCACCCCTCAAGGTGCTCAAAGCCACATTCAAGAAGTTTATTAACCCTTCAGGTGTTTCACAGCAGCAGAAGCAACATGGAAGTAAAAAATGAACATTTAACTTTTTAGTCACAAAAATGATCTTTTAGCAACAATTTTTTTATTTTCCCAAGGGTAAAAGGAGAAACTGGACCAGGGACGTTGTTGTCCAATTTGTCCTGAGTACGCTGATACCTCATATGTGGGGGTAGACCACATTTTGGAAACTAGACCCCAAAAGGAACTCATCTAGAGGCATAGTGAGCACTTTAAACCCCCAGGTGCTTCACAAATTGATCCGTAAAAATGAAAAAGTACTTTTTTTTCACAAAAAAAATTATTTTAGCCTCAATTTTTTCATTTTCACATGGGCAACAGGATAAAATGGATCCTAAAATTGGTTGGGCAATTTCTCCTGAGTATGCCGATACCTCATATGTGGGGGTAAACCACTGTTTGGGTGCACGGCAAGGCTCGGAAGGGGAGGCGTGCCATTTGACTTTTTGAATGGAAAATTAGCTCCAATCGTTAGCGGACACCATGTCGCGTTTGGAGAGCCCCTGTGTGCCTAAACATTGGAGCTCCCCTACAAGTGACCCCATTTTGGAAACTAGACCCCCCATGGAACTTATCTAGATGCATAGTGAGCACTTATAACCCCCAGGTGCTTCACAGAAGTTTATAACGCAGAGCCGTGAAAATAAAAAAATAATTTTTCTTTCCTCAAAAATGATTTTTAGCCCAGAATTTTTTATTTTCCCAAGGGTAATAGGAGAAATTGGACCCCAAATGTGGTTGTCCAGTTTGTCCTGAGTACGATGATACCCCATATGTGGGGGTAAACCACTGTTTGGGCGCACGGCAGGGCTCGGAAGGGAAGGCACGCCATTTGGCTTTTTGAATGGAAAATTAGCTCCAATCATTAGCGGACACCATGTCGCGTTTGGAGAGCCCCTGTGTGCCTAAACATTGGAGCTCCCGCACAAGTGACCCCATTTTGGAAACTAGACCTCCCAAGGAACTAATCTAGATGTGTGGTGAGCACTTTGAACCCCCAAGTGCTTCACAGAAGTTTATAACGCAGAGCCATGAAAATGAAAAATAATTTTTCTTTTCTCAAAAATGAATTTTTAGCCCACAATTTTTTATTTTCCCAAGGGTAACAGGAGAAATTGGACCCCAAAAGTTGTTGTCCAGTTTCTCCTGAGTACGCTGATACCCCATATGTGGGGGTAAACCACTGTTTTGGCACACGTCGGGGTTCGGAAGGGAAGTAGTGACGTTTTGAAATGCAGACTTTGATGGAATGCTCTGCGGGCGTCAGGTTGCGTTTGCAGAGCCCCTGATGTGCCTAAACAGTAGGAACTCCCCACAATTGACTCCATTTTGGAAACTAGACCCCCAAGGGAACTTATCTAGATGTGTAGTGAGCACTTTGAACCCCCAAGTGCTTCACAGAAGTTTATAACGCAGAGCCGTGAAAATAAAAAATGTGTTTCCTTTCCTCAAAAATATTTTTTTAGCCCAGAATTTTTTTATTTTTGCAAGAGTAACAGGAGAAATTGGACCCCGAAAGTTGTTGTCCAGTTTCTCCTGAGTACGCTGATACCCCATATGTGGGGGTAAACCACTGTTTTGGCACACGTCGGGGTTCGGAAGGGAAGTAGTGATGTTTTGAAATGCAGACTTTGATGGAATGCTCTGCGGGCATCAGGTTGCGTTTGCAGAGCCCCTGATGTGCCTAAACAGTAGAAACCCCCCCACAATTGACCCCATTTTGGAAAATAGACCCCCCATGGAACTTATCTAGATGTGTGGTGAGCACGTTCAACCCCCAAATGCTTCACAGAAGTTTACAACGCAGAGCCGTGAAAATAAAAAATCATTTTTCTTTCCTCAAAAAAGATGTTTTAGCAAGCATTTTTTTTATTTTCACAAGGGTAACAGGAGAATTTGGACCCCAATATTTGTTGCCCAGTTTGTTGTGAGTACGCTGATACCCCATATGTGGGGGTAAACCACTGTTTGGGCACACGTCAGGGCTCGGAAGGGAAGTAGTGACATTTGAAATGCAGACTTTGATGGAATGGTCTGCAGGCGTCACATTGCATTTGCAGAGCCCCTGATGTGCCTAAACAGTAGAAACACCCCACAAGTGACCCCATTTTGGAAACTAGACCCCCGAAGGAACTTATCTAGATGTGTGGTGAGCACTTTCAACCCCCAAGTGCTTCACAGAAGTTTATAATGCAGAGCCGTGAAAATAAAAAATAATTGTTCTTTCCTCAAAAATTATGTTTTAGCAAGTAATTTTTTATTTTTGCAAGGGTAACAGGATAAATTGGACCCCAACAGTTGTTGCCCAGTTTGTCCTGAGTACGCTGGTACCCCAAATGTGGGGGTAAACCACTGTTTGGGCGCACGTCGGGGCTTGGAAGGGCGGGAGCACCATTTGACTTTTTGAACGCAAGATTGGCTGGAATCAATGGTGGCGCCATGTTGCGTTTGGAGACCCCTGATGTGCCCAATCAGTGGAATCCCCTCAATTCTAACTTCAACACTAACCCCAACACACCCCTAATCCTAATCCCAACTGTAGCCATAACCCTAATCACAACCCTAACCCCAACACACCCCTAACCACAACCCTAACCGCAACACACCCGTAACCCTAATTCCAACCCTAACCCTAATCCTAACCCTAATCCCAACCGTAACCCTAATCCCAACCCTAACCACAATTGTAACCCCAACACACCCCTAACCCTATCTGTAACCCTAACCACAAGCCTAATCTTAACCCTATTTCAAACCCTAACTCTAATTCCAACCCTAACCCTAAGGCTATGTGCCCACGTTGCGGATTCGTGTGAGATTTTTCCGCACGATTTTTGAAAAATCTGCAGGTAAAAGGCACTGCGTTTTACCTGCGGATTTACAGCAGATTTCCAGTGTTTTTTTGTGCAGATTTCACCTGCGGATTCCTATTGAGGAACAGGTGTAAAACGCTGCGCTGCTGCTGCGGAATCCGCACAAAGAATTGACATGCTGCGGAAAATACAACGCAGCGTTTCTGCACGGAATTTTCCGCACCATGGGCACAGCGGATTTGGTTTTCCTTAGGTGTACATGGTACTGTAAACCTGATGGAAAACTGCTTCGAATTCGCAGCGGCCAATCCGCTGCGGATCCGCGGCCGATCCGCTGCGGATCCGCGGCCGATCCGCTGCGGATCCGCTGACGATCCGCTGCGGATCCGCGGCCGATCTGCTCTGTGTGCACATGCCATAACCCTACCCCTAACCCTAACCCTACCCGTAACCCTAACCCTACCCCTAACCCTAACCCTACCCCTAGTTCTAACCCTAGTTCTAACCCTAACCCTAGTGGAAAAAGAAAAAAAAATATTTTCTTTATTTTATTATTGTCCCTACCTATGGGGGTGATAAAGGGGGGGGTTTATTTATTATTTTTTTATTTTGATCGCTGTGATAGAACCTACCACAGCGATCAAAATGTACTTGTAATGAATCTGCCGGCTGGCAGATTCGGCGGGCGCACTGCGCATGCGCCCGCCATTTTCCAAGATGGCGGCGCCCATGGAGAAGACGGCCGGACACCGGGAGGGACATGGAAGCTAGGTAAGTATGGGGGGGTGGGATCGGAACACGGGGGGGGGGGATCGGAGGACCGAGGAGCGGACAAGAGGACCGGGGGAGCGGACAGGAGGGAGGAGGGGAGCGGACAGGAGATCGGGGCAGAAAGGATGACTGGGGGGGCGATCGGTGGGGTGGGGGGGGCAGATCGGGGTCTCCAGCCATGGCAGATGCTATTGCAGCATCGGCCATGGCTGGATTGTAATATTTCACCATTTTCATAGGTGAAATATTACAAATCGCTCTGATTGGCTGTTTCACTTTCAACAGCCAATCAGAGCGATCGTAGCCACGGGGGGGTGAAGCCACCCCCCCTGGGCTGAAGTACAACTCCCCCTCTCCCTGCAGATCGGGTAAAATAGGAGTTAACCCTTTCACCCGATCTGCAGGGATGCGATCTTTCCATGACGCCACATAGGCGTCATAGGTCGGATTGGCACGGGTTTTCATGACGCCTACGTGGCGTCAAAGGTCGGGAAGGGGTTAAAGATAGTTATTTTAGTCAGTTATACAACACTATCAATTCCACGTCACTTTATAACCATCATCATCTCTATGGGGTTCAAAATCTAAATGTCCCTGTAATAAAGTGATCAATTCGAAATATGCGGAATTTAGAGGCCAAGTCAACATCTAAGGATGGAGTCACATCATATAGCAAGCGCATAGGATGCAATATGCTAATGACCCTTCGCTCCTGCTCTGCTGCTGGCGTCGTCGTATATCGCACTGCACTCGGGTAGACTTGTATGGATGTGAGTGCCCAGAGTCGCACTGCCAATCACATTATTTATTTTTATTTATTTATTTTACTCATTTATATAGCACTATTAATTCCACAGCGCTTTACATACATTTTCGGCACTGTCCCCAGTGGGGCTCACAATCTAAATTCCCTATCAGTATGTCTTTGGAATGTGGGAGGAAACAAAAGAACACAGAGGAAACCCATTCAAACACGGGGAGAACATACAAACTGCTCGCAGATGTTGTCCTTGGTGGGATTTGAACCCAGGACCCCAGCGCTGCAGTGCTAACCACTGAGCCACCGTGCTGTCCTTATGCTGCGATTGTTCTCTGAATCCAAATCGGCATGAGAAAATAATTGCAGATGTGTTCTGTCCCATAGAATAATGCTGGGCAGAGTGCTATGTGATGTTTTATCTTCTAGCACTCGGCTGTGTTATACTGTAGTGTGATTCCGGCCTTAAACTGTTTCTAATATTCCATAAAGAATTCCTGAACAATTTTTGTAGTGCACCAGGGAGTATTATTCTGAAAGAATATATCACTGTCATAAGAGAATACAGTTACCATGAAAGAGTGCAATTAGTCACTATTAAAGGGACCTATCAACACTTTTTTAGTGTCTGAACAAATGCCACCACCTTTATCATTGACAGACTCCAGAAGGAGGGTAAGCCACAAAAGCTCATTGATAAAGAAGCTGGCTGTTCACAAAGTGCTGCATCCAATCATATTATGGAAAGTTGAGTGGAAGGAAAAAGTGTGGTAGAAAAAGGTGCACAAGAAACTGGGATAACCACAGCCTTGAATGGATTGGTATGAAAAGGCCATTCAAAAATTTGGGGGAGATTCACAAGGAGTGGACTGCTGCTGGAGTCATTGCTTCAAGAGCCACCACACCCAGACGTATCCAGGACATGGGCTACAAGTGTCGCATTCCTTGTTTCATGTCACTCATGACCAATAGACAATGCCAGAAGCGTCTTACCTGGGCCAAGGAGAAAAAGAAATGGACTGTTACTCAGTGGTCCAAAGTGTTGTTTTCAGATGAAAGAAAATGTAGTATTTTATTTGGAAATCAAGGTCCCAGATTCTGGAGGAAGAGTGGAGAGGTCACAATCCAAGCTGCCTGAGGTCTAGTGTGAAGTTTCCACAATCAGTTATGGTTTGGGGAGCCATGTCATCTGCTGGTGTAGGTCCACTGTGTTTTATCAAGACCAAAATCAGGGCAGTCGTCTACTAGGAAATTTTAGAGCACTTCATGCTTCCCTCTGCCGACAAGCTTTTTGGAGATGGATATTTCATTCTCCAGGAAGACTTGTCACCTGTCCATACTGCCAAAAGAACCAATACCTGGTTTACAGACAACAGTATCACTGTGCTTGATTGGCCAGCAAACTCGCCTGACCTTAACTCTATAAAGAATCGATGGGGTATTGTCAAGAGGAAGATGAGAGACAACAGACACAACAATGCAGACGAGCTGAAGGCTGCTATCAAAGCAACCTGGGCTTCCATAACACCTCAGCAGTGCTACAGGCTGATCGCCTTCATGCCACGCCGCATTGATGCAGTAATTGATGCAAAAGGAGCCCCGACCAAGTACTGAGTGCATTTACTGAGCATACATTTCAGTAGGACAACATTTCAGATTTTAAATCATTTTTCAAGCTGGTGTTATAAAGTATTCTAATTTACTGAGATAATGACTTTTGGGTTTTCATTGGCTGTAAGCCATAATCATCAACATTAACAGAAATAAACACGTGAAATAGATCACTCTGTTTGTAATGACGCTATATAATATATGATTTTCACTTTTTGTATTGAAGAACTGAAATAAATTAACTTTATGATGATATTCTAATTTAGTGAGAAACACCTGTAATAATGTACATCACACACCTTGACAGGTATAATGTTGCAGTGTTTCCAGATTATGACATTTTGGATTATTCAGTTTTTAAATTCAAGGGATTTGAAAGTAATTCTAAAATAATCTTAGTTATTTTTGTTTGAAATGACATAAAAAAGGCAAATGTTGCGGCTGATTTTATTTCTAATGCTTGTTTCTACATAAATATGCCGTGATGTGAAAGTTCCATTTCATTTTTATTTTTTTATTATTATTATTTCTTTCTATTAAATAGATGGAAAAAATATACTAGAAATCTACAGTGAACACAATCCACCTTATATACCCCCCCCATAAAACAAACATATATATATCTTAGTCCCACGCACCCTCCCTCCCTGTGGGTATAGCATACATATTCTTCCTATTCGCGAGGCATTGCCAGGATGTGCTAGCGCGAAGAGATAGAAATTAAATAGGCAGCTCCTGCAACTGTAAGTTGCCAGAGGGCAGAACGGAAAGTAACTCCTGTGCGTGGAGACTGTATATTAAGCAGAATGCACAAATGCCACACATCCTATATTGTCACTTAACATTTGTGTAAAATAACAACCTACGTTTTTAGGTTTCATAAACAAAAAATAGATTTTCAAGATCTATTGTTATCATTAGTAAAAATCCATCCTAAAAATCTGCACACAAAGTCTAGATTTATAAAAGTAGCAGAGAAAAAAAACAACTGAATAATATTTTCACTAATGTCTAAATAAAATTAGCAAGCTAGCATAATGTATTCCGAAAAAAAAATCACTAACATGTCAAACCATGTCATATCCAACTGACTGAATATTCTATGAAGGTAAGTCAAGCAAAAGAATGGATTTCTATTCTGCATTGTATCTGTTGTCACATCCCTTTGATCAGTTTATAAACTTTAACTGAAAATGTTCATGTTAATAAAAAAAGGATGAAAGAAAATATATATATATATATATATATATCAATTACACAGTGTTGCTCTTTAAAGAGGATCTCATAGATAGTGTTTCCAGAGTTTGAAGGGTAGCAATTATTAAAAGTCGCTTAAAGGGAATCTGTTGACAGGTTTTGGTCTGTGTAATCTGAGACCAGTATGATGTAGGGATAGAGACCCCAATTCTGGCTATATGATATTTACTGGGCTTTGTTTTGCTGTTTCAATACAATTGGTGTTTTATTAGCAGGAGATTATCACTAAAGGACTAGGTGTCTTGTGCTTCCTGGTCCAACCGCACCCCTGTCACTCTGTCACTACACAATGTACACAAAAAGCTGTGGTGTGGGCGGAGTTATGCACAGCTCAACAACTGAGCTCTGCCAGAGCAAGCAGCAGAGAAAACTGTGATTCTATCACAACTGCTCCACCAAGGAAACTAAGTGACACATCACTGGAATCAGGCTCACTGTCCCACATCATGCTGCTATCATGTTAAATTGAAAAAAAAAACTGATGATAGATTCCCTTTAAATATTGCAGGAAACGCTATGTGCTCTACATCAGGGATGGCCAAAAAGTGTTGTACTATCTATGGATACATTTCACATGAGACAATCCTCAAGACTGGCCCCAAAGAAAAAAAAAAAACATCTCCATAGATTTTGGTGAACTTTTCATCACTTTTTTCCAGCAAAATGCTCACAGGCTAGAAGTAAAACTCATTGTTATTTTGGTAGGTTGTGGATTCCTCATCTATTAGCCCCTCACCGATGTAATCTGCTTTCTTGACACATCAAAATGTCCTAATATTGATACTGGTTCATCTTTTATCACCCCAAAACTTTGTAGTATATAATACTGAAGTGTCCCTTAAACCTGTTTTTCAGCACTCGATTACTAATCTTGCCTTGAGTACTCAGGAAACAGCTAAGGTCCACACTCTGAGTCATATTGGTCCACTAGAGTACCAGAGGGACCTTCTATAGGCCAAATCCTTGACATAAAATTGGCCCTCAAATGTCCAGGAGAAGACAACTCCATTTGTTGCTGACTTTGGAGCCAATCACTTACCGCTAGGTCTATTTCTTTTGGTTTCATAAAAAAATAACCTATCACTTGTAATTGACGATTTCTGATGTGTATGAAAGGCTCTTTATGATGTAGGGAGTAGGGATGAGCAGACCCATGGACGTTTGAGTTCTGGTATTTTGTTCCAAACTTCAGTTTAGGCACCAGAATTGTTCCCGAACTTGAACTAGGACCAGAACGCCATTGAAAACAAGAGGGATCTAAACTTTTGAGCTGGAAAATTTTTCTCTTTCTCTCTCTCACTTGCCCAAGAACTCCAAACATTGCAATGGACTTCCGGGAGATGTTCCATGTTCAGCATTTAGCACTGGACACTAATTATCCAGTACGAACGCCGAGCTTTTAAGTTTGGGTTCGCTCATCTCTAGTATGGAAAGTCTATTATTTTCTCTACACGACCCAAGAAACAATATTCTAGCTTAGCTAACACCTCCATTGAAAATGCAATTCTTGGATTTTTAACAAGAACTAAAGGTAATTCTGAATTCCTCTTCGATCAATAGTGAAAAAGTTTTTTTGATACCAAGGCCCCCGAGAAGGATAATTCTTCTACTTGAACTAGTAGAATCATAGTACCCTTCACCAATATGATGGTAAGACCACAGTTGGCACAAAGGTCTGATTCTTCTGGTGCAGGAGAATTTTTGAAGTCACGTAAGAAAACAATTCAATGAGAAAACATTACAAAAGCAAAAAAAAAAGAGTTTTTATATTTTTTACCATCAATTATTTGACATTATGACTGCCCATATACATCTTACCTGCTGTAAAGCCTTAAATATACATGTAGGAAATTACTGCCTTCCAACAAGTAGTCAAGGAAGAAGCTAAGTAACAGCTGGCGACTTATAAATAGAATATATACTGAAAGTAGGGGCCATGTGAATGGCGGTGTGACACCTCCAGCTTAGCCTGTCTAGTGCTGCTAATAATGAACTCTACATGATTTGTAATAAATATATTCAACCCTTATTCCTATCGTGACTTTAGCAGATTAAAACCACTAGCATTGCCACTCAATACCTGTAGGCCACTACTATATCAGCCCAATTAATTGTTAATCAGGATACTAAACATAATCAGCTCCAGGGTCACACAGTAATCAGTAAAGTGATCACATAGCCATGATCCAACACTACTATTTTAATTGGCCATACATCATTCTGAAAGCTAACGTTTCTCTCATCCTTAACTGGTAATAAAATAATGGAGCTTTCAGGGAAATGAAATATATGTATATCAGGAATCTGCTCAATCACCAAATCTTGGAAGATGGCTTCTTGGTAAAACTGTAGGGCTGAGCAATACGTCCTGCCAGAAATATATCAATCTCTGTCGGAAACTCGTAGAGAGCAGATACATTTGTGTTGATGCTGCAGAGTCAATGTAAATGGATACAAAGAGAGATCAGTGGGTGACGGAGCTGCTGCCAGTTGGACAGTATTACAAAGAGAAATATATTTTATGAAACATACAGTACACAGTAGACATTCACTAAAGTAACACTTCTCGTCCCTCTGCAATTAGTCCAATATTTCAGCCTACACATGACGGTCACCATTTGTGAAAATCACATTTGAGGAGGATGTGAAAAGCGTAAAAAATGCATAACAGATATAGAAACATAAAGGATAAAAATTCAGCACATGCCATTATACAGGTGCCCACTCAATGTCTCTCCATACCGATACGATCCTGTATTGTGACATGCTGGCATAACCTTCAGGAGGCTGGACTTTACAATGAATCCATTGAGTGGCAACATATAGACACATATAGGAAATACTTCTCCTGACATAGTGTTTTTTTCAAAGCTGGTTATCTCACGTCACTCGTCTTGGGTTTTATAGCTTGCGAAGGAATAGAAATGAAGGACACATATGTACTTAGGAATTTCTGATCTTATCATCATGTTGCAATACAATTTAATGTGTTGTAATGTTGTAAACCTCTGTGGAGCTCTGCTATAAGAGGAAGTCATCATATTCGTCCAGCTCTCATAATGGAACTTAAAGGGATTCTATCACCCATAAAATGATAGCCTAACCTCTTGTACAGGTATGTATTGGACTTAAAGGGAACCCAGGGCCGCCATCAGGGCATTACTGCCATAACTCGCTTATGGGGCCTGGTGAGCAGAAGCAAAGAGTGGGGCCTGGACTGGGTGAGACATGCAGCACAGCCAAGACATTGGATAAATGGCCAGGCAGACTGCGTGTCATACTGGGGCCTGGGCCAATTACATTACTTTGCTTTAATAAGATCCAGGGCCCCAGTCACTCACAGATGAAGCCACTTACATTGCAGCAGAGGAAGCCGGCTGCATCTGACATGATGTCTGCCTGCCATTTTTTCCTAAGCAAACAGTGCACCCTGGGTCCTTGTGACACATTACATGCAGGAGTTGAGGGATTGAAATTGATGAGGTGACCGCACCTGCCTGCCCACTCTTATTGTACTAAGCAGGATTACAATGAGAGACAACAGAATCCACCATTCCCAGTAGGTCATGTCTCAGCTCACCTCTTCCTCCTTCCTGCACAATGACATCTGCTTGTCACTAAACATAAAAACATGTATAGAAATGTTTTCTAAGGAAAAATATAGGGTCCCCTATAATGTATTGTGATATATATGCATGCATATGTCCAATGTCCATATCTCCAAGCAGTCAAGAGAGCATCTTCCAGAAATGTACAAAATACAATAATCTGCAATCAGAAGTGCAGATTATTAAAAAATTGTCACAATCTGGCTTCAATTACTTTAAAAATGTATGTAACACATTCCTTTAAAGGGAACCTGTCACCACGTTTTTTCAGTATGAGATAAAAATACCATTAAATAGGGCCTGAGCTGTGCTGGACAATAGTGTATTTTGTGTACCCTGATTCCCCACCTATGCTGCCGAAATACCTTACCAAAGTTGCCGTTTTCGCCTGTCGATCAAGGTGGTCTAGTCAAATGGGCGTGGTGAAATCGCTTCTTCTCCCCCAGATCTTGCTTATCTTTCCATTGGTGGCATAGTGGTTTGTGCATGCCCAACAGCGGAATGCACCGCGCAGCTGAAAAAAAAGAGCGGGATCTGCGCTATTCACCGCTTTATTGCTGGTGGCGGCCACCTTCCTGAGGCCGCGCGTGCGCAGATGGAGCGATCTGCTGCCCGGGGCTTCAAGAAAATGGCCACGGGATGCCGCGCATGCGCAGATGGAGATCGCGGTGGCCATTTTCCTAAAGCCAATATGCGAACTCGACACCTTGATTGACAGGCGAAAACGGCGACTTTGGTAAGGTATTTCAGCAGCATAGGTGGGGAATCAGGATACACAAAATACACCATTGTCCAGCACAGCTCAGACCCTATTTAATGGTATTTTTATCTCATACTGAAAAAACGGGGTGACAGGTTCCCTTTAAAGAAAAAATAAATACAAATATACTAATAAAGAGTATTGGATATTTTAAGAAATGTGTAATAGGGTAGAGTAGAGTAGTGTCCCACCAAAAGAGTTTCATTGTCGTGGTGGCGGCTAATAAAATCTTTTGGCCGAAACAAAAGCTGATGGGTATGTATGTGATCTGGTGTTCGATAGGAACTGTTACTGTGTGAATGGTGAGGATGTGGTGCAGAAGTGGATTTTTTTCCAAGAGTGGGTGGTGGGATGTTAGCGGGGTGGTGCCTGGGCGGACTGTCAAGGGAGCTAAAAAATTTGCCGTAATGGAGCCCTGAAATTCCTGATGGAGCAATGAGGGATCCTATTGGCATGTTTTTAAATATGGAAGGATTAGTATAGATGTCTTGGTGCTTCTCCCTCTATCCAAATGATACCTTTTTTGTACAGATCTGATGTGCCAGTCACGAGAAATCTAGGGTGAATGCCATATGGAAATCAGGATGGAAGCTCAATAGGGACATGGCTATGCTCTCCGAAGAAGTCGCCAAGAGTTTTGACCCAATCTTAGTGCACTTCCAGCCTAAGATACATATGACTTCGCTAAAACAACACCTCGTCCTTTTGCCCGTAGACCATTATTTCATGACTGATTCATTGGTTCTTTGCAAATAAGTTATTTTGTGCACAGAGGGGTAAGTGTCTACACATCTATAACATTAGTTCCGTATATACAAAGTGTGCTGACTGGTTCCTTCAAACCCCTATAGAAATAGTTACTCTTGTACGACTTTGAGTAGCTTGATTGGCTGCTATAGATATGATTTTTAGGGACTAAGTCTGGAGCGCCCCCACACCGCCGCAGGGCCGAGGGGTACCCGGAGCCGGGCCTCTAGGTCTCAGTTCTGGGGTTGTCACGGTGGCTAGACCCGGTCCGTGGCCCTGTCTGTCAGTGGGGGACGTCCGGTGCAATAAGTGATGTTGTAGCGGTGCAGTTGTGGGGTGCAGGTCGCGGTAAATAACGAGGACACCAGGTTGCAGTCTCTTTACCTCTTTACTGAAGCTCTCTGGGTCCTCAGTCCGGAATACGGCTCACCAGGCTGCGCAAGTCCGGCCGGTCCAATGGCACTTCCAGAGCTCTCCTTGCAGGTGGAAATCGGTGCCTTCCTTCTAGCGCTATGTGTTGCAGTCCTTCCCTGCTGTGCTTACGGAAAGTACCCCACAACTGTTGTGTCTGTTTCTCGTGTTCCCTCACAACAACTTAATTCGCAATGATCTTTCTCGTCCCTCCAGATACTATGGTAGGAACGCACCCGTATGACGGGGAGGCTCGGAGATCTTCCGGGACTCTATCTGCGCCCCTCTCCTGTTGGTACCCCCCTTTGCCTTCCTGGGTGATGCGTGAGACAGTCCGCCTCAAGCTAACTGCCCTGCCGTAGGTCTGAGGTATGGCTTGAAACTCTTTACCTCCTCGGCGTTCCGGCCACCGGTAGTGCGCCTCAGTAAGGTGCTGCCTCTTTCAGCACAACCCTCACTGGTATCTCCTTTCGCTTGATTTCGTTTCTCACTCAGCACAATCTATCTCGCTTCTTAGTCCTTCCTTGGGCACCGCCGCTATGCTGAGCAGGCACGGTCCCTTTACGTTCTTTCCATGCCAAGCCTCTGCCAGGATCCCACCCCTGGCAGAGACCCTACAGTCTCTCCCTTCACAACACCCTCTGCCACCAGGTGTTGCTCCGTTCAATCCCGTCAGCGTTCTCTCTAACTTCCTGCCTGACCCCCAGTTTACCCACTATGGTGGGGAGTGGCCTAATGAATAGCACCCTTAGCTCCCCCCGGAGGCCCAGCTGTGAAATGTCTTGGTGACTGTGATACCTGCTCAGAGAACTCCTTCCGTGCCATCGAACGCAGCATGGCCCCCCTTAGTGGCTGAACCATGCTACTGCAACGACCAGGACTCTGGGGCGCTGCACTCCCCCCTGGTTAAACACAGTACTCCGGGACTGGGAAGAAAAACAACAATACAGGTTAGCAAAAAGACATACAATTTTGTTGAGTGCAAATAACAATAAGTATACTTAAGTAGGCTTCCCTTTATGGGAGGTGAGGACACTTGTAACGTTACAAACATAATTAACCTTATAATTTACAGAGTATAAATAACTTCTGTTACCCAACCGGGTATTCTATTTAGTGCAATTTTTGAAATAATAACTTAACATTGCCTTTAAGAAACTCACACTCTTAGTCTATCAAAGGCCTTCCTATAATCACATTATAAGGCATTTCAACTTTACATTCTCCTTCTTGTGAACCTGCAGGACCGCCTGTCCCTACGGCACCAGACCTACTGCCTCTCCTTTCTTCTACAGGACCGCCCTGTTCAGCCAGGGCCTACTGCCTTTCGCTACTATACACAGTATAGACATAACATTCCTTTCGGTTGAAGAACTCTGAGCCAGCTCTACTCGGCCCCTTTAAGGACTCACTCTCTAACCCCTACGGGTTCACTCTCTGTCCTTAGCAACAAAGTAACTTTTCAATGGGGACGCAGGGTTTACCTTCTATCCTCACCCTCATTATTACTTCTCTTACTTTCAACTATGCAGACCTCCACTTCTACCCCTACGGGCTCTCTGCATCCTTCCTGTCTTCAAAACATTATTCAAATTTCACATTTTAACAAATTCAACACATATAACTCGGCATGTAAAACAGTTACATTTTCTTTTCAAGGCATCATTACCACATTACTATTCTGTAACAGTATCGCTTTCAAGTACAATTCTTCACATCCCCTTTAAGAGGGGACCAGGTCTCTCTGAGGTAGCTCGTCTTCTCAGCCTACCAGTCTCATGCAAAGTTCCGGTCCGGTATCTTCACAAAGTGTCTTTAACTAGGACCAGTAGGAACGGTTTCTTCGCAAAGTGTCTTTTGACTAAAACCAGTAGGGAGCACCTTTAAGAAAGTGCAAACTATTTACAAGGGAAAGTTTGAATCATGCGCAGTTCATGATTTCTGCAGTTCTCTTTTTTTTAAAACTGTATAAACTTCAGGAAAACAACAGTGACCCCGGGTCAACAAAGGGGTCACCTTTAACCCTAGACGGGTTTAGCAGCAAACAGGAACAGTTAAAGGAATGAACAGTTAACTATTTACATTTTCCATCCAATGATAGTACTTTCAAAACTTTCCACGAGGCGCCACCCGGCAGGTGGATCCCTGCTGTTCAGGGTTCAGGTCCACTCCTACTGCCAGGTACACCCCATGTGTTCGGGTCTGTTGTATGACCAGATCGTGCGCAGCGATGAAGGTCTGGGTTCCCACTGCTCTCTGCGCTGGCTCCTCAGGAGTCTCAACCACCCGAAGAGGCACTCCCTTGGCCACTGCTGTGGTGGCGGTGATCAACCTGCGGGCTCCAGGTTCCGCAGCCAGGCAGGTGGAGGCGACCGGAGTGGCTTCAGATCGATCACACGGTGACACCTTGGCTACAGGGGCTGGCCTCTCCTGCTTGTGCACATTCAGAGCAAACCACCCCTTTTCTCCAAAGTGCCGGGTGTAGGTAATGCTGTCCCCCGGGTAGAGGTCCCGATCCGGGTGACCTTCTCTGAGGTGCGACTCCACATCCCGGCGATTGACGAAGACCTCCGCATACAGCCCCGGTTCCTTGATAAAGCCCCAGCCTCCTCGGAGCTTGAAGATGGTGACAATGCCCTGCCTGCGCGGGGCCTGATGGGTGGTGGGGTCCTTGCGGGCCCGATCCTTAACCGCCAAATCTTTTTGATGGTAGGCCTCCCGTTTGGCCTGATGTATTCTCTCTTCCTCTTGCCACCGCTGTTCTAGCTGGGTCTGATATTCTTCCCAGCTTAGGGCCTGTACCATTTCTCCCTTCTGGGTCTCCACCCCGGGGAACCCCATGAGATTGGATCCAGGGTTCACCCAGCGGCACACCGTGCGCTCCGCACTGACCTCACACGGCAAGGGAGTAGGGGTGATAGGGGCTCGCATACGGTGTTCCATGCCCGTGGCTTCCTCCCATGGTAACAGGCGCTGAAGTCTATGGGTCCCCGGGAGAGGCGGTGCTGCTACGGGACCCACTAACACACCCTCGGCTGGTGGGGCAGGACCGGGGGACTCACCCACCGGTACGAATCCACTTTCCGCAACAGGTCCCGCTGGTTCCTCCGATGTCCGGGAACCCGCTGCCGGCACCGCCTGATGCGGGGCCTGGATTCTCACATTCAGTTGGAGGAGCCGGGTATATAAATCCTCCATCTCGGCTCTCAGGAATTTGGTGTTATCCACAGAGGACAGGCTGCTGGGCTCGTCCGGGTAGTCAGGGGAGACTTCCACTTCAACCCCGCTGTCGGGTTCGGAGCTGCTGGCCATAGCGTCCTCCACGTGGGTCGCTTCCTGGTCTTTTTCCCGCTCTCTCCTGCGTGAGCAGTTTCGTTTTCTCTGCCTCCGCCCCCCATTAAGGATCAGGAGGCGGATCTCTGCTGCTGACGGACACGTCCTCACTGCACAGAAATATTTAGACTGGGCGGCCATTATTCTTCGCGCTCTCCAGCTTGTCTACGCCCACTCCACGCCCTTCTTCTCTTCCTGCGCTCTCCTCAGCGCTGCAATGGCGGCGGATTTTGGCGGCAACTGGCACAGCACACAGTCTTGCAATAAAGTTCAGTCCACACACAATAAATCACAGTCTCTAGGCACACATGACCTGATTCTTCAGGCTTAAGTAGATCCTGTTCGTGACGCCAAGTTGGAGCGCCCCCACACCGCCGCAGGGCCGAGGGGTACCCGGAGCCGGGCCTCTAGGTCTCAGTCCTGGGGTTGTCACGGTGGCTAGACCCGGTCCGTGGCCCTGTCTGTCAGTGGGGGACGTCCGGTGCAATAAGTGATGTTGTAGCGGTGCAGTTGTGGGGTGCAGGTCGCGGTAAATAACGAGGACACCAGGTTGCAGTCTCTTTACCTCTTTACTGAAGCTCTCTGGGTCCTCAGTCCGGAATACGGCTCACCAGGCTGCGCAAGTCCGGCCGGTCCAATGGCACTTCCAGAGCTCTCCTTGCAGGTGGAAATCGGTGCCTTCCTTCTAGCGCTATGTGTTGCAGTCCTTCCCTGCTGTGCTTACGGAAAGTACCCCACAACTGTTGTGTCTGTTTCTCGTGTTCCCTCACAACAACTTAATTCGCAATGATCTTTCTCGTCCCTCCAGATACTATGGTAGGAACGCACCCGTATGACGGGGAGGCTCGGAGATCTTCCGGGACTCTATCTGCGCCCCTCTCCTGTTGGTACCCCCCTTTGCCTTCCTGGGTGATGCGTGAGACAGTCCGCCTCAAGCTAACTGCCCTGCCGTAGGTCTGAGGTATGGCTTGAAACTCTTTACCTCCTCGGCGTTCCGGCCACCGGTAGTGCGCCTCAGTAAGGTGCTGCCTCTTTCAGCACAACCCTCACTGGTATCTCCTTTCGCTTGATTTCGTTTCTCACTCAGCACAATCTATCTCGCTTCTTAGTCCTTCCTTGGGCACCGCCGCTATGCTGAGCAGGCACGGTCCCTTTACGTTCTTTCCATGCCAAGCCTCTGCCAGGATCCCACCCCTGGCAGAGACCCTACAGTCTCTCCCTTCACAACACCCTCTGCCACCAGGTGTTGCTCCGTTCAATCCCGTCAGCGTTCTCTCTAACTTCCTGCCTGACCCCCAGTTTACCCACTATGGTGGGGAGTGGCCTAATGAATAGCACCCTTAGCTCCCCCCGGAGGCCCAGCTGTGAAATGTCTTGGTGACTGTGATACCTGCTCAGAGAACTCCTTCCGTGCCATCGAACGCAGCATGGCCCCCCTTAGTGGCTGAACCATGCTACTGCAATGACCAGGACTCTGGGGCGCTGCAAGTCCCCTACATAATTACAGTATATGTAGTTTAGCTAGCATTTTTCAGGTGACAGGTTCCCTTCAATAACTGTATTTAGCCCACTAACTATATGGACTACATAGTTATATAATGCAGGTTATAGATTAGTATTTGTAATATTATCTTCTACTTTTGAGTCCGGCTGAGGTTAAAAATTCCTAGGGATCTGCACTATGCCCCATAAAGATCATGCGAACCTCTAACTTCCGGCTGACGTTTTATTAAGACATGTAAGAACATATTATGAGTGCGGCCCTTGCGCTTGGACATCACTTATAAGAAAGGAAGCTTTGATCCATATAAATCAATGTTAACCATGATCTTTATCTATAATAGGTAGAGGCTGCCCGTATGGGAAAAAAAACTAAATTCATGGAACGTATCCGAACATCGGTGCGTTTGTAAATTTTTGTAAAATTTCCTTCTTTGCATTAATATATAGAGAGATTTTATGTTGATGTGGACCCAGTTAGTGGCTGAATCCATCAGTTATGGTGGCATTGGTCAATCATGTAATATGTGTGAGGGGGCACTGACCTTCCTCTGACTACAGATACGGAAGGAAAAAAGGATCAGTCTGCTTACTTTCAACATGCCCAATGCTATTTTTACCAAAGAAGAAAACCACCAGAGGCTGAAGAATATAAGACCCCATACAAATTAAAGGCAGGTGACCCAGGGTCAGCACAAAGCCTAATCTGTATGAGCACCCTCCGATTCTCACCCGACAAATGATGTTGGGGGAGAGAAGTATCTGCCCTGCTCAATTTCAGAAGCTGATTATTTTGTTCTCCTTGGAAATAAGCCTTTGCTAGAGGAGTAAAGCAGGGGGTCTCTCATAGATAACTCACCAAGCCAATACATATATGTGTATGGGAAAGTCTGGAGAAGATACCAGTTGGCCATCAGATTGTTGGGCAGACAGCTACCCAATGTCTATGGGGTCTAAACTATCCACTCAATTTGAGACCCTATTGACTTCAATGTGGCAAATATTATTAGTTTTTGATTTGCCAGAAATGTTTAGCCATTTGTTCATCTCTAGAAAAAAAATAATGCAATATTTACATTTTGGGGCAGATATTATTGCCTGTTAATTATTATTTCATCTAATATTAGTATTGACTCCAATTGAATCTGGGTAAGAGATAAATGATTTATGGCCGGAGCTCTTCTGCTTTGCTTTCAATTGAATGAAAATAGCGCTACTTTTGGTCTAACGCCATCCTTTAATCAACATTTTCTGGGCAATGATACATTGCATCCTGTTGAGGTATATTAGATTATGCTGCTCTCCATTTATCATATTTCTAGAGCACCAAGGAGATCTGTTAATTTTTAATGTGAGGATAAGCTTTGTCCATTGGAGATACTTTCCCTGGCCACAGTCTTTTTCTGTCCCTCTCTTCCATCAGAAACAAGCAGTTATCTTAAATCTTAGGCAGAAATATTATGGAAGAGAAGCTCTTGTTTTTACATCTCATCTAGAATCAAAATTGAACTTTTTAATGTCCATACCAGTGTCTCATCCCCACAATCCATTATGGGTAGATTTTTTGCCAATGTGACATGTCATACTCTGAGGATATAGTATGAGGCTATATGGAAGACCATGGCAGTTTATGATCTAGAAGTGAAGCCTCACCTTTGGGGACTGCATATGTAAAAATGGAGGACTGTGCTATTATATTCCAGCCCCTAAAGTCACCAATTGGCAATAATATAGTGTGATTATAGTTATGCATCCTTAATATATATATATATATATATATATATACACATGGTAATGTGTAGTGTATAAGTAAGGTGTCTAGTATACATTTTAGCATAACACGCAGGTTATGCTTAGGACATAAGATAGACTCTGGGAAGCGTTATAGGTATTATACGTGTAATGTAATACATAGTGTTTTTGATGGAGATCTGCTTAGCTGCATACTATAGGGACAGGTGTACTTAAAGATTGGGACTGGCCCATAGTGGAAAGGGAACCCTAGTAAAAGAGGACTACTTCCTGACAGTCAGATAGGGAAGTACAGTAACCAAGATAAATTTCAAGTTGCAGTGGGCGAGCAGCTATCATTCCTTACTGGAATCTCTTGTGGACATAAATGCAATGACTGGAGCCTAGGGCTCGGTACGGGTACTATGGAGAGTGCCTTATCATCTGACGTACAGAGGAAATTGGATGTTGAACCACGTTAATGGAAGGTAATGGATCCCGGGTGCACTGCGGGACTGGACAGGAAATATCTGGGGGTGACAGAAAGAGTAAACGTGGGAATAGTCCAGGAGGGATCGATAGTAATGATGGAAATGTACATAAATAAAAAAGAACCTAGACATGTTTGGTATCTACAAACTCTTAATGACCTGGAGAATCTTAATGGCGGATCAGTTTTAGCATTTAGTGAACATGGTAAAAAAAAAACACAAAGAACAATTGTGGGATTGCACTTTTTATGCAATTTTACCGCACTTGGAATTTTTTTTTCTCATTTTCGAGTACATTATATGGAAAAATTATTGGTGTCATTCAAAGGTACAACTCATCCACCAAAGACCAAGCCCTGAGACCACCATAAAAAAATATGCAAAAATGAAAAAAGTTATGGCTCTGGGAAGAAGGTGAGCAAAAACCAAAAATGCAAAAAAGGAAAATCCTACGGTCGTGAAGGAGTTAAACGGATATTTACATCTCGGTCATATATGACATCAATGTGTATTAGATACTGATACCATCAATGAGATGGGCATTGGCCAATGTCAGTGGAGAGGTGATTAGAATTCCAATACAAATAAATGACATTTCTGACCACCTCACTATCGGAAAACAGAGCGAAATGTTAGGCGCCGGTATTCTCCCACTGCATGGGGTAGATCCAAAGCCTTGTCTGTTTCTGCGGTCTCCTATTCTGCTTCGGCTGCAGTGGGAGCTACTCAGCAAAAAAAAATTGGTCTCACCATCTTGCTCAGACTCGTGCTGTTTGCTTGGTTACTGCGGGCTCTCCAGCCAAAGCTATAGTAACTAGCAATAGGCAGCGACGAGCAGGCATTCCAGAGGCTAAGCTCAGAAATAACTCTGCTGAGCACGCTCGTGAGGTGGCTACCTCTCATTGGTGCTCAGTTGTCAGCTGCTCGGGTGACGTGGCAGTTCCAGATTGGTCCACAAGCAAGGTCCTGTCTGACTGGACTTGAACAGGAACATATAAAAGGTTTCCTGGAGCGCGCATCGGAGCACTAAGATAATTTGTGTTATGTGTGTTCGTGGATATGCTACCACTCTGTGTGCACGTGTGCCGCTTCTAGCATGGCGATTGAGTGTCTTGGCAGGCAGTGTAGGGTGGGAATGCCGGCTTGGTTTAGCATCTGACTCCGGTCGTGTGTGCGGTTAGCACAGCTGAGTTTCAGAGCAAGCACAATCACAAGCCTTGACATCTCTGGGGGGTTACTACACGGACCCCAACTAGCATCATTGTTGCTCTACTCCTGTGTCGTCTAGCAGGGTATAGCTCTAAGTGCTCCCTAGTACAGTACCACTCTGTGGAGTAACAGAGCTAGTTACTGTGCGCTCTGTTCACATTGAGTGACGTTTAACTCAGTGAGTTTAAGGTCCTCGCAATCTCGCTCTCTCATTGTTCACTAGCTGCGGTTTACCATCTCTGCACGACGGACTCCGGGTTGTGATCACACTTAATCATAATTTATATTTTGTGCGATCCACCAACCCTAACACCAAGATCCCCTTTTCTCAAGATAGATGCAGGTCCGATTGGTGTTAGCCGCATCTACTATACTTCGGATATGCCATAATAGGTTCGAGATGGGCACACACCTATCATTTAGTATCATTTAATTTAGTACCAAAGCGATTTTGTAAATAATTTTATAATAGTATGTAATAGTAATGATTTTCCATACAAAAATCTAGCTTGTATGGAGTCTTTATGGCAAAGACTTTCTGGAGAAAATTTTTCTTTTTACTTTGGTGTGCAAAAAAATGTGTTTGTTTAATGACAGACAGGTAATGGGGTTCTCCAGGGCTGATTTTTTTTTTACATTTCCTAAAATACTGTGGAACAGTCAGTAACATAAATAATACTCAGCTGTTTGATCCCATACTGCTGCTCTTCCAAATCTGTCTGGTGTACCCGCTGGTCTTCATACTTTCTGTTCTGTGCAGACATCCATGTAACTACCAGAGCCAATCATTTTCCTTAGTGGCGACTAGTGTTGAGCGATACCGTCCGATACTTGAAAGTATCGGTATCGGAAAGTATCGGCCGATACCGGCAAAGTATCGGATCTAATCCGATACCGATACCCGATACCAATACAAGTCAATGGGACTCAAGTATCGGACGGTATCCCTGATGGTTCCCAGGGTCTGAAGGAGAGGAAACTCTCCTTCAGGCCCTGGGAACCATATTAATGTGTAAAATAAAGAATTAAAATAAAAAATATTGCTATACTCACCTCTCCGACGCAGCCTGGACCTCACCGAGGGAACCGGCAGCGTTCTTTGCTTAAAATGTGCGCTTTTCCTTCCTTCCGTGACGTCACGGCTTGTGATTGGTCGCGTGCCGCCCATGTGGCCGCGACGCGACCAATCACAGCAAGCCGTGACGTAATTTTCAGGTCCTTCTATGCATTCAGTATTTTAAAATTACGTTCCGGCTTTGTGATTGGTCGCGTCGCGGTCACATGGGTGACGCGACCAATCACAAGCCGTGACGTCATGGGAGGCAGGAAATGCGCGCATTTTTAAAATTACGTCACGGCTTGTGATTGGTTGTGTGCCGCCCATGTGACCGCGACGCGACCAATCACAGCAAGCCGTGACGTAATTTCAGGTCCTGAATGCCTATTTCTGCATTCACAAAGCCGGAACGTAATTTTAAAATACTGAATGCCTAGTAGGACCTGAAAATTACGTCACGGCTTGCTGTGATTGGTCGCGTCGCGGCCACATGGGCGGCACGCGACCAATCAGAAGCCGTGACGTCGCGGGAGGCAGGAAACGCGCGCATTTTAAGCAAACAACACTGCCGGTTCCCTCGGTGAGGTCCAGGCTGCGTCGGAGAGGTGAGTATAGCAATATTTTTTATTTTAATTCTTTATTTTACACATTAATGTTGTATTTTACACATTAATGTTGTTTCGATACCGATACCCGATACCACAAAAGTATCGGATCTCGGTATCGGAATTCCAATACCCGCAAGTATCGGCCGATACCCGATACTTGTGGTATCGGAATGCTCAACACTAGTGGCGACATATTGTTATCACTGAGATCAATGGCTGCAACAGTCACATGCCGAACTGTACAGGAAGTAAGTGTAATGAAAAGAAGTTTGGCAGCTTTGGAATAGGAGCTGGGGCAATCACTAAAGTTAAAGTACCCATGCAATGTCCAGTTATTGACCTCCAGCTGCAGCTCATCTCAACTACATCTCTGCAAGGAGCATCAGTACCTTTCCAAAGCATTTTACACAGCCGAGCAAAACTCTATTCTGTACCAAGAGCAGTAACTCTGAAATACTGTTATCTTAAAATCAATGTCTCTTGTTTGGCTAACAACCTATAATCTTCTTCACTCTGAAGGTAGGATATACTGCATTACTTATCTATATAAGGCTTGAAGCTGATTTTTCCTGTAATAGTAGATTGTCGCTGCCTAATTATTGTGAATGAGTGGTTTTTGGAACCCTTGTTTCCTAATAATCAGCCTGTGTAAACAGACTGCTGATTGTTCAATGATCAAGGACTATGCTCGTACTTTGGGTGAAATGATTTTTAAAGAAATTACCATATTTTTCAGAGTGTAAGACGCACAGGACCATAAGACACAACTAGGTTTTAGAGGAGAAGATTAGAAAAAATAATTGAAGCAAAAAATACAGTCAATTCTGAACTTAATATTCCCTATCCTGGTATATATGGTCCCCTCATCCTTATCCTGGCATACATGACTCCCTCATCCCTACCCCGGTATGCATAGCACCCTCATTCATATCCTGGTACGCATGGCCTCCTCATCACTATCCTGGTACGCATGGCCTCCTCATCCCTATCCTGGTACGCATGGCCTCCTTATCCCTATCCTGTTATGCATGGCCGCCTCATCACTATCCTGGTACGCATGGCCTCCTAATCCCTATCCTGGTACGCATGGCCTCCTCATCCCTGTCCTGGCATGCATGGCCTCCTCATCCCTATCCTGGTACGCATGGCCTCCTCATCCCTATCCTGGTACGCATGGCCTCCTCATCTTTATCCTGGTATGCATGTCCTCCTCATCCCTATCCTGGTATGCATGTCCTCCTCATCCCTATCCTGGTATGCATGGCCTCCTCATCCCTATCCTGGTATGCATGGCCCCCTCATCCTTATCCTGGTATGCATTGTGCTCTCATCCCCATCCTGATGTGCATGGCTCCCTCATCTTTATCCTGGTATGCAAGGCCCTCTCATCCATATCTTGGCATGCATGGCCCCCTCATCCCCATCCTGGTATGCACGGCCCCCTCATACCCATCCTGGTATGCATGGCCCCCTCATCCCTATCCTGGTATGCATGGCCCTCTCATCCCCATCTTGGCATGCATGATCTCCTCATCCCTAGCCTGGTAGGCATGTCCCCCTTATCCCTGGAAACTCTCCTTCAGGCCCTGCGATCTATATTCATGTAAAAAATAAAGAATTAAAATAAATAATATGGATATACTCACCCGTCCTGCGGCCCCTGGACCTTACCGATGTAACCAACAGCCTCCGTTCCTAAGAATGAGGAGTTTAGGACCTTCGATGATGTCGCGGCTTGTGATTTGTCGCGTGACCGCTCATGTGACCGCTCACGCGACCAATCACAAGCCGCGACGTCATCGCAGGTCCTAAACTCCTCATTCTTTGGAACGGAGGCTGCCGGTTACATCGGTAAGGTCCAGGGGCCGCCGGACGGGTGAGTAAATCCATATTTTTTTTTATTTCTTTATTTTTTACATGAATATGGATCCCAGGGCCTGAAGGAGAGTCTCCTCTCCTCCAGACCCTGGGAACCATACACTGGGAACTTCCGATTCCGATTTCCGATATCACAAAAATATCGGAACTCGGTATCGGAATTCCGATACAGCAAATATCGGCCGATACCCGATACTTGCGGTATCAGAATGCTCAACACTAGCATGGACCCCATCTCTGTTCTGGTATGCATGGCCCCTTTCTTATCCCGGTATGAATGGCCTCCATCCTCATCCTGGTATGCATGGCCCCATCAGAAAAACATAAAAAAACATAAGCCATTATACTTTCTTTCCTATGCTCCCTTGCAGCATCTTGTTCTGATACCAGCAGCTGTTTTATGCTTGTAAGTAGCACATGGCAGTGTTGTCATGTGCTGCTTACAAGCCGAGGACAGCTGCCAGAATACTCACAGCTCTCAATGCTGTAGCTATGTACGTGGAGAGCAGTGAATATTCATTGATCTTTAGTAGTGAGCACAGTGTTAGCCTCAGCAGCCTGATTCCTGAAGCTGCTGGGCTTTCACGTGTGCAGCTACTAAAGGGAATGCATATTCACTACATTCCACGCTTAGGGGAGTGGAGAGCAGTGATTATTCATTGCCTTAAGTAGTGAGGACACGCAAACACCAGGCAGCTGCAGTAAGCTGAATGCTGAGGCTAACAGTGTGTCTGCTATTGAAGATAAATAAATATTCACTTCTTTCCACACCCATGGTCATTGAATGCAGTGAATATTAATTTCTCTTTAGGAGCGGGCACGAGTTAGCCACAACCGCCGATTCTTGCCTCCTGTGACCTGCTGCACCACTGCTGCTGTTCCTCCACTTCCCAACCACAGCCAGAGTAGGTAAATCTGGACTATAAGATGCACCACCCATTTTTTTGTAGAAAAAAAGTGCATATTATAGTCACAAAAATATGGTATCCATTACTTTTTTCCTTCTCTAAGCATTTATCGTATGGTAGTTGCTAACTGCCTGCCTGTTCTGCCCTGTGATGATCTTTCCCTGCTTAGAGAAATGACAGTCCATTCCTAATGATAATTTTCATGCTTCTTGTGAAATCGTATCAGCAGAGCATCTCCTTCTCTTCTACCCTGCTCTATTAATGGAGCATCACTTCCAAAATCATAACGATTGATAGCTGGCTCCCTGCTGTACTAGGCTGAGCCAGATATCAACCAACATAATGTCAGCAGTGATGCTCTATTGACAAATGAGAGCAGAAAAGAAGGAACTTCTCTATAACATCTTAGGAAGAAGGAGAATCCCCTCCAGGAGAGGTCCATGACTGCTCTGAGTTGGAACCACAGAGATACATATGTTGAAAACGTGGACAGCACCATTTTGATCATTCTTGATCAAAATTCTGACGCCCACCTTTTCCTTTTTAAGTAAAAACTTACCTTATCTGTTTGACACACTGTTGTAAGTTGATATAACCATGTTTTGGATGCTCTGTGTGCAGCCTTCACTACATGTTCTTCACTATCTTAAGGATCAATCATCAATACCAGATTGGTGGGAGTCAAATTCCATGGATCGAATTATTGAATCGCTTGTGGCTCACTGCTAGCTCAGCTTAATCACTGAATCATGGCAGTAAGTGGTGCTTTAAGTTGTCTCCCATACAAGTGAAGAAGAAAGACCTTGCAGTAACATTTCTGGCCGTTATACAATGTACAAAGCTGTTCTCTTCCCACACACCTTTAATCAACTGATTGTGGCAACTCCAGTGATCTGATATTGATGACGTATTCCAGGAGTAAGTCACCAATATTAAATTCTCCTCCAATTTTTTTTTCTTAGAGGAAGTCGTAATCATCATAGATTGCATTTTCCTGTGAAAAACATTGGTGAAAATATCACGTACCACTGGCAGTCAATGTAGTAAAAATCCCTTAAGTAGTCCATTATCTGCTGACTACAGACTATTGTCAGCAACATATGACATTCTTACAGGTTGCCCACTACCAACTGTCAAAAATGTTACAATGACTCAGGGTGCCGAGGGATGGGCAACCTTACAAATGTGAAAATCCTACCTAAAGACTAGATCCCCCATTTGTAAACTTCACATTTTCTTAAATAATAGCTTGAGTTGATCCTAAAAAAAAGAATTATTATCAATCTATTTTTTTTCCAGAAATGGCATTTTACGGGTAGGAAGAAGCCAGTTATGAGCAGTAATGAAAAAATAATGGTGTTTCGCAATCTGTCTAAACATAGTATACAAGTATGTAGATAGGTCGTAGATGATGTTGTACCTGATGATTAAATCATTTCCACCCATACGCGATGTGGCTTGCCCGCTTCTGCCTGATTATCAGCATTATTCAGTTTGCCTGTGCAGTTCATAGAGTCACATTACACAGGAAAATGAGACGCTTACACTTTCCAGAGGAATTTCTGTGAAGAAAATTGTATTGGGACTTGGGACTAAAATTAAGGTTTTGACATTTCAGTTTGACCTTCACCTTTAAATTAATTTCAGATTTAAGAGCTTTAAGACTTTTTATTCACGAGAAATGAAAAATAGACTGTATGAAAATTTAATTCATATGGATGTTTTGTATTCTAGGGTAGAAATTGTGTAAAGCAGTATGTAGAAAGCAATAAGAGTAGGAGTAGGAAATAGATTTGAGTTAATAATATTGCTACTTGGTGTTGTCCAGAAAGTACCAAAGGAACCTAAGGGCAATGTTCATGATAAGATTTGATGGTACCGTCATATATCATGTCCCAGACTTTGATACTGGCTCATAAGCCGAGCCTTAATTTTTAACAGCAGATGATGGCTCATTTATTTAGCTATCATCTGCCTCTAACAGTTGCGGATGAAGTGGAGCTCCACCCACGGCTGATAACTTGTTAAATACCACTGTCAAAAACTTGAAGAATCAATTTAATGCGGATAAAATGCGGATACAATGATATATAATGGTTTTCATGATAAACAAGGGAGGGATCTGAGGTTTCGTCACGACTGGATGTCCTGGCATAGAGTGAACAGATTGAAGATGCAACAACAGAAAGAAGGGGACAGGATTGTGGGCACAGCCTTGTTTTCTGCCATTGTTGTCCTGGCCTGTTAAATTGAAGCTTGGACTTCCAGTCATGACCAGGCTTAAAGGCCCACAAGTCCATGACTTCATTTCGTGGAATGCACACTAGGGTTGAGTGAAATGGATCGTTCATTTTCATAAGTCGACGACTTTTGGCAAAGTCGGCGTCTCATGAAACCCGACCCGATCCCTGTGTGGGGTCGGCCATGCGGTACGCGACTTTCGCACCAAAGTCGCGTTTCAATTACGCTAAAAGTGCCATTTCTCAGCCAATGAAGGTGGACGCAGAGTGTGGGCAGCGTGATGACATAGATCTCAGTCCCCACCATCTTAGAGAAGGGCATTGCAGTGATTGGCTTGCTTTCTGCGGCATCACAGGGGCTATAAAGGGGCGTTCCCGCCGACCGCCATCTTACTGCTGCTGATCTGAGCATAGGGAGAGGTTGGTGCCGCTTCGTCAGAAGCAGGGATAGTGTTAGGCAGGGTACATTCACCCCCAAACCGCTTGTGCTGTAGCGATTTCCACTGTCCAACACCACTTTTGTTTGCAGGACAGTGGAAGCAACATTTTTTTTTCCTCAGTGCTGTAGCTCATTGGGCTGCCCTAGAAGGCTCCCTGATAGCTGCGTTGCTGTGTGTGTACGCCGCTGTGCAAACCAACTGCTTTTTACAAAGCACAAATCCTGTTGTTCCTTCCTTTCTGCACAGCTATCTTGTTTGTTTGTCCACACTTTTGTGTGCAGCAGTCCTTTTTATAGCTGCCTGCCATACTTTTCTGAGATTACTGCAGGGAGATAAAGATTGGTGTTGTGAAATTGGATTCTGGGCTCCCCCTGTGGCCACTTGTGGAATTTAACTTGTGTGCATCATCCCCTCTGTTCACCTGCTCCTATCAGGATGTGGGAGTCGCTATATAACCTTGCTCCTCTGTCAGTTTCATGCCGGTCAACAATGTAATCAGTAGCCTTTCTGTGCATGTTCCTGCTACTAGACAACTCCCAGCTAAGTTGGACTTTTGTCCTTGTGTGTTTTTGCATTTTGTTCCTGTTCACAGCTGCTGTTTCGTTACTGTGTCTGGAAAGCTCTTGTGAGCGGAAATTGCCACTCTGGTGTTATGAGTTAATGCTAGAGTCTTAAAGTAATTTCTGGATGGTGTTTTGATAGGGTTTTCTGCTGACCATGAAAGTGCCCTTTCTGTCTTCATGCTATCTAGTAAGCGGACCTCGATTTTGCTAAACCTATTTTCATACTACGTTTGTCATTTCATCTTAAATCACCGCCAATATATGTGGGGGCCTCTGTCTGCCTTTTGGGAAAATTTCTCTAGAGGTGAGCCAGGACTGTCTTTTCCTCTGCTAGGATTAGGTAGTTCTCCGGCTGGCGCTGGGCATCTAGGGATAAAAAAACGTAGGCATGCTACCCGGCCACTTCTAGTTGTGCGGCAGGTTTAGTTCATGGTCAGTATAGTTTCCATCTTCCAAGAGCTAGTTCTCATATATGCTGGGCTATGTTCTCTCGCCATTGAGAATCATGACAGTTTGACCGGCCCAAAAAAGGGTTAAATTACTGGCTGAGAAAGGAGAGAAAAAAGAAGTCTGCTACAATTTTTTTTTTTTTTTTCCCTCTAGTTCTGAGTGTGCTCTTAATTGAATCACTTGCTAGTCTGCCTATACTGCAGCCTTCCTCTCTTCCTCTCCTTCTAATCCTTGAATGGCTCTGTGTTCACCTGTTTCAAATGGATCTTCAGAGTGTAGCTACAGGTTTGAATAATCTCGCCACAAAGGTACAAAATTTGCAAGATTTTGTTGTTCATGCACCTATGTCTGAGCCTAGAATTCCTTTGCCTGAATTCTTCTCGGGGAATAGATCTCACTTTCAAAATTTTAAAAATAATTGCAAATTGTTTTTGTCCCTGAAGTCTCGCTCTGCCGGAGACCCTGCACAGCAGGTCAGGATTGTAATTTCCTTGCTCCGGGGTGACCCTCAAGACTGGGCTTTTGCATTGGCACCAGGGGATCCTGCGTTGCTCAATGTGGATGCGTTTTTTCTGGCCTTGGGGTTGCTTTATGAGGAACCTCATTTAGAGCTTCAGGCGGAAAAGGCCTTGATGTCCTTGTCTCAGGGGCAAGATGAAGCTGAAATATACTGCCAAAAATTCCGCAAATGGTCTGTGCTTACTCAGTGGAATGAGTGCGCCCTGGCGGCGATTTTCAGAGAAGGTCTCTCTGATGCCATTAAGGATGTTATGGTGGGGTTCCCTGTGCCTGCGAGTCTGAATGAGTCCATGACGATGGCTATTCAGATCGATAGGCGTCTGCGGGAGCACAAACCTGTGCACCATTTGGCGGTGTCTACTGAGAAAACGCCAGAAAATATGCAATGTGATAGAATTCTGTCCAGAAGCGAGCGGCAGAATTTTAGACGAAAAAATGGGTTGTGCTTCTATTGTGGTGATTCAACTCATGTTATATCAGCATGCTTTAAGCGTACTAAGAAGCCTGACAAGTCTGTTTCAATTAGCACTTTACAGTCTAAGTTTATTCTATCTGTGACCCTGATTTGTTCTTTGTCATCTATTACCGCGGACGCCTATGTCGACTCTGGCGCTGCTTTGAGTCTTATGGATTGGTCCTTTGCCAAACGCTGTGGGTATGATTTGGAGCCATTGGAGGCTCCGATACCTCTGAAAGGGATTGACTCCACCCCATTGGCTAGTAATAAACCACAATACTGGACACAAGTGACTATGCGTGTTAATCCGGATCACCAGGAGGTTATTCGCTTTCTGGTGCTGTATAATCTACATGATGTTTTGGTGCTGGGATTGCCATGGCTGCAATCTCATAACCCAGTCCTCGACTGGAGAGCTATGTCTGTGTTAAGCTGGGGATGTAAAGGAACTCATGGGGACGTACCTTTGGTTTCCATTTCATCATCTATTCCCTCTGAGATTCCTGAATTCTTGTCTGACTTTCGTGACGTTTTTGAAGAACCCAAGGTTGGTTCACTACCTCCGCACCGGGAGTGCGATTGTGCCATAGACTTGATCCCGGGTAGTAAATACCCTAAGGGTCGTTTATTTAATCTGTCTGTGCCTGAACACGCTGCTATGCGAGAATATATAAAGGAGTCCTTGGAAAAGGGACATATTCGTCCTTCGTCATCTCCCTTAGGAGCCGGTTTTTTTGTTTGTGTCTAAGAAGGACGGCTCTTTGAGGCCGTGTATTGATTATCGACTTTTGAATAAAATCACTGTTAAATATCAATATCCGTTACCACTGCTTACTGATTTGTTTGCTCGTATAAAGGGGGCCAAGTGGTTCTCTAAGATTGATCTCCGTGGGGCGTATAATTTGGTGCGAATCAAGCAGGGGGATGAGTGGAAAACCGCATTTAATATGCCCGAGGGCCATTTTGAGAATTTGGTGATGCCTTTTGGTCTTTCAAATGCCCCTTCAGTCTTCCAGTCCTTTATGCATGACATTTTCCGCGATTATTTGGATAAATTTATGATTGTGTATCTGGATGATATTCTGATTTTTTCGGATGACTGGGACTCTCATGTCCAGCAGGTCAGGAGGGTTTTTCAGGTTTTGCGGTCTAATTCCTTGTGTGTGAAGGGTTCTAAGTGTGTTTTTGGGGTTCAGAAGATTTCCTTCTTGGGATACATTTTTTCCCCCTCTTCCATCGAGATGGATCCTGTCAAGGTTCAGGCTATTGGTGATTGGACGCAACCCTCTTCTCTTAAGAGTCTTCAGAAATTTTTGGGCTTTGCTAACTTTTATCGTCGATTTATTGCTGGTTTTTCTGATGTTGTAAAACCATTGACTGATTTGACTAAGAAGGGTGCTGATGTTGCTGATTGGTCCCCTGATGCTGTGGAGGCCTTTCGGGAGCTCAAGCGCCGCTTTTCTTCCGCCCCAGTGTTGCGTCAGCCTGATGTTGCTCTTCCTTTTCAGGTTGAGGTCGACGCTTCTGAAATCGGAGCTGGGGCGGTGTTGTCGCAGAGAAGTTCCGACTGCTCCGTGATGAGACCTTGTGCTTTTTTTTCCCGTAAATTTTCGCCCGCCGAGCGGAATTATGATATTGGGAATCGGGAGCTTTTGGCCATGAAGTGGGCTTTTGAGGAGTGGCGTCACTGGCTTGAGGGGGCCAGACATCAGGTGGTGGTATTGACTGACCACAAAAATGTAATTTACCTTGAGTCTGCCAGGCGCCTGAATCCTAGACAAGCGCGCTGGTCGT
The DNA here is from genome assembly GCF_051348905.1 of Ranitomeya variabilis. Classification (NCBI taxonomy): domain Eukaryota; kingdom Metazoa; phylum Chordata; class Amphibia; order Anura; family Dendrobatidae; genus Ranitomeya; species Ranitomeya variabilis. The sequence continues at coordinate 1,072,734,206 of NC_135232.1, read as the reverse complement.
TGTTTTTCTCTCGGTTTAATTTTGTGGTGTCTTACCTACCGGGTTCTAAGAATGTTAAGGCGGATGCCCTTTCTAGGAGTTTTGAGCCTGACTCCCCTGGTAATTCTGAGCCCACAGGTATCCTTAAAGATGGAGTGATATTGTCTGCCGTTTCTCCAGACCTGCGGCGGGCCTTGCAGGAGTTTCAGGCGGATAGACCTGATCGTTGCCCACCTGGTAGACTGTTTGTTCCTGATGATTGGACCAGTAGAGTCATCTCTGAGGTTCATTCTTCTGCGTTGGCAGGTCATCCTGGAATCTTTGGTACCAGGGATTTGGTGGCAAGGTCCTTCTGGTGGCCTTCCCTGTCACGAGATGTGCGAGGCTTTGTGCAGTCTTGTGACGTTTGTGCTCGGGCCAAGCCTTGTTGTTCTCGGGCTAGTGGATTGTTGTTACCCTTGCCTATCCCGAAGAGGCCTTGGACGCACATCTCGATGGATTTTATTTCGGATCTGCCTGTTTCTCAGAAGATGTCTGTCATCTGGGTGGTGTGTGACCGTTTCTCTAAGATGGTCCATCTGGTTCCCTTGCCTAAGTTGCCTTCTTCTTCCGAGTTGGTTCCTCTGTTTTTTCAAAATGTTGTTCGTTTGCATGGTATTCCGGAGAATATCGTTTCTGACAGAGGGACCCAATTCGTGTCTAGATTTTGGCGGGCATTCTGTGCTAGGATGGGCATAGATTTGTCTTTTTCGTCTGCTTTCCATCCTCAGACTAATGGCCAGACCGAGCGGACTAATCAGACCTTGGAGACATATTTGAGGTGTTTTGTGTCTGCGGATCAGGATGATTGGGTTGCTTTTTTGCCTTTGGCGGAGTTCGCCCTCAATAATCGGGCCAGCTCTGCCACCTTGGTGTCCCCGTTTTTCTGTAATTCGGGGTTTCATCCTCGATTTTCCTCAAGTGGAATCTTCGGATTGTCCTGGAGTGGATGCTGTGGTGGAGAGGTTGCATCAGATTTGGGGGCAGGTGGTGGACAATTTGAAGTTGTCCCAGGAGAAGACTCAGCTTTTTGCCAACCGCCGTCGTCGTGTTGGTCCTCGGCTTTGTGTTGGGGACTTGGTGTGGTTGTCTTCTCGTTTTGTCCCTATGAGGGTTTCTTCTCCTAAGTTTAAGCCTCGGTTCATCGGCCCGTACAAGATATTGGAGATTCTTAACCCTGTGTCCTTCCGTTTGGACCTCCCTGCATCTTTTTCGATTCATAATGTTTTTCATCGGTCATTGTTGCGCAGGTATGAGGTACCAGCTGTGCCTTCCGTTGAGCCTCCTGCTCCGGTGTTGGTTGAGGGTGAGTTGGAGTACGTTGTGGAAAAGATCTTGGACTCTCGTGTTTCCAGACGGAAACTCCAGTATCTGGTCAAATGGAAGGGATACGGTCAGGAGGATAATTCTTGGGTCACTGCCTCTGATGTTCATGCCTCCGATCTTGTCCGTGCCTTTCATAGGGCTCATCCTGATCGCCCTGGTGGTTCTGGTGAGGGTTCGGTGCCCCCTCCTTGAGGGGGGGGTACTGTTGTGAAATTGGATTCTGGGCTCCCCCTGTGGCCACTTGTGGAATTTAACTTGTGTGCATCATCCCCTCTGTTCACCTGCTCCTATCAGGATGTGGGAGTCGCTATATAACCTTGCTCCTCTGTCAGTTTCATGCCGGTCAACAATGTAATCAGTAGCCTTTCTGTGCATGTTCCTGCTACTAGACAACTCCCAGCTAAGTTGGACTTTTGTCCTTGTGTGTTTTTGCATTTTGTTCCTGTTCACAGCTGCTGTTTCGTTACTGTGTCTGGAAAGCTCTTGTGAGCGGAAATTGCCACTCTGGTGTTATGAGTTAATGCTAGAGTCTTAAAGTAATTTCTGGATGGTGTTTTGATAGGGTTTTCTGCTGACCATGAAAGTGCCCTTTCTGTCTTCATGCTATCTAGTAAGCGGACCTCGATTTTGCTAAACCTATTTTCATACTACGTTTGTCATTTCATCTTAAATCACCGCCAATATATGTGGGGGCCTCTGTCTGCCTTTTGGGAAAATTTCTCTAGAGGTGAGCCAGGACTGTCTTTTCCTCTGCTAGGATTAGGTAGTTCTCCGGCTGGCGCTGGGCATCTAGGGATAAAAAAACGTAGGCATGCTACCCGGCCACTTCTAGTTGTGCGGCAGGTTTAGTTCATGGTCAGTATAGTTTCCATCTTCCAAGAGCTAGTTCTCATATATGCTGGGCTATGTTCTCTCGCCATTGAGAATCATGACAGTTTGACCGGCCCAAAAAAGGGTTAAATTACTGGCTGAGAAAGGAGAGAAAAAAGAAGTCTGCTACAATTTTTTTTTTTTTTTCCCTCTAGTTCTGAGTGTGCTCTTAATTGAATCACTTGCTAGTCTGCCTATACTGCAGCCTTCCTCTCTTCCTCTCCTTCTAATCCTTGAATGGCTCTGTGTTCACCTGTTTCAAATGGATCTTCAGAGTGTAGCTACAGGTTTGAATAATCTCGCCACAAAGGTACAAAATTTGCAAGATTTTGTTGTTCATGCACCTATGTCTGAGCCTAGAATTCCTTTGCCTGAATTCTTCTCGGGGAATAGATCTCACTTTCAAAATTTTAAAAATAATTGCAAATTGTTTTTGTCCCTGAAGTCTCGCTCTGCCGGAGACCCTGCACAGCAGGTCAGGATTGTAATTTCCTTGCTCCGGGGTGACCCTCAAGACTGGGCTTTTGCATTGGCACCAGGGGATCCTGCGTTGCTCAATGTGGATGCGTTTTTTCTGGCCTTGGGGTTGCTTTATGAGGAACCTCATTTAGAGCTTCAGGCGGAAAAGGCCTTGATGTCCTTGTCTCAGGGGCAAGATGAAGCTGAAATATACTGCCAAAAATTCCGCAAATGGTCTGTGCTTACTCAGTGGAATGAGTGCGCCCTGGCGGCGATTTTCAGAGAAGGTCTCTCTGATGCCATTAAGGATGTTATGGTGGGGTTCCCTGTGCCTGCGAGTCTGAATGAGTCCATGACGATGGCTATTCAGATCGATAGGCGTCTGCGGGAGCACAAACCTGTGCACCATTTGGCGGTGTCTACTGAGAAAACGCCAGAAAATATGCAATGTGATAGAATTCTGTCCAGAAGCGAGCGGCAGAATTTTAGACGAAAAAATGGGTTGTGCTTCTATTGTGGTGATTCAACTCATGTTATATCAGCATGCTTTAAGCGTACTAAGAAGCCTGACAAGTCTGTTTCAATTAGCACTTTACAGTCTAAGTTTATTCTATCTGTGACCCTGATTTGTTCTTTGTCATCTATTACCGCGGACGCCTATGTCGACTCTGGCGCTGCTTTGAGTCTTATGGATTGGTCCTTTGCCAAACGCTGTGGGTATGATTTGGAGCCATTGGAGGCTCCGATACCTCTGAAAGGGATTGACTCCACCCCATTGGCTAGTAATAAACCACAATACTGGACACAAGTGACTATGCGTGTTAATCCGGATCACCAGGAGGTTATTCGCTTTCTGGTGCTGTATAATCTACATGATGTTTTGGTGCTGGGATTGCCATGGCTGCAATCTCATAACCCAGTCCTCGACTGGAGAGCTATGTCTGTGTTAAGCTGGGGATGTAAAGGAACTCATGGGGACGTACCTTTGGTTTCCATTTCATCATCTATTCCCTCTGAGATTCCTGAATTCTTGTCTGACTTTCGTGACGTTTTTGAAGAACCCAAGGTTGGTTCACTACCTCCGCACCGGGAGTGCGATTGTGCCATAGACTTGATCCCGGGTAGTAAATACCCTAAGGGTCGTTTATTTAATCTGTCTGTGCCTGAACACGCTGCTATGCGAGAATATATAAAGGAGTCCTTGGAAAAGGGACATATTCGTCCTTCGTCATCTCCCTTAGGAGCCGGTTTTTTTGTTTGTGTCTAAGAAGGACGGCTCTTTGAGGCCGTGTATTGATTATCGACTTTTGAATAAAATCACTGTTAAATATCAATATCCGTTACCACTGCTTACTGATTTGTTTGCTCGTATAAAGGGGGCCAAGTGGTTCTCTAAGATTGATCTCCGTGGGGCGTATAATTTGGTGCGAATCAAGCAGGGGGATGAGTGGAAAACCGCATTTAATACGCCCGAGGGCCATTTTGAGTATTTGGTGATGCCTTTTGGTCTTTCAAATGCCCCTTCAGTCTTCCAGTCCTTTATGCATGACATTTTCCGCGATTATTTGGATAAATTTATGATTGTGTATCTGGATGATATTCTGATTTTTTCGGATGACTGGGACTCTCATGTCCAGCAGGTCAGGAGGGTTTTTCAGGTTTTGCGGTCTAATTCCTTGTGTGTGAAGGGTTCTAAGTGTGTTTTTGGGGTTCAGAAGATTTCCTTCTTGGGATACATTTTTTCCCCCTCTTCCATCGAGATGGATCCTGTCAAGGTTCAGGCTATTGGTGATTGGACGCAACCCTCTTCTCTTAAGAGTCTTCAGAAATTTTTGGGCTTTGCTAACTTTTATCGTCGATTTATTGCTGGTTTTTCTGATGTTGTAAAACCATTGACTGATTTGACTAAGAAGGGTGCTGATGTTGCTGATTGGTCCCCTGATGCTGTGGAGGCCTTTCGGGAGCTCAAGCGCCGCTTTTCTTCCGCCCCAGTGTTGCGTCAGCCTGATGTTGCTCTTCCTTTTCAGGTTGAGGTCGACGCTTCTGAAATCGGAGCTGGGGCGGTGTTGTCGCAGAGAAGTTCCGACTGCTCCGTGATGAGACCTTGTGCTTTTTTTTCCCGTAAATTTTCGCCCGCCGAGCGGAATTATGATATTGGGAATCGGGAGCTTTTGGCCATGAAGTGGGCTTTTGAGGAGTGGCGTCACTGGCTTGAGGGGGCCAGACATCAGGTGGTGGTATTGACTGACCACAAAAATGTAATTTACCTTGAGTCTGCCAGGCGCCTGAATCCTAGACAAGCGCGCTGGTCGTTGTTTTTCTCTCGGTTTAATTTTGTGGTGTCTTACCTACCGGGTTCTAAGAATGTTAAGGCGGATGCCCTTTCTAGGAGTTTTGAGCCTGACTCCCCTGGTAATTCTGAGCCCACAGGTATCCTTAAAGATGGAGTGATATTGTCTGCCGTTTCTCCAGACCTGCGGCGGGCCTTGCAGGAGTTTCAGGCGGATAGACCTGATCGTTGCCCACCTGGTAGACTGTTTGTTCCTGATGATTGGACCAGTAGAGTCATCTCTGAGGTTCATTCTTCTGCGTTGGCAGGTCATCCTGGAATCTTTGGTACCAGGGATTTGGTGGCAAGGTCCTTCTGGTGGCCTTCCCTGTCACGAGATGTGCGAGGCTTTGTGCAGTCTTGTGACGTTTGTGCTCGGGCCAAGCCTTGTTGTTCTCGGGCTAGTGGATTGTTGTTACCCTTGCCTATCCCGAAGAGGCCTTGGACGCACATCTCGATGGATTTTATTTCGGATCTGCCTGTTTCTCAGAAGATGTCTGTCATCTGGGTGGTGTGTGACCGTTTCTCTAAGATGGTCCATCTGGTTCCCTTGCCTAAGTTGCCTTCTTCTTCCGAGTTGGTTCCTCTGTTTTTTCAAAATGTTGTTCGTTTGCATGGTATTCCGGAGAATATCGTTTCTGACAGAGGGACCCAATTCGTGTCTAGATTTTGGCGGGCATTCTGTGCTAGGATGGGCATAGATTTGTCTTTTTCGTCTGCTTTCCATCCTCAGACTAATGGCCAGACCGAGCGGACTAATCAGACCTTGGAGACATATTTGAGGTGTTTTGTGTCTGCGGATCAGGATGATTGGGTTGCTTTTTTGCCTTTGGCGGAGTTCGCCCTCAATAATCGGGCCAGCTCTGCCACCTTGGTGTCCCCGTTTTTCTGTAATTCGGGGTTTCATCCTCGATTTTCCTCAAGTGGAATCTTCGGATTGTCCTGGAGTGGATGCTGTGGTGGAGAGGTTGCATCAGATTTGGGGGCAGGTGGTGGACAATTTGAAGTTGTCCCAGGAGAAGACTCAGCTTTTTGCCAACCGCCGTCGTCGTGTTGGTCCTCGGCTTTGTGTTGGGGACTTGGTGTGGTTGTCTTCTCGTTTTGTCCCTATGAGGGTTTCTTCTCCTAAGTTTAAGCCTCGGTTCATCGGCCCGTACAAGATATTGGAGATTCTTAACCCTGTGTCCTTCCGTTTGGACCTCCCTGCATCTTTTTCGATTCATAATGTTTTTCATCGGTCATTGTTGCGCAGGTATGAGGTACCAGCTGTGCCTTCCGTTGAGCCTCCTGCTCCGGTGTTGGTTGAGGGTGAGTTGGAGTACGTTGTGGAAAAGATCTTGGACTCTCGTGTTTCCAGACGGAAACTCCAGTATCTGGTCAAATGGAAGGGATACGGTCAGGAGGATAATTCTTGGGTCACTGCCTCTGATGTTCATGCCTCCGATCTTGTCCGTGCCTTTCATAGGGCTCATCCTGATCGCCCTGGTGGTTCTGGTGAGGGTTCGGTGCCCCCTCCTTGAGGGGGGGGTACTGTTGTGAAATTGGATTCTGGGCTCCCCCTGTGGCCACTTGTGGAATTTAACTTGTGTGCATCATCCCCTCTGTTCACCTGCTCCTATCAGGATGTGGGAGTCGCTATATAACCTTGCTCCTCTGTCAGTTTCATGCCGGTCAACAATGTAATCAGTAGCCTTTCTGTGCATGTTCCTGCTACTAGACAACTCCCAGCTAAGTTGGACTTTTGTCCTTGTGTGTTTTTGCATTTTGTTCCTGTTCACAGCTGCTGTTTCGTTACTGTGTCTGGAAAGCTCTTGTGAGCGGAAATTGCCACTCTGGTGTTATGAGTTAATGCTAGAGTCTTAAAGTAATTTCTGGATGGTGTTTTGATAGGGTTTTCTGCTGACCATGAAAGTGCCCTTTCTGTCTTCATGCTATCTAGTAAGCGGACCTCGATTTTGCTAAACCTATTTTCATACTACGTTTGTCATTTCATCTTAAATCACCGCCAATATATGTGGGGGCCTCTGTCTGCCTTTTGGGAAAATTTCTCTAGAGGTGAGCCAGGACTGTCTTTTCCTCTGCTAGGATTAGGTAGTTCTCCGGCTGGCGCTGGGCATCTAGGGATAAAAAAACGTAGGCATGCTACCCGGCCACTTCTAGTTGTGCGGCAGGTTTAGTTCATGGTCAGTATAGTTTCCATCTTCCAAGAGCTAGTTCTCATATATGCTGGGCTATGTTCTCTCGCCATTGAGAATCATGACAGATTGGCAAGTCTGCCTCTGTGCCAGTGCTGTGTGTGGCATCTGTCTCTCATTGTGTGCCACCGAAAACCAGTGTGTAATATTGGGCCATTTATTTTTTTTTTGGTAAATTCTCCCTGTGAAAAAAAAAATAATAGTGGGAGATAAAGATTGGCAAGTCTGCCTCTGTGCCAGTCCTGTGTGTGGCATCTGTCTCAAATTATTGGGGCACAGAAAACCTAGTGTGTAACATTGGGCCTGATTTTCCTTTCAGTGTCAGGCACCTATAAAGGTATATATAAATCCTACAGAAGTTTGAGTTCACCTTATAAGTTGTTTTACAGTAACAAATACCGTTACTTTGGTTACGTTTTGCAAACAATGAGGAAGTCTAGTGGAAGAGGTCGTGGCCGTGGGCGGTCATTGTCAGCTGGTAATGATGGTAGTGGTGGTGGAGCATCAGGTGGTCGTGGTAAAAGCAGTACAGCACCTAAGTCTTGAGTTGTTGAGCCAGGTTCGTCGTCTGGCTACACAAGGCCTCGAACGCTCTCTTTTCTGGGAGTAGGAAAACCACTTTTGAAGCCGGAGCAGGAGGAACAAGTATTGGCTTTCATTGCTGACTCTGCCTCTAGCTCTTTCACCTCCTCCTCGGAAAGTGCCAAATGTCAGAGCAGTGCATCGTCAGTGGATGCTCCCGGTCAGGAACAAGTCGCTTCCTTGTGTCCTTCACCCAGAACAACAGTGAAGGATGCGTCAGTCGACACAACAGGTTACTCCGTGGAGCTCTTTACACATACCGTTCCTGGGTTAGACAGTGAAACAGTTAACAGGCCATGCCCATTAGAAGTTGAATCAGACATGGAGTGCACAGATGCACAGCCACAGCCAGATTACTATGCTGTTCCTTTGACTCAGACCAGAACATTGCCCTCGCAGTGTACTGAGGCAGAATCAAAACCAGCGGAGACTATGGTGCCCCGTCACGAACGCTATACCACCGGCTTACACGGTGACACAGACGAAGTTGCACACGACATAGAAGAGGAGGTCATAGATGACCCAGTTGTTGACCCCGATTGGCAGCCATTGGGGGAACAGGGTGCAGGCGGCAGTAGTTCTGAAGCGGAGGAGGAGGAACCACAGCAGGCATCAACATCACAACAGGTTCCATCTGCCGGGCCCGTATCTGGCCAAAAACGCGTGGCAAAACCAAAACCAGTTGGAGGACAGCGTGGCCATCCGGTTAAAGAAGCTCAGTCTGTAATGCCTGAAAAGGTATCCGATAGTAGAAAGAGTGCAGTCTGGCATTTTTTTAAACAACATCCAAACGATCAGCGCAAAGTCATCTGTCAAAAATGTTCAACTACCTTAAGCAGAGGTCAGAATCTTAAAAGTCTAAATACAAGTTGCATGCATAGACATTTATCCACCATGCATTTGCAAGCCTGGACTAACTACCAAATGTCCCTAAAGGTTGCAGCACCCTCGGCCAATGAAGCTAGTCAGCAACGCTACATCCCTTCCCTCCCTGTAAGCCCACCATTTCCCGCACCACCTGCAGTATCTGTGCAGCTTTCGTCGCCAGGCCAAAGCAGTCAGGGAATCACCAGGTTAGTAGTAGGAAACACTGCATGTAGGGCACTGGCAAGAATACCATCTCCAACCCTCTCTCAGTCACCCATGTCCACCGGCACCCCCGCTAGTTCCACCGTATGCAGCTCTCCAGTCCAGCTCACCCTTCATGAGACTCTCGTTAGGAAAAGGAAGTACTCATCCTCGCATCCGCGTACACAGGGTTTGAACGCCCACATTGCTAGACTAATCTCATTAGAGATGATGCCCTACCGGTTAGTTGAAAGCGAAGCTTTCAAAGCGCTGATGGACTACGCTGTACCACGCTACGAGCTACCCAGTCGACACTTCTTTTCTAGAAAAGCCATCCCAGCCCTCCAACAGCATGTTAAAGACCGCATCGTCCATGCACTCAGGCAGTCTGTGACTACAAAGGTGCACCTGACAACAGATGCATGGACCAGTAGGCATGGCCAGGGACGTTACGTGTCCATCACGGCACACTGGGTGAATGTGGTGGATGCAGGATCCACAGGGGACAGCAATATTGGGACAGTTCTGCCTAGCCCACGGTCAAGGAAACAGTTGGCTGTAGGCGTTCGCCCCCCCTCCTCCTCTTCCTCGTCCTCCTGCAGATGCGAGAGCTCGTCTACAGACCGCAGTCGCACATCCACTCCATCCGCAGCTGCCACTGTTGCACACCAGGTGTGCCATTATGGGACAGCTAGTGGCAAGCGTCAGCAGACTGTATTGGCAATGAAGTGTTTGGGCGACAACAGACACACCGCGGAAGTTCTGTCCGAGTTCTTGCAGAAAGAAACTCAGTCATGGCTGGGCACTGTACATCTTGAGGCAGGCAAGGTAGTGAGTGATAACGGATGGAATTTCATGGCTGCCATAGCCCTTTCCCAACTGAAACACATTCCTTGCCTGGCTCACACCTTAAACCTGGTGGTGCAGTGCTTCCTGAAAAGTTATCCGGGGTTACCCGACCTGCTCCTCAAAGTGCGCAGACTTTGCTCGCATATCCGCTATTCGCCCGTACACTCCAGCCGTATGCAGAACTATCAGCGGTCTTTGAACCTTCCCCAGCATCGCCTAATCATCGACGTTGCCACAAGGTGGAACTCCACACTGCACATGCTTCAGAGACTGTGCGAACAGAGGTGTGCTGTTATGTTTTTGTGGGAGGATACACATACACGGGCAGGCAGTTGGATGGCAGACATGGAGTTGTCAGGTGTGCAGTGGTCGAAGCTACAAGACCTGTGTCAAGTCCTTCAGTGTTTTGAGGAATGCACACGGCTGGTTAGTGCAGACAATGCCATAATAAGCATGAGCATCCCCCTAATGCATCTGCTGATGCAAAGTTTGACGCACATAAAGGAGCAGGCATCTGCAGCCGAGGAAGAGGAAAGCCTTGATGACAGTCAGCCATTGTCTGGTCAGGGCCGTGTAGAGGACACGGTAGCGGGCGAAGAGGAGGAGGAGGAGGACGAGGAGGATGATGGGGATGAGTACTTTTTTAATGAAAAAGCTTCTCCTGGGCCAACCGAAATTAGTGGCGTTGCAAGGCCGGGTTCTGTTTTTTTAAGGGAGACAAGTGACGTAGATTTGCCTGTAACTGCCCCTCAAACCAGCACAACCGCAGATTTGACAACTGGAACTTTGGCCCACATGGCGGATTATGCCTTACGTATCCTCAAAAGGGACCCACGCATTATTAAAATGATGAGCGATGATGATTACTGGTTAGCCTGCATCCTTGACCCTCGCTATAAAGGCAAATTGCAAAATATTATGCCACATGAGAACCTCAAACAAATATTAGCAACCAAACAAGCTACTCTTGTAGACCGTTTGATTCAGGCATTCCCAGCACACAGCGCCGGTGATGGTTCTCACACGAGCTGCAGGGGGCTACAGGGCAGAGGTGTTAGAGGTGCACAAAGCAGAAGTGGCGTTGGACAGAGGGGTTTTCTGACCAGGTTGTGGAGCGATTTCGCAATGACCGCAGACAGGACAGGTACAACAGCATCTATTCAAAGTGACAGGAGACAACATTTGTCCAGTATGGTTACTAACTATTTTTCATCCCTTATCGATGTTCTCCCTCAACCGTCATTCCCATTTGATTTCTGGGCATCCAAATTAGACACCTGGCCTGAATTGGCAGAATATGCATTGCGGGAGCTTGCTTGCCCAGCATCTAGTGTGCTATCAGAAAGAGTATTCAGTGCTGCTGGTTCAATATTAACCGAAAAAAGGACTCGTCTGGCTACCCAAAATGTGGATGATCTAACCTTCATTAAAATGAACCACTCCTGGATATCAAATTATTTTGCCCCACCTTTCCCGGCTGACACCTAGCTTTCCTATAAAAAGGTCTTGCTTGTGGACTGGTCTTACTGAGTGTTCCAATCTCTTAATTTGCAGCAGCTGTTTGTCCAGCATACGACATGTTTACACCTCCCTCAATGGGAAAACTCCCCCCACGGGGCCGTGGTCTCGCCACGTGGCGCAAGCACCCGTTAGAGTGCCGTTTGTCTGAAGAGGTGGGTGTGCCCGCTTTTGGTCGACGGCACTGCCACTGGGTCCCTCATAGTACAATAAAGTGTCTCTGGCGGTGGTGGCGCGCACCCAACGTCAGACACACCGTTGTAACATGAGGGGCCCTGGGACGGTACCGCCGGCCACAAGAGAGTTCACCTTTCCCCCCCAGCTCAAACTGTGCTCTACCACGTGCAAAATTATCTCTCACAGCTCCACCAATGTTTAGTCTATGCGCTGACATCATTCAATGCCTGGCACTGACAATACCAATTTGTTGACCTCTATGATGCTAGTTAAAGTAGTCTGGGTCAGTGTCCTATTTTGACACCAGTAAATACTTACTGCCAAATTACTATGTCAGAAACTCAGCAGATGAGCCCACCCCTGTACCTAAGTATGCCACACTTTTTTTTTTTTTTTTTTTTGGCGAGACATTAACATCTATTTAGTTTTTGTACTAACTGTGTCAGACACTCCTTGCAATCGTCCTCCGCTGACCACACCAATGCTGCCTGTGTACCCCTGCGAGATAACTCTAAGTGCCTTGAGCCTATTTTTATTTATTTTAGGCCTAGTAAGCCTGTCTGCGGTCCCTCCTTGCAATCCTCCTCCTCCGCTGACCACAATGCTGCCTGTGTATCCATGTAACCGATTTAAAACTGCCTTGAGCCTATTTTTAGTTATTTTAGGCCTAGTACGCCTGTCTGCGGTCCCTCCTTGCAATCCTCCTCCTCCGCTGACCACAATGCTGCCTGTGTATCCATGTAACCGATTTAAAACTGCCTTGAGCCTATTTTTAGTTATTTTAGGCCTAGTACGCCTGTCTGCGGTCCCTCCTTGCAATCCTCCTCCTCCGCTGACCACAATGCTGCCTGTGTACCCCTGCGAGATAACTCTAAGTGCCTTGAGCCTATTTTTATGTATTTTAGGCCTAGTAAGCCTGTCTGCGGTCCCTCCTTGCAATCCTCCTCCTCCGCTGACCACAATGCTGCCTGTGTATCCATGTAACCGATTTAAAACTGCCTTGAGCCTATTTTTAGTTATTTTAGGCCTTGTATGCCTGTCTGCGGTCCCTCCTTGCAATCCTCCTCCTCCGCTGACCACAATGCTGCCTGTGTATCCATGTAACCGATTTAACACTGCCTTGAGCCTATTTTTAGTTATTTTAGGCCTTGTAAGCCTGTCTGCGGTCCCTCCTTGCAATCCTCCTCCTCCGCTGACCACACCAATGCTGCCCGTGTACCCCTGGAACCTATTTTAAAGTGCAAAGAGCCTATTTCTTTATTTTATGTAATATTAAAAAAGCCATGATGGACTACGCTGTCCCACGCTACAAGCTACCCAGTCGACACTTCTTTTGCAAGAAAAGCCATCCCAGCCCTCCACCAGCACCACCTCCATTGTCCATGCACTCTGGCAATCTGTGAGTACAAAGGTGCACCTGACAACAGACGCATGGACCTGTAGGCATGGCCACGGAAGGTTACGTGTCCATTACGGCGCAATGGGTTAATGTGGTGGATGCATGGTCCACAGGGGACAGCCTACTAAGTCTGTCTGCAGTCCCTAATTCAAATTTTCCTCCACTGTCTAAATCTGAGCTTCAACCTTCTGGCTCTCCTTAAGTGCTTTTTTTAAAAAAATTGGTGGTTGGGGCCTAATAACTATGTTTGCCGCTCCCTGGTGTTGTCCTCCTCCTGAGTGTTCTCCTCCTCCTTGGTGTTCTCCTCCAGGTTGCCTTGTCTGAGCTTCAACCTTCTGGCTCTCATTAAGTGCTTTTTTAACAAAAAATTGGTGGTTACGGCCTACTAACGGTGTCTGCCGCTCCCTGGTGTTGTCCTCCACTGTATAAAGCTGAGCTTCAGTCTTTAGGCTTTCGGCCTATAGTATCAGATATTAAACTGCATTTGGCCTTCAACTTTGGTTACGGCCTACTAACGGTGTCTGCCGCTCCCTGGTGTTGTCCTCAACTGTATAAAGCTGAGCTTCAACCTTCTGGCTCTCATTAAGTGCTTTTTTAACAAAAATTTGGTGGTTACGGCCTACTAACGGTGTCTGCCGCTCCATGGTGTTGTCCTCCACTGTATAAAGCTGAGCTTCAGTCTTTAGGCTTTTGGCCTATAGTAGCAGTTATTAAACTGCATTTGGCCTACTAGTGTGGTTGGGCCTTTAAAACAGTGTCTGCTGCTCCTGGGTTTGCTACTCCACTGAACAAAGCAATGCCGCCTGTTTAGTCCTGTTACCAATTTTGAACTGCATTTAGCCTACTTTATTCTTTGGCCCTATATCTGTGTTTAGTACTCCTCATCCTGCCCATTGCCCAGCCACTGCTAGATGAGTCTGCTGGTACATTGACCTAGACCACTACATTCCCCTTGCACTCTACACAGCCAGAATCTGACCCTGCTGAAAGTAAGGTTCCCCTTCCTGCATGTTATACCACCTTACACAGGGACAAAGAGGAAGGTGCAGATGAAAGTGCAGGTTCCTTCATCAGGTGGGGGGGCATACTCATTGGCGACGTCACTGGCACAGGGCCCCTCAGAGTACGCAAAAGTGTCGCTGCTGGTGGGAGGCGCCCCCGCTGTGCAAACACACCGCTGTACTTTGAGGGGCCCTGTGCCAGTGCCAATGCCAACGAGTGGGCCCCCCCTGCTTGCTTAGGATCACAGCACTTGCAAACTTGACATACTTACCTCTCACTGCTCCACCGCCGTGACGTAGTCCATGTTTCCTGGGCCCACTAAAACCTTGAACCAGCCCTACCCCCCCACAACTTTTGCCAAATGACCCCCAATTTCCAATGCCCAACTATTATTATAAAGTTAATTAAGATTGACAAGCTTCAGAAAAAAGAATGGATGTTTTTGGCATTAAAATGGGCACTGTAGGTGTTTTCCTGGCCTCCACTCACTGCCGACTATGCTTCCCCATTGACTTGCATTGGGTTTCGTGTTTCAGTCGATCCCCGACTTTTAGCGATAATCGGCCGACTGCACTCGACTCGACTTTGGACAAAGTCGGGTTTCGCAAAACCCGACTCGATCTTAAAAAAATGAAAGTCGCTCAACCCTAATGCACACCTGTTTGTAGATGAGTAAAGAGTAAACAAGCTGGTAGCTGTGACTCACACCTGGGGATAGAAGTGGCTCTGAGGACCAGATGGTGGATGGTGGAGAGCGGAGGGGATCGAGAAGCGAGCAGTGGGATTTTACGCTGCTTGATTCCCTCCTTCTGGTCCTCAAAGTTGCATCTTCCTTCCCCCAGAGCCAACTGCATCTCATGACTTGCTCACTATTAAACATCATGGACAGTAACCTATGAGACCTCATCATTGCTAGAAGTCCTACTATCAAGTGAACAGGTTGAAGATGTGGCATTAGAAAGAAGGAGACTTTTTTTTATATCTTATGGTTTTTTATGTACTGGTGTCTAGAAAGAGACATTCATAGACATTAAATACATAGATGAAAGCTCAAACTAATATTTTCCAGGAAAATCTGGTGATTTGGCGAATTTGAATTTTATCGCATCCACTAATCTCTAGCTAAAGATAAATGACTAAAAGTAATATTGAGACTCTTTCAGCCCAGAAAGGCTTTATTTAGCGTATAAGAATAGTATTATTGCTCTTCAAGTATGATATGATGTATTAACATTTTCTGACCTGTCAAAATCTGTATTTGTGACCCAAATACCATTAAAAAAAAATCAGAAAATAAAAGACTGTTATATATAAAGTTATGGATTAAAGGCAATATGGTTTAATTCTTCGCAGAGTATTAACATTCAGGCAGAAAAAGTGATCTGCCATCATTATTTTATGTTTCATAAGCTGATAACTTCAGGGACCTCCTTGAAACGTGTCAAGATGTTTGGATTACAATAGTATTTTAATCCACTGCCTAAAAGAACTTAAACTTTTGCTTCCTGCAAACAAGGGGATTTGCATTTCTCAAAGGATGTAAAAAATAGTATAATTATGTCAAAAAAGTGGGTCATGAGAGTATCTGCACCTATTTTATGGCAGTGATTAATGGTGTATATAGTGCTCCATTCGGGGATTTTTATTTTTCAAACGTTAAACTGTATAACCACGATACGAATATATATATCTATATATATATATATATATATATATATATATATAGATATATATATTTTATGTTTCATCTCAATGGAATATGGCTAGCAAATAGTTAGAAAGTTCAATTGCCTCACATACAGTGATCCTCTGTGTATAATACAGCATTTTTCTGCCTCCAGATCCCTTCATGGTCATTATAACCAGGTAGCTTGACCAGAGGAAGACTGTACAGAATATTTTTAAATACCAATTATTAAGCAGCATGCCATTAACTGATGACTATCTATGTAAAATAATGGTATTTTCTTCTATCTATTTACAATTTTAATTCAGCTCTGCACAATTATTGGTCATGCATTACCCTTTGAGGTTTTGACGAGCCCTTTGTATGTTTAATAAGGGCCAAGCATAATGTGAAAATAACATGCTCGCCTAGCGACCCCATTTTATTTCTCTAGTAACGGTGCTCTTTTTCTTAGTCAAACTCTTTACCTTTTCTTCTGATGCTTTTCAGCATAAAAAGTTCAGGGGTTATTTCCTGTTCACTAAGAATTTCCTTTTTGAAAGATCTCTGGGTTCCCTGGCAAATATGAAAATGAAACACTATGGTTCCTTCATTAATTTTCCATGCTTGCTGATGATTCTGGTGACATTACTCTGCTGGGATCTGTAGCCAACCCAATTTCCATGAGTGAATGGCTAGAAATACCCCTGTGTAGAGACAAATCTTTAAAAGGGATGCAAAACTGGGTCCTTTTTGTTTACAGGTTTGTTGGGAGTCAAGAAATGGGACCTCTAGTGATCACTAAGTTCTGATATATCCAAGGGACATATCATTGGAGCAATCTAGGCAGGGGGATAAAAGGCCAAATATGTAAGGGGGCCCACTGCCACCTCTGAAACCTGCTCTCAGCTTCTATTACAGACATAGTGCTCGAAACGCGTAGGCCTAACGTCTTGTTTTTTGAATTTCCCTTTTGAAACTTTAATAGCTGCTACTAATAAATAATGTGTTCATAGTAGTGTTGAGCGATACCGTCCGATACTTGAAAGTATCGGTATCGGAAAGTATCGGCCGATACCGGCAAAGTATCGGATCCAATCCGATACCGATACCCGATACCAATACAAGTCAATGGGACTCAAGTATCGGACGGTATTCCTGATGGTTCCCAGGGTCTGAAGGAGAGGAAACTCTCCTTCAGGCCCTGGGAACCATATTAATGTGTAAAATAAAGAATTAAAATAAAAAATATCGCTATACTCACCTCTCCGACGCAGCCGGGACCTCAGCGAGGGAACCGGCAGCGTTGTTTGTTTAAAATTCGCGCTTTTACTTGGTTACGTGAAGTCCCGGCTTGTGATTGGTCAGGGCGGCCATGTTGCCGGGACGCGGACCAATCACAGCAAGCCGTGACGAAATTACGTCACGGCTTGCTGTGATTGGTCCGCGTCCCGGCAACATGGCCGCCATTAACCAATCACAAGCCGTGACGTCACGGGAGGCTGGACATGCGCGTATTTTGAAAAGCGCGCGTGTCCAGCCTCCAGTGACGTCCCGGCTTATGATTGGTCACGGCGCCATGTTGCCGGGACGCGGACCAATCACAGCAAGCCGTGACGAAATTACGTCACGGCTTGCTGTGATTGGTCCGCGTCCCGGCAACATGGCCGCCATTAACCAATCACAAGCCGTGACGTCACGGGAGGCTGGACACGCGCGTATTTTAAAAAGTGCGCGTGTCCAGCCTCCAGTGACGTCCCGGCTTGTGATTGGTTAATGGCGGCCATGTTGCCGGGACGTCACTGGAGGCTGGACACGCGCGCTTTTCAAAATACGCGCATGTCCAGCCTCCCGTGACGTCACGGCTTGTGATTGGTTAATGGCGGCCATGTTGCCGGGACGTCACTGGAGGCTGGACACGCGCGCTTTTCAAAATACGCGCATGTCCAGCCTCCCGTGACGTCACGGCTTGTGATTGGTTAATGGCGGCCATGTTGCCGGGACGTCACTGGAGGCTGGACACGCGCGCTTTTCAAAATACGCGCATGTCCAGCCTCCCGTGACGTCACGGCTTGTGATTGGTTAATGGCGGCCATGTTGCCGGGACGCGGACCAATCACAGCAAGCCGTGACGTAATTTCGTCACGGCTTGCTGTGATTGGTCCGCGTCCCGGCAACATGGCCGCCCTGACCAATCACAAGCCGGGACTTCACGTAACCAAGTAAAAGCGCGAAATTTAAACAAACAACGCTGCCGGTTCCCTCGCTGAAGTCCAGGCTGCGTCGGACAGGTGAGTATAGCGATATTTTTTATTTTAATTCTCTTTTTTACACATTATTACATTAATGTTGTTGCGATACCCGATACCCGATACCACAAAAGTATCGGATCTCGGTATCGGAAATTCCGATACAGCAAGTATCGGCCGATACCCGATACTTGCAGTATCGGAATGCTCAACACTAGTTCATAGTCTTTTACATTATGGTTGATGTTTGTCTTTAGCCATTTAACAGATCATTATCACCAGGGACCCTGCTCGTGGTCTTTGTACGTGCACCGCACCTTTATTGCTTTAAACGATACCTAGACAGGTTGATCTCATGTGATAATTTCTCTTTGCCTTGGCTCACATTATTGGACTGCATATCCTTTTTTATCAGAAGAGTCCTCTTATTTTTTGTGATTGACCCTGGGTGTATCCTACCAATATGCGAACACTTCATAAAAATTTATATTTTAGTAAATTTTAATAAATCTAATACCTAGTTGTTGCTTTCACAAGTATCTGAAAATGTTGTTGTGTCAGATCAGGTAGCAGTGCGTAGACACCTTGGCATCCCTATAGGGGTCATGTAAAGGTCTCCAGATATGTTGATGAACCAATTTCATCAACAATTATACTTGATAGTCTGTTTCCCTAAAATTTCACTGAGCTAATTCTCCATTCTGAGATCTTCCTTTATGATGCTTCTACACATGTCTCCTGTCCATCACAGTTGAGCCACTTTAATTATTCTTAGCATGAATAATACCATACCATTTGTAAAGAAGCATCTATAGAAAGTAGACAAGACAGAGACACAGATGACAAAAGAAGAACGTGTTTAAAGCCTAGAGATGGGTTGACCCACCAATAAACAACAGTGAAGAGCATCGAAGGACGCTGTTTAGGCAACATCAGATACTTATCAAAGTGTCGAGAAAACCTCAGGAGTCTTTTTGGTCAGTTAACAAAAACCACATCATAAACCAATAAATAATATACCACAAATATATCCTTAGTATCATGGAATGAGAAATGCTCTTATATTGTATATTATTACGAAGCAATATTCAAAGCTGAAATTCTGCTATTGAATGCAACGCACAATGGAACATGACAGTAATATGCTGCACAAACCATAATTTAAATTATGTTCATTATCTGCTACAAGTTACAGACCTGTACCGTGGTAACCAGAAAATGAACAATGAATGTCTCTAGGCATCAGATACATCGTGTACCGCAGTCGTCTTCTGCTTAAATTTCAAAGCCATTTTGTTTCTTGAATAAAGAGCAGCATTTCGGCTTAAGAATGGGGCAAAACATCTGATTCTCTTTATAATAATTAATTAAGCCCTTAGGTTTTAATATTCATTTTCTGTGGCAAGATAAAATCGTATGACAGCCACATTTTTTCTTCTTCCCTCTGCGCTTCAGTGAAAAGCAACTTTTTTCTCTGCTTCTAAAAAAGAACGGCTGAAATGGTGCTAATTCCAAATTTGCATTTAGATTTTCATGTAATAATAGTTTAATTAAAAGGAAAAAAAATGATATAGGTTTAAAAATTGGATACGTTCCTTTAAAAGAGTAGAAAAGGGATCATGTTCGCCGATAAGTCAATGTGATTTTCCTACCAAATTAAGTCACTTTATGTTTCTAAATTTATATTTGAATAAAGCCATTAAATATGTTTGATGGTCACAGCCAAATGAGTTGCAGAAGAGGTTGTGGATGGCAAAATGTAATTTGAAATAGACCTTACAATATGCATGAGAAAGATAGGGAAATAATGGTGCGAAAAATTCTAATGAGGCTGCAAAAGGAAAAAAAAAGGAAAGTTTCTAATAAAGTTTACCCAGGAGCTGAATGGTAGAAATTAAGTCTTTTGTTAAATGTTATGGGAATTTCTCTTTTTCGGGAACTTGATTGGTGATAATGACGAGCACATTCTCCTGTCGTCATTAACAATAATAAGTGTTTACGATGTAATAAAATAAATACTACCGCAACTTTTCGCTCATGTACATTTCTATCCTGAGAAACTAGAACTGCTTGATAATAGTCCTAATGGACGCTTTAGTGCTAATCACCATTTTACTATAAATGAAAAAGAAAATAACGCTATGGTTAGTGGCATTTAATATGTTAGACACTCAAACCAATAACAAATGTGATTGCACTTAATTTCAGAATCCCTCATGTCCAATTCCCGTTCAGCCTCAAGCTGTTTTGTTGCATCCTTAAGGAAAATATGCTGTTGTTAAGTCATTTATATGTTTATAGGTGAATATATCGTCTTTAATTTAGCACTTTCCCAGGACTGTGCTACAGTCAGTACTCTCGATATAAAACAATCTATCAACAGGGCAAGGCTGAAATATTACTTTGTTAAAATGAGGACGGCTTGTACCTGGGGCTTCCAAACACAGATGCTGCAGATTAACAGTTGAACTGATGTCACAGATCTACCAAGAGGTCATTATCAAGATCCTTGGGATCTCAACCTCTCCAAGGTTTACTTTCCCCATAGTGTCTGTGTACTGCGTAGTAGAGTTGAATCAGTTGACAAATCTGAATTTACCATGTTCGTGCCATCAGTACTCTATTCGTGCTGAATTTATGTTTGATGATCGGTTTTTGAACATATTAGTTAATTTCTACTCCCATTGACTGCAATTACGTTCATCTGTGTTCGGCGAACATTGCAAAAACAATATTCGCCGCCGATTGTAATCGGAACCAAATTTTGACAAATTTGCTCAACTCTACTATGTAGTCGGCTCTGCCTGTACACCATTTGCAATGTCCTTGAGGCACCTGCAGGTCACATTTTTCTGTGGTGCAACAACAACAAGGTCATTGGCCATATGGGGTAATAAGGGCTCCATTGAAAGTCTACTAACTGTTCTTTAGGAAACATCCAGCCACTCACTAGGTGAGATCTTGTAGCTTCAAAATTTATTTCATGCAACGTCCCTGTATCTTACCAGCACATGCTTTCTGGGGATGATCTCACAATGGTAATTTGATATAGTGTTCCATGACAAAACTCTTCTCTGTCCACTACTCTAAATGTCTTTTGTAGGATATGATCACATGATAATAAAAACCTGCTTCAAATAATAGAATGTTGGCAGGTAAATCGCTGTGAAATTACATCTTTTGTTGTCCCTGGCAGTTTCTCTATGTTTGCTCACTCTCCTTAACTCCTACACCCTCTGAATTTTTTTCAGTTTTGCTTTTTCATTTTTCGCTCCCCTCCTTCCCAGAGCCATTACTTTTTTATTTTTCCATCAATATGGCCATGTGGGGGCTTATTTTTTGTGGAATGTGTTGTACTTTTGAACATCACCATTGGTTTTACCATGTTGTGTACTAGCAAACGGGAAAAAAATTCTAAGTGCGGTGAAATTGCAAAAAAAGTGCAATCCCACACTTGTTTTTCATTTGGCTTTTTTGCTAGGTTCGCTAAATGCTAAAACTGACCTGCTATTCTGATTCTCCATGTCATTGCGAATTCACAGACACCAAACATGTCTAGGTTCTTTTTTATCTAAGTGGTGAAAAAAAATTTCAAACTTTGAAAAAAACTAATAAATAAAATTGAGCCATTTTCCGATACCTGTAGAGTCTCCATTTTTCGTGATCTCTGGTTGGTTGAGGGCTTATTGTTTTATTTTGAATGGGGCAAAAGGGAGGTGATTTGAACTTTTATATTTTTTTATTTTTTTTATATTTTTAAAAACATTTTTCTTAAACTTTTGGCATGCTTCAATAGTCTCCGTAGGAGACTAGAAGCCGCCATATCCCGATTGGCTCTGCTACATAGAGGCGATGTTAAGATCGACTTGCCACAGGGTGGCGCTCATATCAATCTGGCACTGACATCCATACCAATGACCCCCGTTCACGTGACGGGGTCACCGATGTGCGCATTTGTGGCATGATTTGTGGCGCATTTAACTAGTTATTAGCCATGGTTGGATTGTGATTCCACCCGCGGCTATCGCGGGCACATGTCAACTGTTCAAAACAGCTGACATGTCCCAAAAAACTTGTGGGCTCACCGCCAGAGCTCACATCAAAGGGAGGGATACCGACATTGGCATACTATTGCGACGGATGTCGGTAAGGGGTTAAGCATCAGATATCCACCTATATTCACACACAAGAGACCTGTCACTCAAGGTTGGTGATTGAGTAGAAGTTACCAAGGACCTGCCTGTTGGACTAGTCTCCCGAGCAGCTCGATTCCTGGGATTATTTTAAAGAATGTTTTTCTTTGAAACACCACAGGGTTTCCCAGTCATTCATACCAGACTGGATTCATACAGCCAGTTCTGATACATGCTGCCTATTGAACGAGCAGCATGTATCAGCTGTCAGGTTCTTTTTAACTTGAACATTTTAAGGATACTCTGCCACATACAATCTTTTTATGTACAGTATACTGCACAATATGATTAGGTCCCATTCCTAGAAAGGGAGAATATAACCTTCATAAAAGTACTGTACTATATAAATAGTTGCAATCTCTAGAGAAGGTAATTCTGATTTTTATACAGCTACTCTAGACTACTATGTATAAATATGCCTCTTCTCTAGAGAAAAAGCAGTCCTTGAAACCCTAGATGTTAATCTCAGTCATTTGAATTTCTGTATATAGGCTCCTTTTTGTGTTACAAAATGCAAATATTGCTGGATTAGCCTGTCACAAATGCAGATAATTAAGTGCAATTTAAAAAAAAAAAAGAAAGTTGTATTTATGATGCTCTTTTTAATGGTTACTTTGACTATAAATAAGGCTATGCTGGTTTCTGTAGTGGAGGCTCTTATATGCTCCTAAGTACATTTGGTTAGTAGTGCCAGGGAAAATAACTCAGCATGGAGCCATATTCTGTCTGGCAAAATTATGCATACCATTACCGGAACCTTATGGACCATATTAAGGATAAAAAGAATCTTTCCATCACAGTTTTGAAAGAAAACCTACCCTCTGATCTGCCATCATAGTGTTAAAGATCGACGAGCTGTACGGATTGATGTATGGTTCTGTAGCAAAGTATTCAGTAGGACTTGTAGCTTTTTTCCTTTTATATTTCTGTTCATTAGAGCTTTGTAGTTCAGTAGGCGGTCTTCTCTGAAGGCACCACCTACTAGATTCCTGGGTATGAAATGAACTGCATGCTGGACTACTTTGTCTAGTAAAAATCTATAGAACATAAAGACAATCTCATGGAGGCCAATAATGTCAGTGGGATCCTTCTAGTGGTTGTCTTTAAATAAAACATATACTCCTATCTGCCAGGAGCTGAAGGGATTGGGAATTGTGTAGCAAAATATTCTGTAGGACTTGTAATATATTTATTTATTTATTTATTTATTTATTTATTTATATCTAGTACTTTTAGTATTTTGGAGTCCAGTGGGTGGTCTTCTCTATTGAACTACACCCCATTCTGAGTCCAGAATGAGCAGCATGCTGCAATATTTTGTCTGGTAAAAATATGTATAACATAACAGAAATCTCATGGATCCCATTAAAATGAATTGAATCCCTCTGATGGTGTTCTTTAAAGAAAAAAATACGCTCTACTCTGCCAGTGTCTTAAGGAATTGGACATTTTGGAGCAAAATATTCAGTTATTTATTCGTGTCTTGTTAATTTTGTGTTCTGTTGGTCTTCTCTATTTAACAATACCTAAATGTGTCACCAACTGGACCCCTGAGTACAGAATGAGTGGCATGGTGAGCTATTTTGTCTGATAAAAACATGTATACCATGGATCCCATTATGGAAACTCAGATCCCTATAAAGCTAAATACCTACTGTATTCTCCTACATGCCAATATTATACAGAGCAGGAAGAGCTGAAGAGATTGGTAGCTTTGAAGCAAAATATTTAGAATTAATTGTAATTTATTTTATTTATTGTTCATGTTTTTGAATCCAGTGGGCAGTCTTCTCCGTTGAACAATACCTGAATGCACCACCTATTTGACTCCTAAGCTCAAAATGAGCAGGATTTTATATAAATAGATATCAAGTTATACTGATTGTTTTCCTACAATCCTATAGATCAATCTGCTCAGCTTCTTTTGGACAGTGTGCTTAGGCTGCTTTCACACTAGCGTCGGTACGGGCCCATCGCAGTGCGTTGGGCCAACGTACCGACACATGCTGTGAAATAAATGCCTGATGTAGGCAGCGGAAGCAGTCTTACGATGATTCCGCTGCCCCACTGCAAGGTCTGGGGAGGAGGGGGCAGTGTTTCGGCCGCGCATGCGTGGTCGAAAATGGTGGACTCGACGCAGAAAAAAACGTTACATGTAACTTTTTTTGTGCCGGCGGTCCACCAAAACACGACGCAACCATCGCACAACGGTTGCGACATGTGGCAATACGTCGCAATGCGTCAGTAATGTTAGTCTATGGGAAAAAAATGCATCCTGCAGACAACTTTGCAGGATGCGTTTTTTCTCCTGAACGACGCATTGCGACGTATTACAAACGACGCTAGTGTGAAAGTAGCCTCAGTGTGTCAGGTTCTCTTTAAGCTTACAAAAGTAAGCTGCAGATAGAAGGGTGCACATATTAATTTTCTTTTTCATACTTGTATCTTCTTTTGGATGATGTTCATTCCCACTTTTTAGAGAAACAGCTAAGCCAAGACAGAGCAATACAATTGTAAACTCACCTGCGTTTTTGGCCACTGTGAAAATCTTCATATTCTGCTCACTGTGTATTTATAAAACAACATCAATAAGAGATGACAGTGTAGGTTATTTTCCTTGCCCATTAGTTCACTTCAGCTAGCATGGCATATGGTGACAATAGGTGCGCGCATCTGCTTTCTAAAATCTTGACGAGGAGAAAAAAAAAACTATGCATATTGTGAATCCGCCATCTCTATTGAGGTTAGCTTTTGAGAGATGCCATAAAAGATTCATCACTGCTGTTCTCAGCTATGAGCACATTATATTGCCAAGGACAACGAATACCATACAAACATCAACTGCTAGAATCAGCGTTCAATATGAAATGAGTAATAAGTGGAAAAATAGGAAAACACAATTTGAAAGTGTGGCGGGGATGAGCGAGACCAAATTCATACTGAAAAGCTGACAGCATACACTTTAAATACCTGAGCAATATGGTTTTCCTCTTTCTGCGGCTTACAAAACACGTCCAAGATTCTCCATCTGGCAGCTGCGTTTTATTGACCTCCATTTAACCTGTCCAAACATTTCCAAAAAAAGTTCTTCCTGTGAAATAACCTCATAAATACTTGTTACATTCTGCTGAAACTTACATAGCAGTTATTACTTTTATCTCTTCTTTGGAATTATAAACGGAATCCACATACAAATAGTCTCTGTGCACACGTGGGGGATAAAAAACATTTTTGTACAAAGATAAAATCAATGTACACAGCTGTTTATCGGAATTGAAAAAAGCTAGATAATAAAAATCCTTCTAGCCAAGAAATGTCTCTACGTGACACACAAAAAGAACATAGCTGTTTGTCCATGATTATACCTAGAGATGAGTGGAGGAGGAAAAATTCTAATTTGTCTGTTTGCGAGGACATTCATGGGAATCTCGAATAGCTTCTCTGTGAATTTAATGTTGCTTATTATATTCGAAGGTCACTCCATTCCCCTGAGCATTAATCTTATTCTCACCTGTCCGTTCACTTCTCTGGCCCCTTTGCTACTCAACATCACCTATCATACCCTCGTGATATCTTTTGATCCTTGCTGCTCGTGATGAAATCCATGAGCCTCTCACACCGAGCCGGTACAGCCCTCTCTGATGAAGCCCAGGTGCAAAAGAAGCAGTTTCTACTGAACCATACTGGACCTCATTAGAGCTGGATGTCATAGCTCATAGTGACGAGCCCAAAGATGTCAACGCTTGTGGTGGGGACCAAACATGTCACGAGGACCAGATGGGTGGTGGTGAGGAGCATAGGAGCAGGGGAAGTGAGCTGTAAGGATAGAATAAGGATCTTTTTAACCTTTTCATGGCACTTTATGGTTTAGGAAGATATAGGCCAGCGACCGCTCTTTTTCTGCTTCTACGCATAAAAGAATTACAAATAATTTTTGTAGCATTCAAGTTGAATTCAATTTTACTCAAATTTATTTGCTTATCTCTAGCCATTGTATAATCTGTTTGTTTCCAAATGTCTAAGTTACAATAAAGTATTCTGAAGAAAGCATAAGAAAGAAAAAAGAACTGACAAAAAAAAATCTGTCACCAATTGCCGTTAAGATGCTTGGCCAATTACTCTATGTAGAAAATTTGAGACATAGAGGCCCTGATTCATCAAAATGGCGATCTTCACATCGGTCTAAATGATGGGGCAATGTGGATTGTGAGGCTCCTGATTCATAAACAGCCTTAACCTCCACTCCCTGCTGGAGTAAGATTTGTTGTGTAGGAAACACAGTTGCTTGTCAAGAATTTGAAGAGATACGCCCCCTCATCGGAGCTTAGCAAAAATGGCATGAAAATGTCAGAAGTTGCATGAACTTATTGCAGCCTCCAGTTGCGTCAGAATTTACAAATAATAATATGTTATCACTATAAATTATTATAAGAAAATTGTACTGCAATAAAAAAACTGATTTTTCCTACATATTTAAAATGCATTATAAGACTGAAATTCACCAATTTTTTCTTGAATTTTTTTGCGTTTTCACAGCTTTTTTTAAGTCAATAATGCTAGTTCTGCAGTATTTGTGGTATTTTTGTACAGTTTTGTGTATCAGTTGCTTGTCTTTAAACACACAGAATGCCAGATATTTTTTCCTTTGTGTCTCACATGCTGTATATTTCTCTATATTACTTCAAAAACACTGAAAAATATTATTATAAAAAAATGAAACATTGACTGTAGTCAAACCATTTTTTTTTTGTGCTTCCATTTTTATCTTTTTCTAATTTTTTATAAGAAAAAGATAAAAATGGAAGCACAAAAAATAAATGGTTTGACTACAGTCTTAGATATGAAAATTTTAAATAATATAAAGAGCAAAAATAAGAAAGTACACCTGCTTTTTTCACATAAAAAATAGTGATGATCGAGTGTACTCGTTGCCCGGGTTTTCCCGAGCACGCTCGGGTGACCTCCGAGTATTTGTTAGTGTTTGGAGCAGAGGTGTATCTAGCCTTTCCTGCACCCGGGGCAAAGGATCAGTTTGGCGCCCCCCCCAAAAAAAAAACCTCCCCCATTTGAACCTTAACTCTATTGAAACTGTATGACCAAGCCAAGGTACATTCCTGAATCTCCATAATGTTAAAATAGATACCAATAAAAGTAAAATTAATTGAGACATCAGTAGGTTAAGTGTTTTTGAATATCCATATTGAATCAGGAGCCCCATATAATCCTGCATAAAGGTTAATAATGGCCCCATAAGATGCTCCATAGACACATTTGCCCAATATAATGCTGCACAAATGTTGATTGAGGACCCATAAGATGCTCCATAAAGATATTTGCCCCATATAGTGCTGCACAAATGTTATGGCCCCATACAGACACTTGCCCCATATAGTGCTGCACAAATGTTATGGCCCCATAAGATGCTCCATACAGACACTTGCCCCATATAGTGCTGCACAAATGTTATGGCCCCATAAGATGCTCCATACAGACACTTGCCCCATATAGTGCTGCACAAACGTTATGGCCCCATAAGATGCTCTATACAGACACTTGCCCCATATAGTGCTGCACAAACGTTATGGCCCCATAAGATGCTCTATACAGACACTTGCCCCATTATAATGCTGCACAAATGTTGATAATGCCCATATAAGATGCTCCATACAGATATTTGCCCCATTTGCTGTTGCTGCAATAAAAAAAAAAATCACATACTCACCTCTCCATTGCTCAGGCCCCCAGCACTTTCAATATTCACCGCTCCTCGTTCCATTCGCTGCTCCATCTTCCGCCTCCTGTGCACTGACGTTCAGGCAGAGGGCGCACACTACGTCATTGCACCCTCTGACCTCAGCGTCACTGCAGAAGACAGAGCAGTGGCTGGAACGAGGAACAGGTGAATATCGTGCTGCACTCCCCCTCCCCGTTATACTCACCTGCACCTGGCACGGTGCAGTCCCTGCTTCACCGGCGCTGCTTCTTCCTGTACTGAGCGGTCACCGTTACCGCTCATTACAGTAAAGAATATGTGGCTCCACCCCTATGGGAGGTGGAGCCGCATATTCATTACTGTAATGAGCGGTACCATGTGACCGCTCAGTACAGGAAGAAGCTGGGGCGCCGGGCAGCCAGGGACCTGCAGGGACCGCGCCAGGAGTAGGTGAGTATAACTAGACAGCCCCTGCTCCCTGGCCCTGCCAACCACCTCCTTGGACCGCTGCATCATCAGGCGGCCCGCTGGCACCCCCCTGTCAGCTGTGCCCGGGGCACATGCCCTGGCTGCCCCCCCCCCTGGATACACTACTGGTTTGGAGATTTAGTTTTCATCACGGCAGCTGAATAATTTACAGCTATTAGCTAGGCTGAGTACATGTGGGGGTTGCCTGGTTGCTAGGTAATCCCCACATGTAATCAAGCTGGCTAATAACTGTAAATCATGCTGCTGAGGAATAACTGTAAATCATGCTGCTGAGGCGATGAAAACTAAATCTCTGAGCACTAAAAAATACTCGGAGACCACCCGAGCGTGCTCCGGAAAACCAGAGCAACGAGTACACTTGCTCATCTAATATATAAAGCTGAATGTGTGTGTGTGTGTGTACAGTATGTATGTATGTGTGTATGTCCGGGATTGGCATCTGGACCGTCGCAGCTACAGCCACAAAATTTTGCACAGTCACACGTCTGGACCCCAAGAGAGTCATAGGCTATATTGTGAGGCAAAATTTTAACCCCGCGCATTCCAATTCACCAATCAATTTTGCCCCTATCTACATAATGGAGAAAAGGTTAAAGGAAAAGTGTTGGAGGCAAATTGACTGCTGCCAGATGTGAACAAGGGGGACTTAAAGAATGAGAGCGATGGCGCCAAAGAGTATATACCGTACAGTTGCTAAGGTGGGGCCCCGACATGGGATATTCACCACACACGGGGATATGAACAAACACAAAATGCGCCACACACTACCACGTGCTTGAAAACATATACCACCCTCAGCACACATTTCACCACACATACTCCAACCTCGCCACATAAAAGTTGAAACATAAAAGTCACCACTCAAAACACTCCATGCGCAAAATTCGCAACATGCAAAACACGCCACACGTGCAAAACTCACCTCATGGAAAACTCGCTACACGCGGAAAAATTGCCACATGCACAAAAGTTGCGACACATGCAAAAGTTGCCTCACACAAAACTTGCACATACTCAAAACGCACCACACATAAAACTCGCCACGCGCAAAACTCGCCATGCGCAAGACTTTCTGCACACAACTTGATACACTAACCTGTCACATGCAACTCGACACACAAAAAGTTGCTACACGCATGTTGCCACACAAAACTCATCTCACAAAAGTCGGTACATGCATGTCGCAACACGCAACTCAACACACACAACTTGACACATGAAACTCGCCCTAAAACACCCACAAGTCTGGTATTATCCTTCAAAAATAAAAATCTGATTAATAAGCAGACAAACTACAAGAGCAACAAATGTACCATATAGGAAATATGGGCAGCTGTCAGTCACATGACCTGTCTATTATGTGTATGTGTGAGCTAATATATACTGCCAGGGGGGAGGGCTTCCTGTTGGCTGGGGATTTACCAGGCTGCCAATAGCAACAAATCACAGCTCAGCTTCTATTTTGCTACAGTTAATTGATCTGAGCTCTGATTGGTTAATATAGGCAACAAAAGACATTGTCAGTATAACAAAGCTTGTGTGAGGTAATAGCATATCAGTTAGGGTGTGTTGGTGGAAAGGCTGATGTCAGTCACATTACCTCTATGTGAGAGGATATAGAAGCTGCCAGTAACAGACTATTTTTACCACAATAATGCCTCATAAGAAAAGGAATTCCATTGCACGAATATAAGCTGATGCAAAAAGAAAAGCTGCATTACGGGCCAATGAAAAATGTGAAGACCGAGAAACAAGGCTGATACACATGAGAACAGCAGCTGCTTCCTCAAGGGCCAATGAACTTTCTGAGCAGAGGGAAGTGAGGCTTGCAGACAAGAGAACAAGAGCTGCTTCCTCAAGGGCCAATGAACTTTCTTAGGAGAGGGAAGCGAGGCTTGCAGACATGAAAACAAGAGCTGCTTACTCAGGAGCCAATGAACTTTCTGAGGAGAGGGAAGTGAGGCTTGCAGACATGAAAACAAGAGCTGCTTCCTCAAGAGCCAATGAACTTTCTGAGGAGAGGGAAGCGAGGCTTGCAGACATGAAAACAAGAGCTGCTTACTCAGGAGCCAATGAACTTTCTGAGGAGAGGGAAGCGAGGCTTGCAGACATGAAAACAAGAGCTGCTTACTCAGGAGCCAATGAACTTTCTGAGGAGAGGGAAGTGAGGCTTGCAGACATGAAAACAAGAGCTGCTTCCTCAAGGGCCAATGAACTTTCTGAGGAGAGGGAAGTGAGGCTTGCAGACATGAAAACAAGAGCTGCTTCCTCAAGGGCCAATGAACTTTCTGAGGTGAGGGAAGCGAGGCTTGCAGATAAGAGAAGAAGGGCCTCAAGGGCCAATGACTCATCTCAGCAGAGAGAAGGCCGACTTGCCACTAAGAGAATTGCTATTTCTTCCAACAGGGCACAGGAAATGGTTGGAGATTTGAAACATGCTGTCTTTTGTTACCAGTCAGACATCAGGATAATCCTAAAGTTCAGATAAGAAAAATGGATGTGGTCTGCATGTACTGCAGTGCCCTGAAATGGAAAGATGAACCGCCAGATTTATGCTGTGCAAATGGCAAGATAAAACTTCTAACACTCCTGTTACCACCAGATCACCTAAAGTCTCTGATGAGAGGTACCAGCACAATATTAAAGCATTTCTTGGACAACATCAGGAAATGCAACTCCTGCTTCCAAATGACATAATTAAAGTTCAAGGAAAGGTTTACCACTCATTACAAGGAGAAAAACCTCAATTTCTTCAACTCTTCTTCATGGAAAATGCAGAAGCAGAGGCTCAGCGGAGATGCTTTTTAATTCCTAACACTCGCCTTGATATTTTCACTATTTTGCAGCAGTTCCTTCACTCCAACAATCTATATGTTCAATTTTTCAAGACTGCACTTGAATGCATGCCAAATGACGATTACAAGGTTGTTATTCGAGCTGACAAAACACCACAAGGTGAACATCAGCACTGTTTCAATGCTCCCACATTTGATGAGGTAGCCATCTTGATTGTAGGTAATGATTTTCAAAGCCGTGACATTGTGCTTCAGAAAAGGAACAATAGTTTGCAACGAGTAGCAGAAATTCACAGGTCCTATGATGGTCTGCAATATCCAATAATCTTTTGGCAGGGACAGGATGGCTATCACTTTGGAATACCTCAGACAGATCCTACAACAGGCAACCCTTCAGGAAAAAAGTGTCTGCCATGGACTTCTATGCATATAGGATCATGACAAGATTTGCAGAGGGAAATCACATCTTGAAATGCAAACACCTCTTCCATCAATTTATTGTTGACATGTATGCAAAGATTGAGGGTGAACGTGTTTTATATATCCGACTAAATCAAAAGAAGCTCAGGGCAGAGGAATATATTCACCTTAGAGATTCTGTTGCAAATGATGCTGATCCAAAAGAGTTGGGGAAAATGGTTATTCTTCCATCAACTGTCACTGGAAGCCCACGACACATGCATGAATAAACACAGGATGCAATGACATGTAAGAAAGTAAGGCCATCTAGATCTTTTCATCACCTTTACTTGCAATCCTGCCTGGGAGGAAATTGGCACCTGTTGTCGGGCCAAAAAACAGTGAATCGCCATGACCTTATTGCTCTGGTTTTCAAACAGAAACTTTCAAAAATGACTAATCTCATCCCAAAATCACATATTTATGGTGAGACGCAGTGCTGGATGTATTCAGTTGAATGGCAAAAAAGAGGCCTTCCTCACGCCCACATCTTGATCTGGCTGAAGCAAAAAATACAGCCTACCGAAATTGACAATATCATCAGTGTCAAATTGCTAGACCTTCAGATTGACTCATTGCTGTTAGACACCATCACAAAAAACATGATCCATGGTCCGTGTGGGAGTCTCAACTAAAATTCTCCCTGTTTGATTGATGGCAGGTGTTCAAAGCATTACCCACGATCGCTGGTCCAAGAAACCCAAACATGACAAGATGGATATCCAATCTACCAAAGAATAAAGCCAGGGGATGGTGGTTTCACAGCAAAGCTCATAATGCATGTTGGATCATCAGTCCAAGAGATAGAAATTGACAACAGGTGGGTAGTGCCTTAGAACCCTTTGCTCTCAAAAATCTTCCAGGCCCTCATAAATGTCGAATCTTGCCACTCTGTGAAATCAATCAAGTATATCTGCAAATATGTCCACAAAGGAAGTGAGCAAGCAGTTTTTGAAATCCAGAAAAATGGACCTAATATTGATAAAGTGGAGGCATTCCAGATGGGCAGGTACATAAGCAGCAATGAAGCTGTTTGGAGAATACTAGGATTCTCCATTCATGAGCGCTACCCAGCAGTTGTGCATCTGAGTGTGCACTTGGAAAATGGACAGAGAATTTACTTTAACCCAGCAAACTTGCAGCAGCAGCTCCTAACACCACCTAAAACCACCCTCTTGGCATTTTTAGAACTGTGTCAACAAGACCCTTTTGCAAAAACAATTCTCTACTGTGATTTACCAAAGTACTACACTTGGAATGCCTCCAGAAAAACACTGGAACAGAGGAAACGGGGGCTTGATATTGAAGGCTATCCCGGGGTGAAAGCAACTGATACTCTTGGTCGCGTCTATACTGTTCATCCATCAAATGCAGAGTGCTTCTACCTGTGCATGTTACTTCATGTTGTCAAAGGCTCTACATCATTTTCTGACCTGAAGACTGTCGGAGGCCATGTGTGTGAAACATTCAGGGAAGCTTGCCAAAGAAAAGGACTTCTGGAAAATGATGGACACTGGGACATGACCCTCAGTGAAGCAGCAGCCATACAAACCCCAAAGCGACTAAGACACCTCTTTGCTATTATTCTAACAACCTGTAGCATTTCAAATCCTCTTGAGATTTGGACAAAGTACAAAACTGATCTCAGTGAGTACATCCTCATGCAGATTAGAAGGGAAAATCCTCAGCAACTCATCAACTTCACTGAGGAAATGTTCAATGAAACTTTAATGCTCCTTGAAGATCAGTGCATAGCAATGTCAGGAAAAGCCTTACAGTTGCTTGGTTTGCCTGCTCCAATAAGAAATTATGAATGCATCCAAATGTGTAGGGAGAGTTTCATAGAAACAAAATACAATATTGATGAACTGACAGCATGTGTGTCTCAGAACGATCCAATATTGGTACCAGATCAAAGGGATGCCTATAACTACATTTTAAGTTTCAGTGAAATCAACAAAGGTGGGATTGTCTTCCTTGATGCTCCAGGTGGAAAAGGAAAGACATTTGTAATCAACTTGCTCCTGGCAAAATTTCGACAAGAAAAAAAGATTGCACTTGCAGTGGCATCTTCTGGAATTGCAGCTACGCTTTTAAAAGGTGGCAGGACAGCACGTTCGACATTCAAACTACCACTTAACCCCTTCCTGACATCCGACGTACTATCCCGTCGAGGTGGGGTGGGCCCCCATGACCGCCGACGGGATAGTACGTCATGCCCTTTAATGCGACACCGCGACTTAAGTCGCGGTGATCGCATTAAAATTCCGACGCCATCTCACCTGGGGGAAGATGGCCTCGGCATTTCGGGGTATGGCGCCGCCCCCCCGGCCTCCCGATCGCTGTGATTGGCTGTTCAATTCTGAACAGCGAATCACAGCCTTTCTCACTGTTTCAGCCAATCAGATTGGCTGAAACAGTGAGGTCCCAGGCTAGGATCGAGTACCGATGTACTCGATCCTGGGGCCGGTGCCTGGCAACGCCAGGCACCGACCAAAACCCCCCGGATTGGCGCGATCGACGATCACATCGATCGCGCCAATCGCAGGGCACAGCGGCGGTATTACCGCGCTGTGCCCTGCCTGGACCGGCGCCCCCTCTGCCCTGCCCTGCCTCCTCATCGGTCCGGATCCTGCAGCTGATTGGCGCGATCGATGTGATCGTCGATCGCGTCAATCAGGGCACAGACCCGCCGCATTGGCGCGATCGACGATCACATCGATCGCGCCAATGGCGGGGCACAGCGGCGGTGTTACCGCGCTGTGCCCTGCTTGAATATAACTGCCTGGGCCCTGCCTCATCTCCCTGCCACCTCCGGATAGAGGGCACAGCAGCGGTGTGCCCGCGCTGTGCCCTGATGGTGACCTGGGGGTGACCTACCGGTCACCTGCCGGTCACCTACTGGTGACCTGCCGGTGACCTGCCTATGATCGGAGCTGTGAGCTCCGATCATAGGCTGGTGCCTAGCAACACCGGCGTCACCAGGGCCTCCCCTGATTGGTGGGATCGATGTGATCATCGATCCCACCAATCACAGGTCACAGCAGCGGTGTGTGACCGCTCTGTGACCTGTCTCACCTGTCCCTGACCTGTCTGACCGCTCTTCAGGAATCCTCACACTTGGTGAGGGTTCCTGCAGAGCGGTCACGCTGTCAGATCCCCCTCCTGTGCTGAGACTTGTGGTGCCACAGTAGCCTGTGACACCATAATTCTCGCTAAAAAACAAAAGAAAGAAGACAGAAGAAAGAAAACAGAAGAAAGAAGACAGACTACAACCGTAAGTGTTGATACCCCGATCCCGGCCCGATCTTTCTTACCCCCCCCCCCCCATCCCCCCTTACCCCCCCCATCCCCCCTTACCCCCATCCCCACTTCCCCCTCCACCCTCACTGCGCCACGTCCGTCCGTGCCCAAATTTAGCAGCCGCCGAGCGTTGATTGGTGACGCAGTTCACCGATCAACACTCGTGCTCTTTTCTTTTTCACCCCCCTTAGTGCCGCCGAGCGTTGATTGGTGACGCAGTTCACCGATCAACACTCGTGCTCACTTTTCTCCTCCACATCCCCGTCCACGCACCCCGCCGCTGCGTCTGAACCCGTACCTTTCGTTTCTTTTTTTTTTTTTCCACATCCCCTTGCGCGCACCCCGCCGCTGCGTCTGAACCCGTGCCTTTCGTTTCTTTTTTTTTTTTTCCACATCCCCTTGCGCGCACCCCGCCGCTGCGTCTGAACCCGTGCCTTTCGTTTCTTTTTTTTTTTTTCCACATCCCCTTGCGCGCACCCCGCCGCTGCGTCTGAACCCGTGCCTTTCGTTTCGTGTTTTTTTTTTCCACATCCCCTTGCGCGCACCCCGCCGCTGCGTCTGAACCCGTGCCTTTCGTTTCTTTTTTTTTTTTTCCACATCCCCTTGCGCGCACCCCGCCGCTGCGTCTGAACCCGTGCCTTTCGTTTCGTGTTTTTTTTTTCCACATCCCCTTGCGCGCACCCCGCCGCTGCGTCTGAACCCGTGCCTTTCGTTTCTTTTTTTTTTTTTCCACATCCCCTTGCGCGCACCCCGCCGCTGCGTCTGAACCCGTGCCTTTCGTTTCGTGTTTTTCGTTTCTTTTTTTTTCCCACATCCCCGTCCGCGCACCCAGCCGCCGCCGCCGAACTTTGATAAGTGACTCGGTTCACTTATCAGAGCTCTCGTGCCTGGCGTTTTTTCCACATCCCCATTCACACACCCAGCAGGCGCCGAACTTTGATAAGTGACGCAGTTCACTTATCAGAGCTAGGGCCTGCTGTTTTAGACTTTTCCTTTCACAGGTAGTTTTTTTCCCTATTTGCTTTTTTTCTTTTAGCTTTTACTTTTCAGAAGTTTGCACCAAACACTATCCCCCCCACACGTACACACAGTTCCAATAAATTGCACCCAAGCACCATACTCACACAAAAAATGTCCCGTTCGCCCCGTTCGCCCCGTTCGTCCCAGCAGCGCTATTCAGCAGAGGAGGCATATTCTTTTCTTGCCTCCGACACTGATAGCGAGGGAGAGGATCCCACATTCCTTTACTCGTCAGATTCTTCATCCTCTTCCTCCTCCTCCTCCCCCTCCTCCTCATCTTCCTCCTCGGGTCCTGCGGAACCGCCTCGCAGACGCCCCAGGAGAGAAGATGACGCAGCACCCACTCCTGAAGATGAACCAGCGCGCCCTTCTTCGGACCCCATGTGGACCTCGCCCCCCGAAAATTACGAGCCACTGATTCCTGATTTTGTGGCAGAATCAGGAATCAGGTTTGACACCACCGGCCTCACAGAAATAGACTTTTTCAAAGTCTTTTTCTCTGAGGATTTTATTAACCTCATGGTGGAGCAAACTAATTTGTACGCTCGGCAATTTTTGGAGCAAAACCGCGGTTCATCATTTTCTAACTGGTCTCCTGTAGACGCAGTAGAAATGATGCAGTTTTGGGGCCTGGTCCTCCACATGGGGATCGTGAAGAAGCCAGAACTTCGGCAATATTGGAGTGTGGATATTTTATATAACACTCCAGTGTGCCGAATGGTCATGGCTCGGACGCGTTTTGAGGCCATCCACAAATTCCTGCATTATTCCGATAATGCACAGTGTCCCGCACGAGATGACCCCAATTTTGACCGTCTCTTCAAAGTTCGGCCGGTCATCGAACACTTCAGCAAAAAGTTTGCTGAAGTGTACGTGCCCAAAAGGGACATCTGTGTGGATGAGTCCTTGGTTCATTTTAAGGGGCGGCTCAGATTCCGTCAATACCTGCCCAGCAAAAGGGCCAGGTACGGAATCAAACTCTACAAGCTGTGTGAGAGTACCTCAGGGTACACCCACAGCTTTAGAGTTTACGAAGGGAAGGACAGCAGGATTGAACCGCCTGAGTGTCCCCCTGTCTTGGGAGTGAGTGGGAAAATAGTGTGGGATTTGGTGCACCCACTGCTGGATAAAGGTTATCACCTCTACACCGATAACTTTTATTCCAGCATCCCACTCTACAAATCCCTCTCTGCGCGAGGTACCGCAGCCTGCGGTACTGTCCGCAAAAATCAGAGAGGCCTCCCGAAGACGCTACTTGGGCAGATGCTCAGAAAAGGTGAGAGCAAAGCCCAATGTAGCGACCACCTGCTGGTGGTCAAGTACAAGGACAAGAGGGATGTCCTTCTGTTGACCACCATACACGGTGATGGCAGCGCCCTCAGCACTGTACGGGGTACCTCTACACAGGTCTGCAAACCGGACTGTGTACTGGGGTACAACAAAAACATGGGGGGCGTTGATCTCTCCGATCAACTCCTCCAACCGTACAGTGCTTTGAGGAAGGCCAAGGTGTGGTACAAAAAGCTGTCGGTGTACATCGTACAAATGGCAATGCTTAACGCTTTCCTGCTGTCACGATGTGCACGCCACACCGATACGACGTACCTTCAGTTCCAGGAGGTAGTGGTTAAGGCCCTGATGTTTGGCACGAGGGAAGGAGCGGGCCCCAGTACTTCCGGAACTGAGGGTGCTCGTATTGTACCAGGTCAGCATTTTCCGGGGGTGGTCCCGCCAACTGGTAGAAAAGGTAAGCCGCAAAAAAGGTGCCGAGTGTGCTACAAACGAGGAGTACGCAAGGACACCATCTATCAATGCGACACCTGCCCCGACAAACCTGGCCTGTGTATGAAGGACTGCTTCAAATTGTACCACACCTCCATGCACTACTAATTAGGAACCAGTAGATTCGTTCCAAAGAGGTAAGTTCCATGGGGGTCTAGGTTCCAAAATGATGTCACTTGTGGGTTTTTTTTACTGTTTAGGCACATCAGGGGCTCTGCAAACGGAACATGACGCCCTCAGAACCAGTCCATCAAAGTCTGCATTCCAAATCGTCACTGCTTCCCTTCTGAGTCCCGAAGTGCCCAAACAGTTTTTTCCCACATATGGGGTACCAGCGTACTCAGAACAAAATGGACAGCAACTTTTGGGGTCCAATTTCTCTTGTTACCCTTGGGAAAATAAAAAATTGGGGACTGAAAGATCATTTTTGTGGGGAAAAAATAGGATTTTTTATTTTCACGCCCGGGCGTTATAAACTTTCGTGAAGCACTTGGGGGATAAAAGTGCTCACGACACATCTAGATAAGTTCCCTAGGGGGTCTAGTTTCCAAAATGGGGTCACTTATGGGGGGTTTCTACTGTTTAGGCACATCAGGGGCTCACCAAATAGAACATGATGCCCGCAGACAATTCCATCAAAGTCTGCATTCCAAAAACGTCACTTCTTCCCTTCCGAGCCCCGAAGTGTGCCCAAACAGTAGTTTTCTCCCACATATGTGGTACCAGCGTACCCAGGACAAATTGGACAACAACTTTTGGGGTCCAATTTCTCCTGTTACCCTTGGGAAAATAGAAAATTGGGGACTGAAAGATCATTTTTGTGGGGAAAAAATAGGATTTTTTATTTTCACGCCCGGGCGTTATAAACTTTCGTGAAGCACTTGGGGGATAAAAGTGCTCACGACACATCTAGATAAGTTCCCTAGGGGGTCTAGTTTCCAAAATGGGGTCACTTATGGGGGGTTTCTACTGTTTAGGCACATCAGGGGCTCACCAAATAGAACATGATGCCCGCAGACAATTCCATCAAAGTCTGCATTCCAAAAACGTCACTTCTTCCCTTCCGAGCCCCGAAGTGTGCCCAAACAGTAGTTTTCTCCCACATATGTGGTACCAGCGTACCCAGGACAAATTGGACAACAACTTTTGGGGTCCAATTTCTCCTGTTACCCTTGGGAAAATAGAAAATTGGGGACTGAAAGATCATTTTTGTGGGGAAAAAATAGGATTTTTTATTTTCACGCCCGGGCGTTATAAACTTTCGTGAAGCACTTGGGGGATAAAAGTGCTCACGACACATCTAGATAAGTTCCCTAGGGGGTCTAGTTTCCAAAATGGGGTCACTTATGGGGGGTTTCCACTGTTTAGGCACATCAGGGGCTCGCCAAACACGACATGACATCCGATCTCAATTCCAGCCAATTTTAGCTTGAAAATGTCAAAGGGCGCTCCTTTCCTTCTGAGCCCTGCCATGCGCCCAAACAGTGGTTCCCCCCCACATATGGGGTATCAGCGTACTCAGGACAAAATGGACAACAACTTTTGGGGTCCAATTTCTCCTGCTACCCTTGAGAAAATAAAAAATTGGGGACTAAACGATCATGTTTGTAGAAAAAATAGGATTTTTTATTTTCTCACCCGGGCGTTATAAACTTTCGTGAAGCACTTGGGGGATAAAAGTGCTCACCACACATCTAGATAAGTTCCTTAGGGGGTCTAGTTTCCAAAATGGGGTCACTTATGGGGGGTTTCCACTGTTTAGGCACATCAGGGGCTCGCCAAACACGACATGACATCCGATCTCAATTCCAGCCAATTTTAGCTTGAAAATGTCAAAGGGCGCTCCTTTCCTTCTGAGCCCTGTCATGCGCCCAAACAGTGGTTCCCCCCCACATATGGGGTATCAGCGTACTCAGGACAAATTGGACAACAACTTTTGGGGTCCAATTTCTCCTGCTACCCTTGAGAAAATAAAAAATTGGGGACTAAACGATCATGTTTGTAGAAAAAATTAGATTTTTTATTTTCACACCCGGGCGTTATAAACTTTCGTGAAGCACTTGGGGGATAAAAGTGCTCACGACACATCTAGATAAGTTCCTTAGGGGGTCTAGTTTCCAAAATGGGGTCACTTATGGGGGGTTTCCACTGTTTAGGCACATCAGAGGCTCGCCAAACACGACATGGCCTCCGATCTCAATTCCAGCCAATTTTAGCTTGAAAATGTCAAAGGGCGCTCCTACCATTCTGAGCCCTGCCATGCGCCCAAACAGTGGTTCCCCCCCACATATGGGGTATCAGCCTACTCAGGACAAATTGGACAACAACTTTTGGGGTCCAATTTTTCCTGCTACCCTTGAGAAAATAAAAAATTGGGGACTAAACGATCATGTTTGTAGAAAAAATAGGATTTTTTATTTTCTCACCCGGGCGTTATAAACTTTCGTGAAGCACTTGGGGGATAAAAGTGCTCACCACACATCTAGATAAGTTCCTTAGGGGGTCTAGTTTCCAAAATGGGGTCAATTATGGGGGGTTTCCACTGTTTAGGCACATCAGGGGCTCGCCAAACACGACATGGCCTCCGATCTCAATTCCAGCCAATTTTAGCTTGAAAATGTCAAAGGGCGCTCCTTTCCTTCTGAGCCCTGTCATGCGCCCAAACAGTGGTTCCCCCCCACATATGGGGTATCAGCGTACTCAGGACAAATTGGACAACAACTTTTGGGGTCCAATTTCTCCTGCTACCCTTGAGAAAATAAAAAATTGGGGACTAAACGATCATGTTTGTAGAAAAAATGAGATTTTTTATTTTCACACCCGGGCGTTATAAACTTTCGTGAAGCACTTGGGGGATAAAAGTGCTCACGACACATCTAGATAAGTTCCTTAGGGGGTCTAGTTTCCAAAATGGGGTCACTTATGGGGGGTTTCCACTGTTTAGGCACATCAGGAGCTCGCCAAACACGACATGGCCTCCGATCTCAATTCCAGCCAATTTTAGCTTGAAAATGTCAAAGGGCGCTCCTATCCTTCTGAGCCCTGCCATGCGCCCAAACAGTGGTTCCCCCCCACATATGGGGTATCAGCCTACTCAGGACAAATTGGGCAACAACTTTTGGGGTCCAATTTCTCCTGCTACCCTTGAGAAAATAAAAAATTGGGGACTAAACGATCATGTTTGTAGAAAAAATAGGATTTTTTATTTTCTCACCCGGGCGTTATAAACTTTCGTGAAGCACTTGGGGGATAAAAGTGCTCACCACACATCTAGATAAGTTCCTTAGGGGGTCTAGTTTCCAAAATGGGGTCACTTATGGGGGGTTTCCACTGTTTAGGCACATCAGGGGCTGGCCAAACACGACATGGCGTCCGATTTCAATTGCAGCCAATTTTAGCTTGAAAATGTCAAACGACGCTCCTTTCCTTCTGAGCTCTGCCGTGCACCCAAAAAGTGGTTCTCCCTCACATGTGGGGTATCAGCGTACTCAGGACAAATTGGGCAACAACTTTTAAGGTCCATTTTCTCTTTTTACCTTTGGGAAATTAAAAAAATTATTGCTGAAAGATCATTTTTGTGACTAAAAAGTAAAATGTTAATTTTTTCCTTCCATGTTGCTTCTGCTGCTGTGAAACACCTGAAGGGTTAATAAACTTCTTGAATGTGGTTTTGAGCAGCTTGAGGGGTGCAGTTTTCAGAATGGTGTCACTTTTTGGTATTTTCTGCCATATAGACCCCTCAAAATGACTTCAAATGTGAGGTGGTCCCTAAAAAAAATGGTTTTGTAAATTATGTTGTAAAAATGAGAAATTGCTGTTCAAATTTTAACCCTTATAACTTCCTAAAAAAAAAAAATTTTGTTTCCAAAATTGCGCTGATGTAAAGTAAACATGTGGGAAATGTTATTTATTAACTATTTTGTGTCACATAACTCTCTGGTTTAACAGAATAAAAATTCAAAGTTGGAAAATTGCCAAATTTTCAAAATTTTCGCCAATTTTCCTTTTTTTTCACAAATAAACGCAAGTGATATCGAAGAAATTTTACCACTATCATGAAGTACAATATGTTACAAGAAAACAATCTCAGAATCGCTAAGATCCGTTGAAGCGTTTTGGAGTTATAACTTCATAAAGGGACAGTGGTCAGAATTGTAAAAAATGGCCCGGTCATTAACGTGCAAACCACCCTTGGGGGTGAAGGGGTTAA
This sequence comes from Ranitomeya variabilis, assembly GCF_051348905.1. Lineage (NCBI taxonomy): Eukaryota > Metazoa > Chordata > Amphibia > Anura > Dendrobatidae > Ranitomeya > Ranitomeya variabilis. Next base: position 1,072,692,535 of record NC_135232.1, on the reverse strand, counting down.
CCTGTCTCATAGTGACAGCCCCGAGTGTAATATTGCCAATGCATCAGGACTGACCAAATTGCTTCAAAAATGCAGTGCCATCATTTGGGATGAATGCACCATGTCACACAAAAGGGCTCTGGTAGCAGTGGACAGACTGCTGCAAGACCTGCATAGCAACAAATATATCATGAAAGGAGTAGTTGTTGTTTTGGCAGGTGACTTCCGCCAAACACTACCTGTTATTCCAAGATCAACCCCTGTAGACGAACTCAGTGCCTGTCTCAAAGCATCGTACCTTTGGAGAAAAGTAAAGAAAATGTAATTGAACACAAACATGACGGTTTACATGAAAGGCGATGTTTCTGCTGGACTGTTTTCGAGCCAGCTGTTGGCTGTTGGAGCTATTGGAGATGGCAAGGCACTAGTAAACTCAACCACTGGACAGATAACCTTCCCAAGCAACTTTTGTTGCATTGTAACTTCCATTGAGGAGTTGAAAGCAAAGGTTTTTCCAAACATTCATCTCCACTTCAAAAATTATGGCTGGCTGTGTGAAAGGGCTATTCTAGCTCCCAAAAATGACAGTGTCTACAAGATCTATCTTCAAATTCTAAATCTCCTTCCAGGTGTGTGCACAACCTACAAGTCGGTGGATACAGTAATAGACCCTGCTCAAGCATTATTTTATCCAACTGAGTTCCTCAATTCTATTGAGCACCTATTCTGCTATTGAGAAATTTGGATCCACCAAAGCTATGTAATGGAACAAGACTCTTGATTAAGAACCTGTTTCCACATGTAATTGAGGCAACCGTTTTGACAGGATGTGCTACAGGAGAAGATGTTTTCATTCCAACAATTCCTCTCATTCCATCTGATTTGCCTTTTGATTTTAAACGCCTCCAGTTTCCTCTTCAACTGGCATTTGCTATGTCCATCAACAAGGCTCAGGGACAGTCCTTGAAAGTAGTTGGAATCGATTTACAATCTCCATGCTTTTCTCATGGTCAACCTTATGTGGCCTGTTCAAGAGTTGGAAGAGCCAAAAATCTGTTCGTCTTTGCACGTGAAGGAAAAACTAAGAATGTCGTTTATCAAAAGGCTCTCGAATAAGTAGTAGAAAATTACTTCACATTACTTGGCCAATTTAGTTAAATCTGTGTGGAATATCTCTGGTGTTGAAATATATGTTGTGAAATGCTTCTATTAGCTTAGTTTTTGCCTTTTAATAATTACATTTCTATCTATTTGTTTTGTGGTTTTTGTGTACAGAATAAATTTTTGTTAACACATTCTATTTTGCTAACAGCATTTATTAACCCAGGCATTGCTGGGAAGTACAGCTAGTCACTAATAAAAAACACAAAATGCCAAAATTACACTAATACTTATTAAAAATATCAGTGTTAAAATGTCAGTGTTCCAACTGAAAAATCCAAAGTACCCTAGACCTGCAACAGGTAATACCGGTGTAACAAGCCAGAATATACCCCTTCCCAGACTATGGCGGGGCTAAAGTGGCCTAGGCCAGAGTATACCCTGGAGTATATTCTGGCCTAGGCCACATTATACCCCTCTTGGCCAGAATATACCCCCTGGGGATGTAAAATATCCTTAGCCAGACTATGCCTGGAGTTAAAGTGGCCTAGGCCAGAGTATACCCCGGGTATATTCTGGCCTAGGCTAAACTATACCCCTCCAAATCGGAATATTAGTGTGTTTTTCCTGCTCACCCACCCAAATCACATAATAGTTGTCCCGTGTATTGGGATCCTTAGGACAGGGAAACACTGCAACTTTGTATGTGATTGTTGCATGCAACTTTTTATCCCTGGCCTTAGCCCTACTTTCTGCCTTTGTAGTCATTCTTGAAAGCAAGGCAAACACAACAGGCGATAATACGAATATATAATCATGCCATCATCGGGAAATGTCCCATATAATGAGCCTGTAACTGGAAAAGTGTCGGACACACTAATGCTCGCATAAAGCTAAACCACTAAACAGGAAATAGTGCTATAGTCCATATATAGAAATTCATAGAAAATTGTATTCAATAAATATAAGACAAAGAACATGGACAGAAAATTGGGGGATATGTGGCAACACACAGCATGGAAACAAGGAATACAGCAGCAGACCCCATGTATGAACACGGTATATAATAATAACAGCACATACGGCTTAGTATAAAGAGAGTTCCACATCAATAGTAGTATAGCAATGTCACATTTTTAGGTTAGGGACATACTGTATACAGGTGAAAATATAGAAATGTATACATACCAGTGATACTCAGGGGATCGCGCCGGCTCCAAACCCACCCCGACGCGCGTTTCGGTGATATCCTTCTACAGCAGGAAAAACACACCAATATTCAGGCTTGGAGGTGTATAGTTTAGCCTAGGCTAGACTATACCCAGGGTTTACTCTGGCCTAGGCCATTGTAACCCCAGGCATAGTTTGGCCCAGGCTATTTTACACCCCCGGGGTTATATTCTGGCCTGGAGGGGGTTATAATATGGCCTAGACCAGAATATACCCGGTGTATACTCTTCCCTAGGCCACTTTAACTCCAGCACTAGATATATTCTGGCCTGTTACACCGATCCAGGTAATATTTTTTGTTTTATATGGAAAATATAATCAATATTATTCAGAGCTAGCACAAGACTATCTATATTTTGGGGGCATCTGAGACCACGTAAAATGTCTACTGTATTACATATGGAAAATATAGAATACTAGGATAGTCATTTTGTAAAATCAATTTTGAATACTATGAACTGGCAATTCAGCCTTGAGATTTCTTTAACCCCTTAAGCCCCGAGGGTGGTTTGCACGTTAATGACCGGGCCAATTTTTACAATTCTGACCACTGTCCCTTTATGAGGTTATAACTCTGGAACGCTTCAACGGATCTTGGCGATTCTCACACTGTTTTCTCGTGACATATTGTACTTCATGATAGTGGTAAAATTTCTTCGATATAACTTGCGTTTATTTGTGAAAAAAACGAATATTTGGCGAAAATTTTGAAAATTTCGCAATTTTCCAACTTTGAATTTTTATGCCCTTAAATCACAGACATATGTCACACAAAATACTTAATAAATAACATTTCCCACATGTCTACTTTACATCAGCACAATTTTGGAACCAAAATTTTTTTTTGTGACGGAGTTATAAGGGTTAAAAGTTGACCAGCAATTTCTCATTTTTACAACACCATTTTTTTTTAGGGACCACATCTCATTTGAAGTCATTTTGACGGGTCTATATGATAGAAAATACCCAAGTGTGACACCATTCTAAAAACTGCACCCCTCAAGGTACTCAAAACCACTTTCAAGAAGTTTATTAACCCTTCAGGTGTTTCACAGGAATTTTTGGAATGTTTAAATAAAAATGAACATTTAACTTTTTTTCACACAAAATTTATTTCAGCTCCAATTTGTTTTATTTTACCAAGGGTAACAGGAGAAAATAGACCCCAAAAGTTGTTGTACAATTTGTTCTGAGTACGCTGATACCCCATATGTGGGGGTAAACCACAGTTTGGGCGCATGGCAGAGCTTGGAAGCAAAGGAGCGCCATTTGACTTTTCAATGCAAAATTGACTTGAATTGAGATGGGACGCCATGTTGCATTTGGAGAGCCCCTGATGTGCCTAAACATTGAAACCCCCCACAAGTGACACCATTTTGGAAAGTAGACCCCCTAAGGAACTTATCTATATGTGTGGTGAGCACTTTGACCCAACAAGTGCTTTACAGAAGTTTATAATGCAGAGCCGTAAAAATAAAAAATCATATTTTTTCACAAAAATAATCTTTTCACCCCCAATTTTTTATTTTCCCAAGGGTGAGAGAAGAAATTGGACCCCAAAAATTGTTGTGCAATTTGTCCTGAGTACGCTGATACCCCATATGTGGGTGTAAACCATTGTTTGGGCGCAGGGCAGAGCTCGGAAGGGAAGGAGCGCCATTTGACTTTTCAATGCAAAATTGACTGGAATTGAGATGGGACGCCATGTTGCATTTAGAGAGCCCTTGATGTGCCTAAACATTGAAACCCCTAACAAGTGACACCATTTTGGAAAGTAGACCCCCTAAGGAACTTATCTAGATGTGTGGTGAGCACTTTGACCCAACAAGTGCTTTACAGAAGTTTATAATGCAGAGCCGTAAAAATAAAAAATCATATTTTTTCACAAAAATGATCTTTTCACCCCCAATTTTTTATTTTCCCAAGGGTAAGAGAAGAAATTGGACCCCAAAAATTGTTGTGCAATTTGTCCTGAGTACACTGATACCCCATATGTGGGTGTAAACCATTGTTTGGGCGCAGGGCAGAGCTCAGAAGGGAAGAAGCGCTATTTTACTTTTCAATGCAAAATTGACTGGAATTAAGATGGGATGCCATGTTGCGTTTGGAGAGCCCCTGATGTGCCTAAACATTAAACCCCCCCACAAGTGACACCATTTTGGAAAGTAGACCCCCTAAGGAACTTATCTAGATGTGTTTTGAGAGCTTTGAACCCCCAAGTGTTTCACTACAGTTTATAACGCAGAGCCGTGAAAATAATTTTTTTTTTTTTTTCACAAAAATGAAATTTAGCCCCCAGTTTTGTATTTTCACAAGGGTATCAGGATAAATTGGACCCTAAAAGTTGTTGTCCAATTTGTCCTGAGTACGCTGATACCCCCTATGTGGGGGGGAACCACTGTTTGGGCGCATGACAGAGCTCGGAAGGGAAGGAGCGCCATTTGGAATTCAGACTTAAATGGATTGGTCTGCAGGCGTCACGTTGCATTTGCAGAGCCCCTGATGTACCCAAACAGTACAAACCCCCCACAAGTGACCCCATATTGGAAACTAGACCCCCCAAGGAACTTATCTAGATGTGTTGTGAGAACTTTGAACCCCCAAGTGTTTCACTACAGTTTATAACGCAGAGCCGTGAAAATAAAAATTATTTTTCTTTTTCACAAAAATGATTTTTTAGCCCCCAGTTTTGTATTTTCACAAGGGTATCAGGATAAATTGGACCCTAAAAGTTGTTGTCCAATTTGTCCTGAGTACGCCGATACCCCCTATGTGGGGGGGAACCACTGTTTGGGCGCATGACAGAGCTCGGAAGGGAAGGAGCGCCATTTGGAATGCAGACTTAAATGGATTGGTCTGCAGGCGTCACGTTGCATTTGCAGAGCCCCTGATGTACCCAAACAGTACAAACCCCCCACAAGTGACCCCATATTGGAAACTAGACCTCCCAAGGAACTTATCTAGATGTGTTGTGAGAACTTTGAACCCCCAAGTGTTTCACTACAGTTTACAACGCAGAGCCGTGAAAATAAAACATATTTTTTTTCCCACAAAAATGATTTTTAGCCCCCCCAAATTTTTATTTTCCCAAGGATAACAAGAGAACTTGGACCCCAGAAGTTGTTGTTCAATTTGTCCCTAGTACGCTGATACCCCATATGTTGGGGTAAACCCCTTTTTGGACGCACGCGAGAGCTCGGAAGGGAAGGAGCACTGTTTTACTTTTTCAACGCAGAATTGGCTGGAATTGAGATTGGACGCCATGTCGCGTTTGGAGAGCCCCTGATGTGCCTGAACAGTGGAAACTCCCCAATTCTACCTGAAACCCTACCCCTAACCGTTTACTGAACATTTTCTGACAGTCATAAGTGCCACGTATATAAGTGCCACGTATATAAGTGCCACGTATATAAGTGCCACGTATATAAGTGCCACGTATATAAGTGCCACGTATATAAGTGCCACGTATATAAGTGCCACGTATATAAGTGCCACGTATATAAGTGCCACGTATTTAAGTGCCACGTATTTAAGTGCCACGTATTTAAGTGCCACGTATTTAAGTGCCACGTATTTAAGTGCCACGATATTTCAGTGCCACAATATTTCAGTGCCACAGTATTTCAGTGCCACGTATTTCAGTGCCACGTATTTCAGGCACTGAAAAATACGTGGCACGTAAATACGTGGCACTTAAATACGTGGCACTTAAATACGTGGCACTTAAATACGTGGCACTTAAATACGTGGCACTTAAATACGTGGCACTTAAATACGTGGCCACTGAAATATCGTGGCACTTATATACGTATATACATATATAAACGTATATTTCAGTGCCACGTATTTCAGGCACTGAAAAATACGTGGCACTGAAATACGTGGCACTGAAATACGTGGCACTTAAATACGTGGCACTTAAATACGTGGCACTTAAATACGTGGCACTTAAATACGTGGCACTTAAATACGTGGCACTTAAATACGTGGCACTTAAATACGTGGCCACTGAAATATCGTGGCACTTATATACGTATATACACGTATATTTCAGTGCCACGTATTTCAGTGCCACGTATTTCAGGTTAGGGGTAGGGTTAGGGTTTTTTGTTTTTTTCTTGTTTTCTTGTGTTTTTCTATAAAAACGCATGCGTTTTACCGCGTTTACATGCATTTTTTCACACATGCGGTTTTTTTAAAAAACGCATGCAGATAAAAACGCAAGTGTGAAACCAGACTAAAAGACGCTTTTTATAGCAAAAAAGTTTTTGCGTCTCCACATTTTGAGACCTATAATTTTTCCACATTTTGGTCCACAGAGTCATGTGAGGTCTTGTTTTTTGCGGGACGAGTTGACGTTTTTATTGGTAACATTTTCGGACACGTGACCATTTTTTATCACTTTTTATTCCGATTTTTGTGAGGCAGAATAACCAAGAACCAGCTATTCATGAATTTCTTTTGGGAGAGGCGTTTATACCGTTCTGCGCTTGGTAAAATTGATAAAGCAGTTTTATTCGTCGGGTCAGTACGATTACAGCGATACCTCATTTATATCATTTTTTTATGATTTGGCGCTTTTATACGATAAAAACTATTTTATAGAAAAAATAATTATTTTGGCATCGCTTTATTCTGAGGACTATAACTTTTTTATTTTTTTGCTGATGATGCTGTATCGCGGCTTGTTTTTTGCGGGACAAGATGACGTTTTCAGCGGTAACATGGTTATTTATATCCGTCTTTTTGATCGCGTGTTATTCCACTTTTTGTCCGGCGGTATGGTAATAAAGCGTTGTTTTTTGCCTCGTTTTTTTTTTTTTTTTCTTACGGTGTTTACTGAAGGGGTTAACTAGTGGGCCAGTTTTATAGGTTGGGTCGTTACGGACGCGGCGATACTAAATATGTGTACTTTTATTGTTTTTGTTTGTTTTTTTTAGATAAAGAAATGTATTTATGGGAATAATATTTTTTTTTTTATTATTATTTATTTAGGAATGGTTTTTTTTTTTTTTACACATATGGAAATTTTTTTTTTTACTTTTTTACTTTGTCCCAGGGGGGGACATCACAGATCGCAGATCTGATAGTGTGCACAGCACTCTATCAGATCCGTGATCATACTTTCATCGGAGCAGGCTGCAGCTTTCATCTGCAGCCTGCTCCGACCCGGAAGTGCTCCCTGCAGGACCCGGATACAGCCCCTCGGCCATTTTGGATCCGGGGCCTGCAGGGAGAAGACGTTCGGTACGAGGTGAGTACATCACCTTGTACCGATCGTCTCAGGGAAGCCCGCAGGGAGCCCCCTCCCTGCGCGATGCTTCCCTGTACCGCCGGTACACCGCGATCATGTTTGATCGCGGTGTGCCGGGGGTTAATGTGCCGGGGGCGGTCCGTGACCGCTCCTGGCACATAGTGCCAGATGTCAGCTGCGATATGCAGCCGACACCCGGCCGCGATCGGCCGCGCTCCCCTCGTGAGCGCGGCCGATCGCGTATGACGTACTATACCGTCACCGGGAATTAAGGCCCACCCCACCTCGACGGTATAGTACGTCATATGGGATTAAGGGGTTAAAGCCACAAGAATCACACAATGGAAAGATGTCACAAAAGAATTAGCAAAAACTAAATTTCTGCTAAGAAAAATGTTACTTGAGGTAAAATATGCAAGAAAGAAAATTCTTGAAATGATTTCAGGAAAATAAGTATTTAACAATGTGATATATGTGAACATCGGGTCTATATGAGGTAAATGAGCTGAGAACACTAATGATTTGTCATCTACGGAATACGCAGCTTTACATTAATAGATAGAGCAGCTAATTCATTGCTTTGTTATTCTTATCTATGGCATTCACAGTCATGGAAATGATTTTCGAATAGGCTTTTAAGATTTTATATATAAATATAAGTCATTATAAAGTTAATGATTCATTAGAAACAAGAATTTTCTAAGTATTGCCAAACACTGTGTTTCGATGAGAGCTATGTATTCAAAAATACCTATTCTTCCTGATACACAATGAGCCATTGACGATAACAGGTAAATTGGTGAATACTGTTCAATTGCAAAAAGTTTAGAAAGTGATTCTACGTGATTCTATGGGCCTTACTATGCACTGTGTGCAGAATTATTAGGCAGGTTGTATTTTAGAGGATTACTTTTATTATTGATCAACAACTATGTTCTCAATCAACCCAAAAGCCTCATAAATATCAAAGCTTAATATTTTTGGAAGTTGGAGTGTTTTTTTTTTAGATTTGGCTATCTTAGGAGGATATCCATTTATGCAGGTAACTATTACTGTGCAGAATTATTAGGAAACTTAATAAAAACCAAATATATTCCCATCTCACTTGTTTATTTTCACCAGGTAAACCAATATACCTGCACAAAATTTAGAAATAAACATTTCTGACATGCCAAAACAAAACCCCCAACAATTAGTGACCAATAGAGCCACCTTTCTTTATGATGACACTCAACAGCCTTCCATCCATAGATTCTGTCAGTTGCTTGATCTGTTTACGACCAACATTGCGTGCAGCAGCCACCACAGCCTCCCAGACACTGTTCCAAGAGGTGGACTGTTTTCCCTCCCTGTAGATCTCACATTTTATGAGGACCACAGGTTCTCTATGGGCTTCAGATCAGGTGAACAAGGGGGCCATATCATTATTTTTTCTTCTTTGAGACCTTTACTGGCCAGCCACGCTGTGGAGTAGTTGGAGGCATGTGATGGAGCATTGTCCTGCATGAAAATCATGTTTTTCTTGAACGATACTGACTTCTTTCTCTACCACTGCTTGAAAAAGTTGTCTTCCAGAAACTGGCAGTAGGTCTGGGATTTGAGCTTCACTCCATCCTCAACCCGAAAAGGTCCCACAAGTTCATCTTTGATGATAGCAGCCCATACCAGTACCCCACCTCCACCTTGCTGGCATCTGAGTCGGAGTGGAGCTCTCTGCCCTTTACTGATCCAGCCTCTGGCCCATCCATCTGGCCCATCAAGAGTCGCTCTCATTTCATCAGTTCATAAAACCTTTGAAAAGTCAGTCTTAAGATATTGGCCCAGTCTTGACATTTTATCTTATGTTTCTTGTTCAAAGGTGGTAATTTTTCAGCCTTCCTTACCTTAGTCATGTACCTGTGTATCGCACACCTTGTGCTTTTTGTTACTCCAGTAACGTTGCAGCTCGGAAATATTGCAAAACTGGTGGCAAATGGCATCTTGGCAGCTTCACGCTTGATTTTCCTCAATTCATGGGCAGTTATTTTGCGCCTTTTTTGCCCAACACGGTTCTTGTGACCCTGTTGGCTATTTGCCATGAAACACTTGTTTGTTCGGTGATCATGCGTCAAAAGTTTGGCAGTTTCAAGGCTGTTGCATTCCTCTGCAAGGACACTCACAATTTTGGACTTTTCAGATCCCATCAAATCTCTCTTCTGACCCATTTTGCCAAAGGAAAGGAAGTTGCCTAATAATTAAGCACACCTTTTATAGGGTTTTGATGTCATTAGACAACACCCCTCCTCATTACAGAGATGCACATCACCTGATTTACTTAATTGGTGGTTGGCTCTCAAGCCTGAACAGCTTGGAGTAGGACAACATGTATAAAAAGTATCATGTGATCAAAATACAACTTGCCTAATAATTCTGCACACAGTGTTGTACTTTAGCTACATCAATTTTTCATTTCAGAATTTCAGGCAATTACATCATCCATTTAAAAAATGATAACTGTTCACAACATATGCCCTACATGAATGGTGCAAGTTGGAGTGAGCCCGTCCCATGCTTGGCTGTCCTAAGACTAAGGGCACCGAGGTGCGCCAGAAAAACGTCAGGCAGAGAGTCTCTCTCTCAATTTTATCATTGCTTTTTAAAATGTTCTAATAAAAATAAATTTTAATGAAACTTGATGGACGTGCTGGAAACACCCCTCCTTCTTCCTCACTTCGGCTGAAATCACCAGCAGGTACGGCACCCACCAGCTATATTCATTTGCAATGGTCAGTGATATATGTCTGAGCGTGCCAAGCTCCAACCTTTCCCTCTCTCCCATCTCTCCCATACACACTAACTAGGTATTCAGAACTGTCTAGTCCTCACTCCACCATTAATAGTTCAGCATAAGATTGATTTGGTCATGGATCAGTGTTACGGCCTTTACTCCAAAGTATCACACAAGCCATTTTTCTACATGACAATGCCAGATCACACCTTGCTGGTACTGCCATGAGCAGTCTTCCTGGCCTAAACCACCATGGCCTACAGAGTCTCCAGATTTGTCTCCTGTCAACCACATCAATGATATCATTGATCAGCAATTGCAAAGGTAGCCGCAAGCTAAGAATTTGATGAAGTGCTTTCCAAGTGCATTCAACATGGCAGAACATTCCTCAGATATTCTATAATAACCCCACTGATTGCAGTCAAGTGGGGCTATTATCATGCACAAAACTGAAAAAAAGATGTCCTTTTTTCATAATTTCCATATTAACTTGTCTATCGATCCTTTGATTTTCTTAATTGCACTATTTGTTTGTCTATCTGTCTACCTATCTAATATCTATCTATCTATCTTCTATCATCTATCTATCTATCTATCTATCTATCTATCTATTATCTATCTATTACCTATCATCTATCTATCATCTATCTATCTATCTATCTATCTATCTATTATTTATCATCTATCTATCTATCTATCTATCTTCTATCATCTATCTATTATCTATCTATTATCTATCATCTATATATCTATCTTCTATTAACTATCTATCTATCTATCTATCTATCTATCTATTATCTATCTATCTATGTATCTATCTATCATATCTCATATCTATCTATTATCTATCTATTATCTATCTATCTATCTATCTATCTAATATATGTCTATTGATCTTCTATGTATCTATATCATCTATTCATCATCTATCTATTTTCTATTATCTATCTATCTATCTATCTATCTATCTATCTATCTATTATCTATCTATTATCTCTCTTTCTATCTGTCTATCTATCTATCTATCTATCTATCTATCTATCTATTATCTATCTATCTATTATCTACCTATCTATCTATCTATCTATCTATCTATCTATCTATCTAGCTATCCATCTTCTATCATCTATCTATCTATATATTATCTATCTATTACCTATCATCTATCTATCATGTATCTATCTATCTATCTTCTATCATCTATCTATCTATTATCTATCTATCTATCTATCTATCTATCTATCATATCTCATATCTATATATTATCTATCTATTATCTATCTTTCTATCTATCTATCTATCTATCTATCTATTATTTATCTATCTATCTATCATCTATCTATCTATTATCTATCTATCTATCTATCTATCTATCTATCTATCATCTATCTTTCTATCTATTATCTATCTATCTATCTATCTATCTATCTATCTATCTATTATCTATCTATTATCTATCATCTATCTATATATCTATCTTCTATCATCTATCTATCTATATATCTGTAATCTATCTATCTATCTATCTATCTATCTATCTATCATATCTCATATCTATCTATTATCTATCTATTATCTATATATCTCTATTATCTATCTATCTATCTAATATCTGTCTATCGATCTTCTATGTATCTATATCATCTATCTATCATCTATCTATTTTCTATTATCTATCTATTATCTATCTATCTATTATTTATCTATCTATCTATCTATCTATCTATCTATCTATCTATCTATCTATCTATCTATCATCTATCTATCTATCTATCTATTATCTATCTATCTATCTATTATCTATCTTTCTATCTATTATCTATCTATCTATCTATCTATCTATCTATCTATCTATTATCTATCATCTATCTATATATCTATCTTCTATCATCTATCTATCTATATATCTATAATCTATCTATCATATCTCATATCTACCTATTATCTATCTATTATCTATATATCTATCTATTATCTATCTATCTAATATCTGTCTATCGATCTTCTATGTATCTATATCATCTATCTATCATCTATCTATTTTCTATTATCTATCTATCTATCTATCTATCATCTATCTATCTATCTATTATCTATCTATCTTTCTATCTATCTATCTATCTATCTATCTATCTATCTATCTATCTATCTATCTATCTATCTATTATCTATCTGTCTATTATCTATCTATCTATCTATCTATCTATCTGTCTATTATCTATCTATCTATCAAGCTATCTATTTTCTTTCTTTCTTTTTCTTTCTTATCTATCTATCTATCTATCTATCTATCTATCTATCTATCTATCTATCTATCTATCTATCTATCTATATTCAATATTTATCTTACCGTTTCCCAAATTTATGAATTTGACCAAACAAATTGTAATTTCATTAACTTGTTCTGTGAAATAAATAGAATTTTATTAAGGAATTTTAAATTTTTACAAGCAGATTTGTGATGAGAAGACGAATATCTTTGCATTTGAAAATCATGTGTTCAATGTACAAAATGAATTTTCAATAAAGGTCATGGCAGACTCCAGGATAATACATTTATCCTTGCTTAAGAAGTCATACATCAATTAATCAAAAGAGATTACTTCGATTAAGTGTGTATTATGGATATACTTTTCACCAATCAGGATAAAATAGATTATCACATAGTGACCTTGTTATGCTCCAGTTACTTCATAACTACAATATACAGGATTTTCATGGAAAACAGGATTTTTTTAAAATTTAAGACAGCATTTATATGAAGGGCTGCATGGATGGTACCGTTATAGTAATGAGTGGCATTTCATGTAGTTAACACCATGACCATAATGTCAGACATAATCTTTTAATGTCAATTTATGCGCACATAATATATTTAGTGAGAAAATCAAGTCATTCTGTTATGGCGGTGTGATATTATTGTGTCACAAAAAATGAATTAATTTGTCAGCAGTTTGATCCTACAGCACTAGATCTCAGACCTTTGTAGGTATTTAAACAAAGATGTCTTTATTGTTTTAGCAGGAGAATTAAAGACTATGTATCAGCAGAAAATGACTTGTTTTAATTTAGTTTTCTAAGAGTTAGAAGTTGAACATGTTTTTTTTAAATGTTTGCATTTTTTATATCTTGATATTTATTAAAAGGAAAAGTTAGTAATCTTGCAATTTTCATACTGGCCACTGGGGGGTTTACACTCAGACTTCCTCTTATTTCAGGAAGAGATATCAGCAGTTTCCTCATCAACAGAGGCAGGCTTACAATGAAAGGTAACACCTCTGTATACAGCTGATAACACAGGATCCACCAATCACAAGAGGGGATGTTAGAGCTGACCCTGCTTCCCATCCTTCACAATGGCATTTACACACGCTCATTAGATGCTTCAATAAGAAAGATAGGGTAAGTGTATAGCTAAAAGTGTACATGTAGATTTCCTGGAAAGAAATAAGTTAGAGCTCAGCATTAAATCAATCGCCAGTGTAAAATTGGCAAGATAATGTTTTAATTTTAATACAGATTGTGATATATAAAAAAATATTGCCAATTTTCTTTTAAAATACATTTAATACTAAATGATGATGACACATTTCCTTTAACCCTGCTGTTCTGTTAGGTCAAAAATGACCGTTTTTGAAATTCTATAATGTTATAAAAATTCAGCGTGTGATTCTGAGACTTGAGGCTCCCTGACTTTTCGTCATTAGGGGGGTACTCTCTGTGGGAATTTTTTTTTTTTTTAATTTTTGTTTACTTTATTTGGTACAATTTTTTTTACACTTGTACTGTTCGGTCAAAAATGACCGATAGGCCTTTATTCAGCTCTCCAGACAATTTTTGACAAAAATAAAGGTGCTATCACCTCATTTTGAACTATATCTACTACTATTTATCAATGTATCTGACTACTTTTGGTCAGAACAGATTTACACATACCAACATTTTCAAGTTGCGATACAGCCGACGGATTCGCTTCCAGTATAGCTATGCGCAATTTATTTCACTGGTTTTTATTTACCCTGCTGTTCATATAGATCTAGTTCCATTCAGTTGTCAACATTTCATATTGTAAATCATGATTTTCCATGTGTTTGCTGGTTGTACAGTATTACACTGTACATAAATGTTAATTTATTTGATTCAAAAAATAAAAGTTTTTGATTTAATTTTTCATCTGATTATTGAAAACCATGTTCACATACAGTAAAACAATGCAACAGGTAATCAAATAACACTTGAATTAGGTACAAATCACAACTTTGTTAGGTCCGGTCAAAAATGACCGGGAACAGTATAAGTGTATAAAAAACAACGTTTTTTGCCATTTTATAGAGAAAAAAAGCTTTTTTTTTTTTTTTGCCTTTGAAAAAAGTATATCTACATAATGTTTGATATTATTACTTATAGTTAACATTTAGATCAAGATTTTTTTTTATCTGCAAAAATAATCAATTTTTACAAAAATCGAAAAAATACCATGTTCCCTTTTGGATATAAAAAAAATATAAAACAAGCTTTGTATTTATTTTTTTTTCTGGTATTTGAACAACCATCTTCACAAGCAATATAATAGTGCAAAAACTGTTTAAAAAAACCACTTAGATTAGCTAAAAATGATTATTTTATAAGGACGGTCAAAAATGACCGGGAACAGTACAAGTGTATGTGAAATCTAAACAGAACAGCAGGGTTAATGAACAAAACTATTTTAGATTTGGGTGAGAGCCACTTCTGCAGATGCTGCCCTATCTGTCGCTGCACCTCTCCCAAACAATGCAAACAAAAATCCATTGTACATACTCCAAAATGGTATAAATTAAAATGTCAGCTCAGCACACACACTACACACACAACACAACACAACTCCACACACACACAAACCACAGATAACACACATCAGCCACACACAACACATACCATGCACAACACACATAACACACATAACCCACACACACATCACACACAACATACACAACACACATAACACACATCACAGACAACATACACAACACACATAACACACATCACACACAACATACACAACACACATAACACACATCACACACAACATACACATCACACATAACACACATCACACACAACATACACAACACACATAACACACATCACACACAACATACACAACACACATAACACACATCACACACAACATACACACCATACATAACACACATCACACACAACATACACATCACACATAACACACATCACACACAACATACACATAACACATAACACACATCACACACAACATACATAACACACATAACACACAACATGCACAACACACATAACACACACAACACAAACACATACACAATGCAAACCGCAGCCAACATACAACACATAACAAAACACCATACAAATCATGCACAACACATAACACACACAACATACACACACAATACACACAAAACATACACAACACACACGTACAACACACAACACACACCTGCAAAACACAACATACACAAAACACACACAACATGCACAACTCACAAAACACACACAACACATAAACAACACACATGCACATTCTTATAGGGCACCGTAGACCAAAATAAACAGAAAGTTATAGGTCTTGGATAATGGCAATATTGACCAATCTTTTTTTGTTCAAAAATCCAATTTTTTTATTGAATTAAATTAGTAAATAAATTATACCCGTTTGGTGTTACTGTAACCATAGTGACCTGAATAATCATGCTGCCTGTCGTTATTATCACATTATCAATGGTATATACCGTATATACTTTAATTCCATGGCATTTTTGAATAAGCAAAGAAACAAACAAGACTTCCAAAATGAACTGTTTATCTGCCCCTACTGCAGAAAAGCATCACATCTGCTGTAAGCAAGTTGTAATGGGGCCGTAAACGTCTTTCTACCTGCGAGCTAAAATACCGCAGAGAGTAACAAACAGAGGAAAGTAAATGACCAACAGAATAAACAGAAGCCCAATCCATTTACAACACGGCCCGGTTATTACAAAGTCAAGTGCTACAACCTCCAGCTCCATCCCTCAGCGCATAAATGATATTTAAATGCCTTGTTCTAATGAATGTACTGAAAAGACATTTGTCATGATAAAATCCTCCAGATACAATGAGAAGTTCCCTGAAATAATGTACGACTTCGTTTTTCCAAACAGCCCCCCCGCCCCATCAACATTATGCATATATATGAATGTTCTCAGCCTGTCAGCTGTTCTGCACAAGCCCACATAGTTTTATAGATAATTGTCTGCCCTGATAGAATTTCTGTTGAATCAGTCACTTCTCAGAATAGATCACTTATTTATGAGACTGTTGATGGCAAAACTTGCCTGCAAGCAAGAAAAATGGATATAAATTTGATCTTCTCCATTCTTTAAATGAAAAGGTTTGTTGGAATCGGAGAAATCTTTACTTTTTTCTTATTTTTTTTCTTTTAAACCGAGATACACTGATCATTTACCAGGCAGAATGCAAGTGTTATTTCTTCCTTTCATCATTACTTATATTGTATAAACAGCTGCCAAAAGTATTCCGATTCCGCAATCATCAAGAAACACAGATAATTTCCCATGTATCTGTATTAACAGTTCAATAACGGCGACTATGATGATCTTTTTTTTTTCTAATTCTTCAATATCTCAAATTCTGAATAAAAACAATTCCCGTCTAATCAAAGCGCTTCTGAGCATCTGATCTCAACAGGGGAGAAAAACAAAATGTCAGATGTGTCTTTAGTCGGTGGAAGAAAAGCCTTATTAAGTCAACAGCAAAGTCATCCAATAACTGAGGATCATGAACGCAACATGAAGGATATAGGCGATGAATTCTAATTCTAAGGCATAAAGCCGTATTTAATAATATGGTGCCAAAGGCGCAAAATGAGCTCTGAATACTATGATAACTACAACCTTAAAAAAGCCGGGAGCATGAAATCTTCTCCATCCAATGCTGTGCACCATCTAGTAGCTATACGAGGGATATAATCATCTGCATTTTCCTTCCATGAAAATTAGTAGTTCCATACGTTGCTTTTTAGTCATGGAGTTAGACGACGGACATACTGTATATGATAGAAGCCACCTAAGTATTGGACACATCAATATACTTTTAGTTTTGACTTGTGTTTTTTATATTATTATTACTAGATGGTGGCCCGATTCTAACGCATCGGGTATTCTAGAATATGTATGTATGTATGTAGCGCTTAGCACAACCACGTAGTATATAGCACAGCCACGTAGTGTATAACACAGCCACGTAGTATATAACACAGCTACGTAGTATGTAGCACAGCCACATAGTATATAGCACAGCCACGGAGTATATAGCAGCCACATAGTATATAGCAGCCACATAGTTTATAACACAGCCCACGTAACACAGATAGCCACGTAGTATATAGCACAGCCACGTAGTATATCGCACAGAGATGTAGTATATAACACAGCCCATGCAGTATATGATAGCCCACGCAGTATATAACACTGCACAAGTAGTATATAGCAGCCACATAGTATATAGCAGCCACATAGTATATAGCAACCACATAGTATATAACACAGCCCATGTAACACAGACAGCCATGTAGTATATAGCAGCCATGTAGTATATATCACAGCCCACATAAAATATAGCACAGCCCACGTAATATATAGCACAGCTCACACAGTATATCACACAGGCCACGTAGTATATAACACAGCCCACATAGTATATAGCACAGCCGATACAACACAGACAGCCACGTAGTATATAGCACAGCCACGTAATATATAGCAGCCACACAGTATATAACACAGGCCATGTAGTATATAACACAGTCCATGCAGTATATAACACAGCTCACGTAGTATATAGCAGTGTGGGCACCATATCCCTGCTAAAAAAAATAAAATAAAAAATAGTTATATACTCACCCTCCGGCGACCAGCAAAGCTGTGCTGATGCGCGCAATGCTGCCGCTAGCTTCCGTTCCCAGTGATGCATTGCAAAATTACCCAGATGACTGAGCGGTCTCGCAGCATCGTGCGCATCAGTGGACGGCGGAAGGTGAGAATAGCACAATTTTTTATTTTTTTTATTATTTTTAACATTATATCTTTTTACTATTAATGCTGCATAGGCAGCATCAATAGTAAAAAGTTTGTCCGGGATGGGGCGACACACTAGCACTGACTGGAGGGGAGTAGGGAGGGGCCAATTCACGGCCAGACTAAGCTTGTCGCTGATTGGTAGCAACCAATCAGCAACGCGGGATTTCCATTACAGACAAACAGACAGAAGTACCCCTTTGATGATTATATAGATAGATTTTTATTATTATTATTATTATTATAGGACAGATTAGTAGATTTGTAGAAAAAATTAAGCAAGGGGCAAAAAAAAAGTAGCGTTGGCTCACCAAGTTACAACTCACTCCTGATTAGGTGGAATCCTACATTCGAGTGAAGCCTCCAATGAATGCTTCAAAGGATAAGGAATCCAGGGAAGTAAAAATATATTAAAACTTCACATTTATTGGGAATATTTAAAACTGTAACTCCATCACAGATAAAGAATAATCTACAGATGGACAGCTTACCTACATGTTTCGGTGCAAAGCCTTAATCAAGGTACTGGTTAATAGCGTCACTTTACTTTTTAGGTGGGACAGAAAATATCACATGTTAATGGAATGGCAAATCAAACAGAAAATATACAAATGTATAAGTAAAAACATATATGGAAAATAAAAAAAAGACAAATGGAATAAACAAGGTTAAGAGGATTGCACAACTTACTTTTTCTAACGCACAAATTTGATTGGAAAAAGTGGGAAAAACTTTATATTTGCACAGAGAACGACTAATATTTCACACTTTATTTGTAACGTAGCAGAAAACAACATTATATCCTACCTGGCACTTTTTTTTTTTTAACCTTTACTCAGATTTAGTCTAAAGCCATGTTCAAATAGAAGTATTTCACAACAACTAAAATTTGTATTGAGCTTTTCTCACAAAGGGCTAAAAGCGCATAGTGCAGAACACAATGCACGGACCACCCAAGAGTTTCCCAAGACCTGATGAACAGTCCTATATATGCCTATCTGTTAGTTTAGGCACGAAAACTCACAGTCCGCAGTCAGTTTGGGCATTGTAGTCCTTCTGTGGACTGTTAAATATGACTGGTCTAATGGATTGTACATGTGAAATGTAGTGATATGTATTGTCAATTATTATTACATGCTCCATTGACTCAGTAGAGGTTTTGCCACACCGTTGTAAGAGTTGAGCAATTGTATTAGAGTGGAATTGAACGCTTGAATTTTACAAAAAATTTAATTCTACAGGATACAATTTTTTTTCTCAATTCGAACTGCAAAAATTCAGCAAAATGGTGGTTGCCATTTTGTTGAATCATACAGGGCCAGTAAAAGGTGAAACAAATTAATATGCACCTCACTAGTCACCTGATTTGCTGCCCTCACCCATCTATCGGTTCTCTGTGAATATTCGCTAAGTCTTCCTATGTCACATGTATTACCTTCATCCAGTTACACTTTACACTCAGGCTCCCAGTGCTAGGTAGGCCACTAATGTCATTGCATACAGTGACATCGCACATGTCCTGACACCACAACATGCCGCACATGTCCTGACACCACAACATGCATCCTTTAATGTGTTGTCTTAGCCTCGGGTGACACGCCATTGCATTGCGATGTGATGGCTTGGTACATTGTGTCATCGGAGGCCTACAAGGCATCTGAAGCCCTGGGATATAGTGAAGCAGATGAAAGAGGATGCATGTGATGGCCATCTTTGACGTCTCTTTACAAATCCCTGCCTCCCTGATAATTTGCAGTTTTCCAGGTGGACACACCCCAGCTTCATTGGTGCACTGCACATGCAAAGGGAGGCAGCGGTGATGTAGGGCAAAGCCAGATGTTAGATTTGAAGAACCAGCATTAATGTTTGGATGAGTCCTGCATCACTATTGCCTTCCTAGTCTTGCCCAGTGTATCGATGAAGACAGGCTGCATACACCCAACTTACCACAAATTGTCAGAGAAGCAGAGATTTGCAAAGAACCAGCAATGATGCTGCTCTTTACAATAATTTTACTTACGCCCATAGTGGTGTGATAACATGATTAGTGGGATTATTAATCTGGGAACACTAGAAAAATATTTAGAATTGAGAGTCCTCAGTGGTTGATACCTTTTGTTGATACCTTCCCTTTCTGGGAACACTAGTCACTTTTCACATTTTAATTAGCATATGAAGGCTGCAGTTCTAAAATTGATTGTTGTCATATAAAGAAATCAATGACAGTAAAATGGGCTTTTTAGGAAGGAATAAAAGGTACCAATAAATACAGGGTGGTGGTTTTGGCTGAGAGGTTACATTTCACAATAGAGTGTACACGTTGGTGCTAGCTCCTTTTAATTCAAACTTCATCACCTTGAACAATTTGACATTAAATGAGTTGTGTCGTATTGAGTGAGAACTTTTAATTCAATATTTTCATCACTTTCAGGGTTTATCCGACCCAACATTCTCCAGTCTCTGATGTAATAAAGCAAATGCAGAAGAAAGCACTATTTTTGTTACAGAAATGTGAAATTATAATTTATTTTTCATACATAACCTATTAGACATTAATTGCCAGGCTGATAATACATCTAAAAATGAATGCACTTCCCCTGCCTAGATGGGGAGCAGAATCTGAATATTCGGTCTAGGACATGTCAATCCTACACTGAAGAACAAGAAACTCAAATCTATTTAAATGCTTCCTAACTTCCCATCACTATCCCGGCCTTGTCTGTCATTCTTTGTACATTGTACATATCTAAATGAGAGGATAGACATGACTTGTACATCAGTTCAATTATCATGCTTTATTCTGGATTGGTTCTGTCAACATCTTTAGTTAAACTATTTCTTGTTACAGAGGCTCTTTAACATTGTAGTGCCCTGTGGCAGTTGTACGAGCTAAAAGATTCAAAACTACATCAAAAGACACAGACATTTCCCTTATTTATTTATTTCTCCGTCTTTGCCTCCAATTCTTGGAATTTCAATGATATGTGTAACAAGGAAACAAATGAAATAATGATGGGCAGTGAGAGAGAATATTTCTTGCATCTTTCGTATTTAAGTTTGAAGCCAGAGCACTTCTTTCACCCTAAAATAACATAAGCCATTCTCTTCCAACTGGAAGTTATCCCGATCTCTCCGCTACCAGGTCTTCTTTGTGCATGTGTGATTATTCTTCTCTGTGGCCTCTCTCTCTTGTTCTTCATCTTTTGTTGGATTTAGAGTCTTTGATTCCAAATAAAGTTTTCTATGAAGTTTTAAAAGTTTTTACCAAGCAGTATATCTCTACATTACTGTCTAATTTACATAAAATAAAACTCTACCTGTTCATTTCTTGTATTGAGTATTTCTTCAAGGGACTTTCCAATCACTGAAGAATAATACCCATTGATCCCTAAATGTTACAAACTCAAAAACATATTCATTGAGATTTGATGATGCTATCATGTATACAAACTTCAACTTGCCAAAGTAGTCACATGTCCCTGTATAATATGCCACATGGCACCAGTGACCCAATAGTGTCTTATAATGGAATTTTTTTTCAACTTGGTTTGATTTATTTTCCTGTCGAAAATTGATAAATGGCAATATATGCAATACAAGACCAAATATTGTCTGCTTTGTGATTCTGAATATTATCTGCTTTGTGGTTTGATGATATAGTGAAGTAACAGTCAGCATAGAATGATTCATAAAATTGCTATATAAATGGACAAAACTTGACGCCATGATTTCTTGGAGATCCAAGTGTAAGATTTTATGGTAAGCAAGGTTTTCTCTCGCTCTCTCTCTCCTTTAAACTCATATTGTCAGTGGGGTATTCTCCCTTTCTCTCCCCTTTTCTCCTCTCTGTTACATGAATTTTAAGAGCAGCATATTGTGAATTGTGAAATTGCCATATACAGTAAATGGACATAACTTGATGCCATGATTTTTTGAAGACATCCAATTTTGATCCAAGGGTTGGATCAAACTCGGCAATGCAAGTCTATAAGTTCGTGAAAAAAATCATACCACATTTGAGTCAAATTTCCAGAAATTTTCACTTTAACGTGCATTTGAATCTTTTAAGATTTGATTTTTTACAGTTTGCATAAAATAACTTTCTCAGCATCTTTTCCCACACTGCTGAAGTATCAGAGAGTGGGCTCCTGTTTGGCAGCACGGGATTCCCCATAATGACCTGCAGCTATGAAATCTAGCAGATTATCATAACTTATAGAGCAGTGGTCAGTACCTGGGCCATTACAGATTAGCAGCTCCTAGTGGAGCACAGTTTGTACTGAAGAGTCATTTTTTTATCTGAAGAATAACTGGGAAAATCTCTATTTCCTGTATAGTTTAAGCTCTTATAGTCACGGGGTCCTTTATTTTTTTTCTCCTGTAGAGTGTGAGCTCTCATCAGCTTTGTCCTCTCTCTTTCATAGTGTGAAAGCTCTTATGGTCAGTGGGGTCATCTCTCTCTCGTCATTAGAGTGTAAGCTCTTATAGTCAGCAAGGTCCTCTCTCTCCAGTCCATAGAATGTAAGTTTTTATAGTCAGCTGTGTAATGTGTCTCTCTTTCCTATAAAGTGTAAGCTTTTATGGTAAGCAAGGTTGTCTCTCTCCTGTAAACTCTTATTGTAAGTGGGGCATTCTCCCTTTCTCGAAGGGTATGTGCACACGTTGCGGATTCTCTGTGGATCCGCAGCGTTTTTTGAGGTGCAGAAACGCTGCAGATCCGCAATTGATTTACAGTACAATGTAAATCAATGAGAAAAAAAAAATGCTGTGCACACTTTGCGGAAAATCCGCTGCGGAAACGCTGCGGTTTAAAAGAAGTAGCATGTCACTTCTTTTTTGTGAATCTGCAGCATTTTTGTACCCACTCCATTATAGAAAACTGCAGGGGTAAAAACCGCAGCAAATCCGCAAGAAAACCGCAGCAAAAACGCGCAAAAAAATGCTGCGGAACCGCACAAAAAACCGCAGGTGCGTTTTCTGCCAGGAGAGACAGAATCCGCACCAGAAATTCCTAAGCCTAATCCACAACGTGTGCACATAGCCTTACTGTTTCTCCTCTCTCTCATGTGAATTTTCTGAGCAATTTCAAGCTTTCCAGTATTGAGATTCACTCAATATTATTTGAATCAATTTTGGGGTAAAATTTGCCAAAGCTGGTAAATTTGATTTTCAAATATCCACTCATCTCTAGCCACCTACCATGTCATGTAAGATCAAATACCAATAAAAAAAATAGCATTAAAGTTTGAAAAATGTAATCTATAGTACAATATTAAGTCAATTTAGCTTTAATGAATTGATAAGAGACCGTCCTGATGAAATGTTGGGCAGTTTAATCAGAAATTGGACTAAAGTCATGGGCTAATTCTGGTCTTTGCATTCTTTTTTGGGGGGTTCATATACATTATCATCATAATAACCATGTGCAAATGGATGAGATAAGAGAACAGTAACTAAAACAACTGTATTGAATCACTGACTCTTGCTATAGGTATTCGCAAAATCCATCTCAAAATCCATCTCTTGCTTTGAAACTCAATCAGTACAATGGCACACAGCTATGGTGTGATGGAAGGGAATCCGGCACTAAACGGTTTACCTATTTACTGTAGCACTTGTGTAATACCCATTCCTAAAAGGAGCTCAGAGCTTAAAGTTTTCATATCTCCTATAGAGAGACTCCTATAGAGTAATTTAAGTTCATATGTAGCCAGATATCCACATCTGAGGAGAAGCCAGATTTATTGGGTTTGACAACTTAGAGAAACAGAGTCCTCATATTTGAATGTCTCGCTATTTGCCACGTATATAGAGCTTTAAATAAGGTGTAAGAAGTATGGAACTTTCAATACTGCTAAAATTACGATGACCTTGGAAAGTATTTTTATATCATCCCAGCACTGCAATCAATTTGGGTGATCCCTTTGGGTGTAGTGTCCAATGTTCTCTGCATTCTTCTCCCCAGCCTTCCCCTCTGTTTTCTGAGTGACAGCTGATACGGTTTATGGGTTGGACACTACAATTTTCACTAAGAGAAGAGAGGAGGATTTAGAGAGCGTTCGGTACAGGAAACTAAGATAGGGTGTGGGGTCCTATAACGAGACCATGAGCTCTTGCAACTGCTGTGCAATTAGGGTTAAAATGAGTTTTCCTATGACCATTACCTAGGTATGTTTAAGTTGCCTTCACCACTAACCTATCTAGTTCTGTCTCTAGTATTTAAATACCAGAAATGATTATAGACTTTCTTTAAACAGACTGGTGGGCTCTAATTGAAAACAAATTAATTATTATTATTATTTATTATTATAGCGCCACTTATTCCATGGCGCTTTACATGTGAAAAGGGGTATGCATAAAAAAATTAGAGCAATCTTAAACAATCAAACTTACGACTGGTACAGGAGGAGAGAGGACCCTGCCCGCAAGGGCTCCCAATCTACAAATATGGCTTTTTGTAAGATTTTTGGGTGAAAAATGAGTCTGTTCAAACCAAATACATATGCTCGTTGCACCCATAGAGAAGCCAAACCAATAGATAGCAATTTAGTTGATATATTGCCCTTTAGAGGACTGTTTAAACCAGGCCAAATTGCCCAGTGCACCATTGGCATGGCGGAGGAGTTCTGTGCACCTTCTCACTTACTTCTTTGCCATCTGTCTCCACTCTGCTCTGGCTATTGCCACAACTGTCAATCAAGAAACAGGGATCAGAGAAGAAGGGAAACTCCATGGTCGCCCATGCCGAAATAGCACTGGTCACATACTGCCAGATTACCTCAAACGGGTACTGTACACCAACTAAATATTTTTCCATTTCTGATAACTGATGTAGTAAGTAGTTTAGATGCTCTCAGCAACATTGACTGGAATGGATATGTGTAAAATTCAGAAAGAAATATGAACTCATTGATATAAATGAAATAGATCAGCCGTACACATTTATAAATGTTTCTTTTTCATCATTCTTTGCCATGAAATTAAAGATTTTATTTCACAGTCACTTCCATTTCTTGTGGAATCAGGATAGGTCTGAATTTTCATTCATGAGATATCAGCCTCCTACAAGAAGATAAATGACTGTGCCCATAGTGTGACCAATACTATTATTCCAGTATTTGTAACCCATTGCAGAATTTGCTTACTGTGTATGTTTTATGATCGCCTAGCTAAATCTGTTTTCGGGGTATGAACATCACAAGCAAACCTTGAAAAAAACTGGATCTTTGGACTCTTCTGTATATAGTAGATAAATAAAATGCAGTAGATATAAAAATGTATAATATTAAACATAGATTGTAAGCTCATTAGGGCAGGGACCTTTCTCTGTGTCCTGCTTTGCCAGTCTATTGCAATGTCCATCAGTGTACTGACTTTTTGTATCTGTACATATTCTATATTGTTCTTAAAGAGAACTTGTCAGCACAATTTTGTAATGTAAATTAAAGTCATGGCTGTTATGGTGCTGTAATACTGATTACATTGATACATTTGGTGAAGAAATCAGCTTTGTGGTTCTTCTGTAATCACCATTCAAAATTTTCTGCAATGTAGATTTTGGTGCACAGAGGCTGGACTATGCACTGGGTCTTCTCCTCCTTGTCTGGGATCCCCAACCCCTCTGCAGCTTTCGGTCTTTGAAAGACAAACAGAGGAGGCAGGTCATTCGCAGACCGGAAACAGGTGGATGGGGCGGGGGAATCACAGACAGGTAGGAGAAAACCAAAGTGCACAATCCAGCCCCTGTGCACCGAAAACTAAGTAGCAGAAAACTTCAAATAATGATTAAAGAAGAACAACAAAGTGGATTTGTTGACCAAAGGTATCAATTTAGTAGGTATTGAAGCGCCATTATACTTATGTCTTTACTTTACATTACACTATCGTGCTGACAGGTTCTCTTTATTTCCCATCTATTTTCATACAGTACTGTTTATACTTAAAGGGATTGTTAGGTTTAAAATGAAAAGTTTACATTCACTCTGTGGGACTGCAGACTTTTGAATTCTCCCAGCCCACACACTGTACGCTGCGAGGATTCACCAGTTTCTGAGATGAGAACGGCGCTGATGTATGCAATATCCATACTCCTGGGCAGAGCCCATCTAGTGGGCGAAGCCTCGTTCCATATAAGTGCATGGAGCGAGAGCGCGGTTGTCCGGTGGGCATGGCCTCGCTCAATACACTTGTACTGCCCGGGAATATGCATATCACATACATCACCGCCATTCCCATCTAAGAAACCAGCGAATCCACACAGGTGCGTTGGGGTGATGTAAAAGTCTGCAGTCACACAGAGTGGCTGCAAACTTTTCATATTAGACTTGACAACCCTTTTAATCCAAAATGATGAGTTTTTCAGATGTAGAGGCTGAGCGTGCCTTTCTTACAATGTATTCTAACTGTTAGATCTTTACATACATTCTCTAAATGTAGATGTATATGTAGAAGTTTTCCTGCTCCTGTTCTTCAGCTCTGTACAGTTGACAGCACTGCCTTTATTTAGAATTTTCCAATGACATTCAGAATCTTTTGTCTTACAGCCATTTCGTAGAGTGACGTTTTCTGTTGTGAGTCAACCTCAAGACCCTCATCAGGGGTCATTGCAGAGTTGCTATGACAGTGGGCTAGAAGAATCTGAGACGCCGAGTAGTAAGAGCTCTTCTGGACCAAGACTGGGTGCCCTACCACTCCCAGAAGACAACTATGAAAGAACAACGCCGGATGGCAGTGTTGGTGAGGCAGAGCATATGGAAAATGGTAGGGATATACACATACACATGTGCTCTAGGAGAGCAAGTATAACTAGAACTAGTTTTGTTGCCATTGTTGGTTTATGATTATGTGAAGTACACATACTAAGTACATGCAAATCAGATGTCACACTGTAAATAGCCATTTTCGACAATATAAATGTATCTGGGTTTGGGGGTTTCAATGCATTAGATTTGGATTATAACTATTACATGAAGAGATACTGAGAATGATCAGTTTTGCATACATCATGGGAACACATATTGGTCTGATATATAGTAATAGTCTAATGTTAAAGGCCTTTGTCTCTTTAATTATTACAGACCTCCAACAAATCCCGTGTAGTCTGACCCAAACACACTTCCTTCTATTGTCCCCCTACTTCTTTCTAACCAATCAAATGAAAATTAGCAAAATGTGTGGGAGGAATGAGGATCAGACTACAATGGGTTTCTTTGTAGTCTGTTACCATGAAGACACTTAGGTCACAAAGGTGTACATACTCTTTAAACATCCTGTTAGTGGTTCATAACTTGATTCATTTTATGCTTTAGCTTGTGGAGTTTCTTGCTTGCGTCTGGTACATAGTAATATATATATATATATATATATATATATATATAATGTATTATAAATCCATCTACCTATTATTCCTCTATTATAACATGATGGTATGAAATGACTATATTTGTCCATGTTTTCAGCCCTAGTTCTTTTAGAAAGTAATAACTGATAGAAAATGAAAGTAATATATGCAATAATGTTTACATGCAACTCAATATTACTGAATCTCGAAGATGAAGAGTTCTCTAAGTGCCATGCTATAGGATGATCCTATAGATATGGTTGAAGGTTGTCATGGTAAAAGAGTACATTGAAATTAGTGCAATGCTGACTTACATAGGCAAGTCATAAAAAAGCCTTGCCATTGAAGAGAAAAGATGCTTAACAGATCTTGAAAGACAGGACAATTCAAAGGCATTGGGGTCCAACACAGAGACGTGAGAGATCCTTGAGCTGAACATGCCAGCCAGATAATAGCATTTCCAATAAAAGAGAGAAGAGATTAGACAGCTGAATGATGTCTGAAATGACTATATTCAGACTTTATATTTACAGAAGTTTTCTTATTATGTACATTCAAAATAAAATTAATGACAGGTCTAGAAGTATGTAAGTGTCGATACAGAAGCTCTTGCCATACATAACTATCTGCATATGTTTTGAGTAGAGATGGTAGAAGGCATCCTCTAAAGATTCTTTTGAGATTCTTAGTGAATTTATAATGCAAAAAAAATGAAAAAAGAAATTACATAACAATATACTGCCTATTGGTAAAAGTGTGTTACGCTTTACAAAGGAGGAAGTCAACGCTGAACCTATAATACTTATACACTCCTCAACATCAACACTGAGGAAATAAAGTCGTGGAATTGTGAAAATGACAATAGAAATGTTAATGATATAAAAATGATGAAAACAAGGAAACAAAGTTTTCAAAACACCTCGATGTATTCAGTAGCGTATATGACTGCCATGTGCAGAAATCTCACTTACATGCCTTTGCATTCTATCAATGCGGTTATTAATGGTTGTCTGAGGAATATGCTGCCACGTTGAATGCACTTGGGCAAATCATCAAGATCCACTTCTGGCAGTTTTCTTTGCAGTTGCTGACCAATGATGTCCCAGATGTGCTCGATGGAAGACTAGTCTGAACATGTGGCAGGCCATGATAACATATTTAGACCATGAAGGCTGCTCATTGTAGCATGAGCAACTTGTGGCCTTGCAATGTTGTCTTGATAGCCAACTCTTGAGACACGTTGGGGATTTGACCATGCCACTTGTTCCATGACAAAAACAATGTAAAGGTGAAATGCTAGTGTATACTGAATGGAATTCACTGTTAGAGCGGTGAGACTCTGGAATTCCTTTCCTGAGGAGGTGGTGATGGCGAACTCAGTCGAGGGGTTCAAGAGAGGCCTAGATGTCTTCCTGGAGAGTAACAATATTGTATCTTACAGTGATTAGGTTCTTTAGAAGGACGTAGATCTGGAGATTTATTCTGATGGAATAAATAGCTCAAGCTATCATACATTATGCGACCCCATACTATAAACCCAGAAGTAAGACCTATGTAATTTTCCCTTCTGAAGGTTTTTTCATTTAACTCATACCACCATTTTCAGAGGCTATCATGGTGCAGAGCATGACAGCAATAGAGTCTGGAATGGAGGTCTATCCTCTTCATTGATGAATCGTTCTTTTGTATTGGATACAATGACAGAGGGAGATTATTAAGAGGTCTTCAGGTCAGTGTTAAAATGATTTGGTTGTGGAATCAGTGGGGTCACCGTTTCTCCAAAATGTCATCATTTCTCAAATGATTAATTTTTCAGCACAATTATGCCAGGCTGCATGTTACTTGTGTTATTATGAGCAGCCTGCAGTGTTCTACCATTGCTTGCAGTGTCTACCGACTTGTCTCCCATCGAGAACACCTTGATATCATTGGTCGCAATTACAAAGGGATCTATAGTTCATTTAGCATAGCAGAACATTCCTCAGAAAATAATCAATAACCTCAATGATAGCAGCCAAGATGAGTATGTATGTGTATTTCTGCACTTGGTGCTCATACTTGTTTCTGAATATATGAAGAAGTTTAGAAAATTTTGTTTCCATTTTTTCATAATTTGCATATCAATAACTTGCCTATCAGTGATGAGCGAACGTGCTCGGATAATGTGTTATCCGAGCATGCTCAGGTGTTATCTTGGGCATGCTCGGATAATATGTTCGAGTTCCTGCAGCTGCATATTTTGCAGTAGTTGACAGCTGCAACACATGCAGGGATTGCGAAACAAACAGACAATCCTGCATGTGTTGCGGCTGTCTACTGCCGCAAAATATACAGCTGCAGGGGCTCGAATATATTATCTGATTATGCCCAAGATGCCCGGCTAAGACCCGTTCGCTCATCGCTATTGCTCGGATAATATTGTTATCCGAGCATGCTCAGGTGTTATACAAGTATCTTGGGCGTGCTTGGATAACAGGCCTAACAAACAGGTGTTTCAATTTTAATGTTGAGAAGTGTATATAATAAGGTGCCACAAAATGATATCCCCAATAATTTTGTTAGAAAAAAATTGTACAACTTATAAGCTTGTATTGGGCATACAATGCTTTGCATATTCTGATTTAAGTCATTATGGGCATTTCAAATTTGTCTACATTTAAAGCCACAAGAAACACAAAAAATTTACAAAATTTGCAAACATCTTACGGCAAACACATTAAAATACATAAATTATTCGGTATTGTTTGCTATCTGTATATTTTAGAGTATGAAAAATAGAAGTTGGAAAAGGTTAAGCATAACTTTTCATTAGTGAGTGTTATACCTGTTATTACAGACGTATTTTATGCAGTAGTGACAGAAATGTTAGGTACTCTTCATATTTTAGGTGTTTTTCTTCAGTATGCATTATTTCTGGAAAACATAAGGCTATAACTGTGGTTGTTTGTCAGGTTGTGCCTGTCGTGATGTCAGAATTCTGATTCAATCCAAACAGATGGTTCTCTCTTGCTGCTACTCCTTCCCCTCTCACATCATGAGTTTCTTATAGACTATGACATGAAATTCTTCTTCCTTCTACTTTTCCTCCTTCCTGTCTAGTATTTACCGTACTAAAAGGACTTTTTTGGGATTTAGAACAGAGAACTGGTGGAAAGGTTGCTGAAAGGTGAAGCTGGATATCTCATACTTAAACTTACAAAAGAACTGTCACCAAAGATTTTATTGCCTGTGTAAATGTATATGTAGTGTGGTGAAAGTAATGTGATAATGTACTCACCAATCTTTGTAAAACCAGGTTTCCAGTGCCGCTCCGGTCCTCTTCTTACATGACGGCTATTCCGACTAGCCGGATCACATTGGGGTTTGTTTCAGAACAGTAGCTGTTACAATATAAGTCTATTGAGTATCATTGTAAGGGCTCATACTGACTTGTGAGAAACTCGAGTGAGTCTCGCATGTTAATACCCAGCGCTGCTGCCGGCACTCAGATCGGAGCGTGCGGCCGCCTAGGAATACATGCAGCCACCCGCTCCGCTTCTGAGTGCCGGGTGCAGTGCCGGGTTTTAAAAAGCGAGACTCATCTGAGTTTCTCACAGGTGAGTATGAGCCCTAAAAGTAACTTCCGGCTGAGACATAAACCTCTGCGTGATCTGGCAATCGATATAGAAGTCATGTAAGTGAGAAGAGGAGTGGAGCAGCGCTGGAAACTAGAGACAATGACAATCAGTGAGTATATTACTGCATTTACAGTACATTACATACACAATTACACAGGTTTAAGCCATAAAAATGTTGGTGCCAGTTCTTCCTTATTACCATACGTTGCCATTTGTAATGAGCGAACATGCTCGGATAATGTCTTTTCTGAGCATGCTCTGGTGTTTTCCGAGTTTCTTGGGCCTGCTCGTGTATTATGTTCTAGTCCCTGCGGCTGAATGATTTGCGGCCGTTAGACAGCCTCAACGCATGTGGGAATTGCCTGTTTGTTAGGGAATATAATACGTGAGTACTCCCAGATGCTCAGATAACACCCGAGCGTGCTCGGATAAGACGTTACTGTGCATGTTCGCTCATCACTGGCAGACAGGCTCCGTGATTACAGAAATGATTACAGATGTTTTATTCTGAAACCATGCAATATTTCAGAGAAAGCAACTTGAAAACCAAGTGTATTGCCAAGTTTTAACACTAAGATTCGGATACAGCTTTAAAAAAGGCTATTACATGCAATATAACGCAATTTTATTTTAAAGTACTAAATTAAAGGAATAGTATGATTGTGTGCACTTTTGTATATTTTAACATACAGAGGTAAAGTACATATAAAAATTAAGTACATATACTCACATCATCACCAAGGAGCTTTTAAACATCATCCGTCTGGAATATCAGAGAATCAACACCAAGACAGAGAATACCTGAGAAATTCACAACACTGCATGGGTGTCCCCACTTATGCAAGTATGACAACCCTGTACACGTGTAAGTACAGGTACCCAACATTCTGCTTCTGTTTTAGTCATGTTTCTCTGGTCTTAAATAGTGATTTACACGATGTAACTCTGATTTCAACCTCGCCTTCTAGTGGCAAGCTTTTTGGATAAAATGAAAGAGAGATACAAGGCAAACATCAGACAATGGGGTCAATAAACCCATAGAATATAAAAGCTCACAAGAATTAGATAAGTCCACAACAGACAGAGGTTAAATAAACCTCCAGGTTTTACAATAACAAACAACAAACAGAGAGAAATATAGAACTATTTGTGAGGTAAAAACTTTCAGACAAGAAGTAAACAGTTCTCAAGATTTTGTCACAATGAACATTGTCTGTCTGTAAATGTATGACCAGCAATGCTACTGTGTCATGGTCTGAATGCATTCTGTGTATTTCAATGTGGATTCAAATATCCAGTTTTATGTTCACACTTCACAGAGCCAGGTACAGAAGAAAAGTTTGCTAATCCTCCTTGCGGACCCCCCAGCCCCTGAGTTTGGCTTTTTTCTGAATCTACGCTTTCTTTGAAACACCACAATGTTGTAGAATAAAACATAGCTCTCTGTCGTGCGGGCAGCATGAAATGACTGACAGGTTCCCTTTAAAATTCTGCTCCCTTCAGGTTTATGAATCCAGTTGGCAATGCAACTTAACGATTGACAGCTATATCTGTATTCATGCCTCGGGGGTTAAACAAGTACACATTGTTATGCCTACTGTGTCTGAGGGGCAGAGCACCATGCACAGGGGATCTAAGGAAGTATCCTCATGCCGTGCACTGCCCCTTCGTGTCATAGCTACCTGCGGTCAGAATTGTATTATTAACTCTATGGATCTGTGGATACAAGCAGGGGACTTGGTCGCCTGTTATATAAAAATATACATACTATGAAATGTGAAGTGCAGAATAATAAGGATAAAAGTTACGCGTGCAAAGATGGACGCTAAATATACAAGTAATAAATAAAGTAAAAAATATTTATTAAAGCTGAGGAAGAAGAAGTGGAAAGAGATATTCTTAGATCTGCTTCTGTGGGAAAATGCACTTCTACAATCAGGGCTGATAAATAAGAAAAAGTTACAAAACTGGGACACAGAACGCTGCAGTCTCTTTAACCATATTCACTGTATAGTAAAATCAGCGCTGCGGAGAAATACAGGGGCCAAAAGGCAATAAAATCCAGCGGCCCACAGTCTGCCCCTACAGCAGCTCGGGCAGCACGATTGCAGGCATACACTTCCAATGCGACCCACAAATAGTCTAAATTATAGTGGAGACTGTCGCTTCTCCAATGTCATGCTGAGAAAAGCAGTGTGATATTGCAAATGTACAATACTTTGTCTCAAAATATGTTATTTAATAAAGCAAATAAATAATGACAGGTCATCTTCACACAGACAACATGGGTAGCTCTAAGTGCACCATTCATTTTACAGATGGGCCAGAACCACATTTTTTTTTTATTTGAACTCATTGATCCCTGGTTCTTTATGTGCTTTAAAGCAAATCCGTTACCAGGTTTTTTCTACCCCTTCTGACAGCAGCATGATGTAGAGAGTAAACCCTGGTTCCAGTGATCTATCACTTACTGGCCAGCTTTGATAATATCACTGTTATCGCCTACAGATCTAGCAGTTCTCTGAATGCTGAGCTCTGAATAACCTCGCCCACACTACTGATTGGCAGCTTTCTGTGTACACTGTGCATAGGCAGAAAGCTGCCAATTAGTGATGTGGGCTGGTTTATACAGAGTTCATGAATTCGGAGGACTACATGGCAGCAGGGTTATTAGTCTTTAAGTGATAGCCACCTGGCAATAAAACATCAATTTTATTAAAATGACAGCAAGAAGGTTGGTAACTGACATATTTCTGGAATTGGGGTCATCATCTTGCTCCTAAATTAGGTGTCAAAAACCTGATGACAGGTTCCTTTAAATAACTTACTAATTCACCAAAGTTCAGAAGTCTTAAATCCCCCAAACACATTAGATAGCTGTCAAGGAAATGACCATTGGGATGACCAGTATCTCCCCTAACTTCTCCATAGACAGCAGGGCGCGCTCCTGCATTCTCTAGGAGAGGGCCACTACCGGGCTCCTGTGGCAGCAGATTATCGCATCGCCGAACAATAGCATCGGTCAATGAAGGTCCATTGGATCGATTACTCTTTCCCCAGACATTATCCATCAGGGGAGAGTCTGGAGGCCTCCATACCACCTTTACAGGGTCAGATGTGATCAGATGATGTCACAATCAATGTCTCATTAACATGTCTTACAGATTCATGTCACACAGTAGACTTCTAACGGCTGCATCTATGGGCGCCTATATTTAGCCATCACACTGATCAAAACACTGATGGTAAAAATGGCGACATGGATCAAAAACTGATAAAACACTGATCCAAAATACTGATGACATCTGTGACATTTTTTTCGCATACGTGTTTATACAATTGTGTGTGAATCTGAGAATAAGACCCAATGCCTCATTCACACGTCCGTGCTTCAACACGTATGTAAAAAAAATAGGTCCTCAGTGTCATTCATGTTGTTCACGGATATAGACTTGTATTGCAACATTTCATCCGTGATACTGGAAAAAACGGCCATGTCTCCGTGAGTTTTGCATGGACACATGATCTGAGAAATAATGCGGACTTGTGACCAGCACCGTACATTAAAATGGGTACGTGCTTATGTGCTCTATCCATGAAAAAAACAGATACAGCGTGTAACTGCAACACGGACGTGTGAATGATGCCTCATAGAGAATGTCACCATATAAGTAAAGTTCCTCACAAAGATGTCAGATAATGGCATACGAGTGCACTTAGGTACCGCTGTATAAATGAGGCCTCCTTCACACGTCCGAGGTTCCAGTACGAGTAATATCTGCTTTTTTTCACGGTTCCCACACGGGCCCATTATTACCTATAGGGTTGCTAACATGTACAGTATGGTTTCTACATGGAACATGCGTCCGTGCAAAACTCACAGAGACATTGCTGTTTTTTTCCGGCTGCACAGATGACAAGGGCCAATACAAGTCTTTGGGTCCATGAGAAACACATTCAGCACACGGATAATATCCGTGTGCCATCCGTGTGCCATCCGCATGCCATCCATATGCCATCCGTGTGCCATCTGTGTTCCATCCATATGCCATCCGTGTGCCATCCATGTGCCATCCGTGTTCCATCCATATGCCATCCGTGTGCCATTCATATGCCATCCGTGTTCCGTCCATATGCCATCCATGTGCCATCCATATGCCATCCGTGTTCCATCCATATGCCATCCGTGTGCCATCCATGTGCCATCCATGTGCCATCCATGTGCCATCCATGGGCCATCCATGTGCCAACCATGTGCTATCCGTGTGCCATCTGTGTGCCATCCGTGTGCCATCTATGTGCCATCTGTGTGCCATCTATGTGCCAACCATGTGCTATCCATGTGCCATTCATGTGCCATCCATGTGCCATTCATGTGCCATCCATGTGCCATCCATGTGCCATTCGTGTGCCATCCATATGCCATCCGTGTTCCATCCATATGCCATCCGTGTGCCATCCATATGCCATCCGTGTGCCATCCATGTTCCATCCATATGCCATCCGTGTGCCATCCATGTGCCATCCGTGTTCCATCCATGTTCCATCCATATGCCATCCGTGTGCCATTCATATGCCATCCATGTGCCATCCATGTGCCATCCATGTGCCATCCGCGTGCCATCCATGTGCCGTCCATGTGCCATCCATGTGCCATCCATGTGCCAACCATGTGCTATCCATGTGCCATCTGTGTGCCATCCGTGTGCCATCTATGTGCCATCCGTGTGCCATCTATGTGCCAACCATGTGCTATCCATGTGCCATTCATGTGCCATCCATGTGCCATCCATGTGCCATCTGTGTGCCATCCATGTGCCATCCGTGTGCCATCCATATGCCATCCATGCGCCATCGATATGCCATCCGTGTGCCATCTGTGTGCCATCCATGTGCCATCCATGTGCCATCGATATGCCATCTGTGTGCCATCCGTGTGCCATCCATGTGCCATCCATGTGCCATCCATGTGCCATCCATGCTCTCTTCATGTTTAATATTAAAAAAGTATTGGAGAAGCTTTGTCACTTATTTATTAATCCAACCTGAAAAACACCGATAACTGATGGTAATAACGGAGACATGGATGGAGAACACTGACACCGCTACCGTCTTCTTTTCCGTACGTGTGTAAAGACAGACATGTGAATGGGGCCTAAGGCGGCGTATCTACATGTGACAAGCTCCGCTCTGTTACATCTGATTATTATGTACTTATTAAGGCAATGTATATTTAAAATTGTCAGGGGGTGGGGGGCAAATATGGCAACATATCACATTCAGAGATAATTAACGTTTTTTTTTGCGTAACTTTTAGATTAGGGCGTAAGGGATGATTTCATAAATATTACAAGTTATAGAAACCCACATTATTTATTCCTTATATTTCATGGCCCTATTCTTACAGCCTTTTCAATGAAACCTATACATTTTTTCGGACCTCTGTTATTCTTCCCATAGATTATTGAAAAGAGTATAAAAAATATTCAGCGCAGTGCGAGCCGCACCGTGGGCGACCGGCTTAATTAAAACCCATCATGACTTGCAACTGTATTGTATACCTGGAACCGGACCAAGTCTTAAACAGCTTTGGCGTGGAAAGGCTATAGGGTGAAATTTACGATCAGGTTCAGGAGTAATGAGCCGTGACATAATGCTACCACAGGCATGACAGGCCACATTAAAGTGCAATCCTATTTAGTCATTCCAAGAATATATGTATTTTTGTGCCAATAGCTTTCTACCATTTCCCTTTCATCCGGTCAGCGCGTTAAACCATCAAGTGTATTTTTTTTTCTTCACTCGCAGAACATTTCTCTCCACTCAATGATCAGAATTCTGATCTACAGACAAATGTTAAAGGTAAAGTCCTAATTACCGCAGCTTACTGGGGCTGAGCCGAGGTGGACGGGGGCACAACGCGACCGAGACCGTGTCAAAAGTGCACTCACAAGTCACGGCCTGGGCAACGCAAGGAAAATACCAGGACTTTTTACCATTTATAACATACTTCACGGCAGGTGAAGCCGTGTACTCAGTGATTTAATGAGATTTGGAATTCCCCATTCAGGTCGCACTTAATAAGATATAAATATGCTCCTTTAAATACATTTTTTATGAAGAATGTGAGCACGGGCCCCGGATTTCTTATTCAAGAGAAATGGCAAATCATTATTTTCTATACAGTATTAATTATTTAGTCCAATTCATACTAAATTGCAGTAAAGTGGGCCAAACAAACTGGTCACATTGTTATTGTATATTCCGATTGGATCTAGTGAATATTTATAGTTATTTAGAATTCAGATTATCATTTCTTCATTAAATAATATTTTTAATGTATTTTTTTTAGATTCAGGTATTTATAATTTTTCTTCCTCATTGTTTGTATAGCGCTTATTTAGTGTTAATTAACGCGGACCTGTTATTTGTCCTGGCATCTGCTTTACTAAATGATTATATTCCCCAGGATATATCAATTTTGGAGCATATTTTTGCTATAAAGCTGCATTGTGCTGCAGGGGCTCAGTAGGAAGGACCGGCAAGCTGCAATGTTATTTCATATGAAAATAGATTGAAAGTATGGTCTTGTTGCCCTCATCAGCAGAGTGATGAAAATTTGTCAGCAGGTTTTTGCTATTTGATCTGAGAGCAGCATAGGGTATGGACAGAGAGTCTGATTCCAGCAATGTGTCACTTGCCCAACAGCTTGCTGTAGTTTCATGACCAGCAGTATTTTGTCAGCAGCAAGGACTAGGTATCACATGCCACCCAGTCCTGCTAATCTGTGTAACTCCGCCCCCCACCACTGATTGGCCCGTTGCGGACAACGAAGCTGCCAATCAAGGGTGTGGATGGGGTTATACACAGCATGGCATTTCAATAAGTGGTATCTCGCTGGATTCAGGTTCTCTACCCCTAGATAATCTGATCGGTGGGGGGGGAAAGGTGTCACATCCCCACCGATCAGATATTGATGACTTATCCTAAGGATAGGTGATGAACGGTAAAGTAGTGGACAACCTCTTTAAGTTCTAGGTATGTGTTTGGGGGGGACATCACACACAATCTTGACCAATGAGGGAGATATAGCCAAATATTCAACCGAAGAATAAGTTAGCTTAGTGACTAAGGCTGAATGGACCACTAATCAAATCTAAAGCAGTCTGCAACCATCAAGTAAGATCAAAATAATATGTTCAAAGTTGGCTAAATGTGTGACTGAACACAACAAGTAAAAAACAATAATAGTAGTCAAGACATTAAAACACGTGAGCAGACACAGCTTGTTTTGTAGAGTGACGTTTCAGCCTCAAGGGTAAGATATATATGTTATCCAATAAATATGGATAAGAAAATACAGGAGTTATGTTTAAATGTGCTGACACAGTAGATATGCGGACTGTATATACTGTTATTGCATACATAAAGATCAGGACTTCATCAGGAGAATGACACTGCACTTTAATATGTCATGTAATAAATAAAAAATAGAATATGCCTATATATATATATATATATATATATATATATATATATATATATGTATACAGTATATAGTTCATGTGATAAGTAACCTGATATTTACAGTGGCCTTAATAATGTGCAAAAGTCAATGATCCTCATATAAATAAATATCAGGATAAATAGAATACAGACCATGTATGCAGCATGTACAAGCAAGGCTTCTTCACACGCTCTTGTTTCCAGTATGAGCATTATCTGCAGAAACTTTATAATGTATTTATTTATCCATACTGGAAAAACACAGATGACACTGATCATAAAAACAGGCACACAGACACATGTACTATTTTTTCACGTATGTGTTTTATACAGATCTGTGTAGCAGGTCTAGGACTGTGTGATCTCCATCCCACACTCCACTAAGTGTTTCGCTCATGCTTCTTCAGGGAGTGGGGATGTGGATGAGGGAGAAGGAATATATAGGGTACAGACAGGTGCAAACCAGAATACCTGGAGGAAACCTACACAAATATGGGGAGAACATACAAACTCCTTGCAGATGTTGTCCTTGGTTGGACCTCAGCACTGCAAGGCTACAGTGCTGCTAACCACTGAGCCACCGTGCTGACCTACATTAGAAAATGAAATTTGTATTGCATTATAAACGTATAATGACTGGATGACATCTTAACCTTGACTAACTATAAATAGTATGAATAATAGTTAATAGATGGAGGTATAAAAATGAAAAGTTGGATTACATCAATGAAAAGGCACAATGGGACTAATACTCCGACTATCTAATCTCAGTATAAACGATATGACTGTCTAATTGGATTGTGCAGTCTCTTGTCATAGAATGACATGATCACAGGTGACGCTCGTTAAGTCATCGTTATGCGAGTGACATGATCGGAACATTTACTGAGATCTGTTCTTATGGAATTTTTAACATAAACATGTGACTTGCTCAATGTTGCATGCTGTAATGCCCTAAATATCCCTTTTGCTTTCAGTTCAGCATTTTCCAAGAAAACTTCTCATTTCATACGTGCGCTACCTCCATATACAGCTGCCGGCTTGTGCAAACTACTTATTTAACATTTGCTCCTTGAGTGGAATGAAAGAACTTTTTGCAGTTCAATTGAGACAAGTCCCTGATTACAGCTTTGAAACCATAAATCTCGCTCTATAATGCCAGTTGTGTTGCTTGGATTTGAATTCTGGTAATTTCTTCTACAATATTAATGGATCATTCTGACAGGAGGAGAATTGGAATTGAAACCTGTCAAGTATTCATTTGTCACATTTAATTGGAATCTAGGTAATCTGCGCTGTTTTGCTTGGCTAGGTTTTAATCAGGACTCGCATTGGATTTTTCATTTGACTTCCCTATAGCAAGAATACTTTGGAAAATATCCGGCTCCTTAATTGTGATTGTCTTAAATATTTGCCCCCTTTTATTAAACAAACGGAAACAATAAGCTTTCACTTAATTGATTTGATAGTTCTCTTAGAATATTTGCAGAAAAAATATTTTGCAAAATGCAATAGTGACCTAATAGGTGACTGGGAAATAAAGGTAATCAAGCCAGTAGTCATGGTACAGCAAGCGAAAATAGAGCAGATTAGCAAAAGCAAACACAAGTAATGAAAAACTGCTCACAAAAGCTCTGATGCGCTGGCTAAGTTTCTGGTAAAAATGGAATTGTGGTAGGCAGAGCTGCTAGCTGCCCATTATAACAAATTCATACAAGGTGGTGTTTTCTCGTGATTACAAATGGTTAAAACTGCAAAGTGCTTGGAAAAAGAAAAAACTTTACAATCCATTTCTTATTGAAAGCTCTCATTGTTCCAAATAATTGAGGAATTTTTAATTCTACAGCTCTTTTCCTAGGTTACAGGTCACCTCTGCAGTCTATCAGCAGTACTCAGTCTCCTTGGCAAAGCATGCAGCACATACAAGCTATTTCCAATAGAGCTTGTAAGCACTGCTTTGAAGTTGGCTTGATTGCTGGATTCAGTTAGTTTCTTCCCCCATGCTCTTTCAGTGCTTCAATAATAAATCTGCCCCTGTTTGCTTCATCAGACATAGCACAGTTCGGTCGTGTGGTGCTATGATTTGCTAGTCTGAACTGTTAATTAATCAGGAATGCCTGCACGCAAGAAGCAGGAGGCAGGGATGCAGTGCAATCTTAATTAAGAACCTGGGAGAACCACTGTAAGTGGCATGAACTACAAACCAGTCAACTGTTATCCAAAGGCCCAATAGTACCCACTGAACTGTTTCAACGAAACACAATAAATGCTGCTGACTAGAGAGGGGCAGCTTTTAGGAAACACTCATTAAACTTTTTATTGGTTGAACCTGGGAAAATGTATATGTAATGTATGTGCATTAATATTCTCATGCATTGCTGGTTTCCACAATTCTCAGCCCTGCTCTGGTCCTCTTCTTGGTCTTGTGATCTCTGTTGCAATGTTTCAACTCACTGTAAAAGTGCCTTCCAGCTCATGCATTGGAATAACCATCATGTGACCCAGAAGAGGATCACAGATGTGCAGGAAACGGTGGAAGATGGTGATCAATGAGTGTCACAGGTTTACCACGACAGAGTGGAGCCAGAAGACAGCAGCGTCTGATTTCTCCTATTCCTGCACTGATTAGAAGCACTTCATCTTTATATTAAACAGTGTAAGTTTCTTTTAGCATTGCAGGGGTTAATCTGTTAGCTTTCCTGCATTAAGACACTGTTAGCCACTCCCATCTGCTATTTAATCTGGCTCCTTGCTAGCACTCATTGTCAAAGTAGCTTTTCCTGCATGGCTGGAGGTGGTTGTTGGTTATTATTAGAGAAGGTATTTGGTGGATTTATCTGTGGCTGTTGCTTTTTTGAGTGTGTGATAATTCTCTTTCTTTTCTACATTGGTTTAAACCAATCCTCCACTCCCCAGTGTTTGTGTGTATATATTTGTATGATTGGTGTTTTAATTTATCCCTGTTCATATTACCTTGTTAATTTGGTTAGGGTATTATGTTACACTACTTCTTCCCTCTTCCTTGGGTGAGGGAAGGGTACAGACTGAGGGTGAATTTAGGAGCTAATGCAAGGTACATGTCCCTTGTGTCTTTACCATCAGAAGTAATCCAAGGAAAAAGGCAAGCTATGGCACCCCTAGGGTTAGGGATAGGGAAGGAGCCGACACCCGACAACAGCCTTGTGACCATGAGAATATTAATTCACCAACACTGCCAATATATTTGAACAGGTTTAGCATCCAAAGCATCCATGAGTTTTTCTTTAAAGGGAGTCTGTCAGCAGGTTTTTGCTATGCAATCAGAGAGCATTATAATTGTTTTGCCCATTCTGCAAATTCAGTGCACTGATCTGGCATCAATCAAACATCAGTTTGGCAGATACTATATACTCACAAATGGCACCCTTACAAAATCCAGCTACTGCAGCATCTCAAGAAGGATGACCCAGATCGGAGAGCTGAATTTTCAGAATGGGCAAAACAAAAATTGGAACCTGACCCTCAGTTTACACAGAACATTATGTTGAGTGGTGAGGCAAACCTTTTTTGGTGGGCCATTTATATGAAGGTGGAGTGAAAATGGAGGTGGCAGGAGCCTGTGGTCCAGAACTGGCCTCTTTCCCAGAACCACCAAGGACCATATTCAGACCTGAACCCAGGCCACAGCCTTCTCTACTCAGGTTCTTATGGATGTGAATGGGAGAGCAAAGATCCAGGAACTGGAGAGTGGACTGCGGGGACTAGGCTGGTCAGAAGAGTAAAGGAGGCGAGCCAAGACCAGGGCTAGAAAAATGCAAGTTACTGACAGTTGGCATCCCAACTGTTGCATTGTTGTTGCATTTGACCGGCAGCAGAGATAGGGTTCCATTGAAGAGTTTGGGATCCGTCATGATGACATCTCATTAAACCAGCAGGCAGCAGAGAAAAAACACATGCCTTGAAGGTTGCAAGAGCTGATGGCCTGAACCAGTGTCACATTCTTCAAAATGGAGAGGCAAAATCGCTGGTATGTGGTGGGTGTGATCCGAGAGGGAGGAGAGCAGGATGAACCCTTCTTGAGGAATGAATGGGCCTGGGAGAGGCTCCTCGAGGTGACTCGAGATGAGGCTATGACCACCCCTGAGAGATTGCATTGTCTTTGGGGTTCCCCACCTCCTGTGCGGGAGCAGGCTATGGTGAAGGTGACACAGGGGGTCTGTCGCCCATTCCTACATGTTGGGAGCTGTGGGACTACCAATTGCAATACACTTACACATAAACAACTGGAAATCGGGCTCCAGGAAGGAGAAGAAGATGCGAACACCTGAAGAAAATTACTGTATTAGCTTCTTTATAATGCCATGCCAGCATGTGC
Source organism: Ranitomeya variabilis (assembly GCF_051348905.1). Taxonomy (NCBI): domain Eukaryota; kingdom Metazoa; phylum Chordata; class Amphibia; order Anura; family Dendrobatidae; genus Ranitomeya; species Ranitomeya variabilis. Next base: position 1,072,649,279 of record NC_135232.1, on the reverse strand, counting down.
TTGAACTCCACTGCACATGCTAGCAAGGTTTAATGAGCAGCAGAGGCCAGTTGTGAAATACTAGCTCCAACATGACAGTCGCTATTTTGGTCTGTCTCTGTACATAACAGAAAACATGGATGTTTGACATTTGTGCAGTTCTCTAAGGCTTTGAGTACTCCACAAAATGGTGCACGGCAATGATGCCATCATCAGCGCAACAGCTTCTGTGCCTATTTAAACAGTTGCTGCAGACAATTAACCATGAAGCTTTGCATGTGGACCAAATGGAGATGGATTGGGTAATGGATTGGGTAACAAAGAGGACATAAATCCTAAAGAGAAGGAGGAAAAAGAGCTGGCTAGTTTAACAGAGGCTAGTTACCACACAAATTTTGTCCCCTCTCGCTTATGTGGATGGGCTGAGGAGAGGAATGAGGAGGTAGAGATGGAGGATGAGATGAAGAGTAGTCATAAAGGTGGAGACAGCGAAGTGTTGGCTGTAGGAACCTTGACACATATAGCAGACTTTATGTACTTTTCTGTGACCCTTGCATTACATTCATCTTGGCCAAAAAAAGTATACTAGTTATTCATCCTGCTAGACCTACAGGGCAAGGTAGAACCTTGCATCTCTCCTTCCTGAGGTAGAGAGGTCTACTAAAATTATGTTGTAGCAGAAGGTTACTGTGGAAAATATGTTGGAAAAATCTCCATCGAATAACGAAAGAGGTAGGGGGCAAGCTTCCTTGCTCAACCAAGGACGAGAAGTGAGGGAGACCTAAAGCAGAATCAGAGGTACACTGTCATATGCCTGGGTCAATTGCATGACACCATCCCTGCATCCAGCATCCAGACCCTGATGATCAGGTATTTTTGATAATGAGGGAAAAATTTTTTAAGATGGTTAAGCAATACTTGATCAACAAAACCAGCATACTCCCTAGTTCCTCTGAGACCTTCAGCTGTTGGGTGTCAAAGCTGGAAACCTGGCATAAGCTATCCGTCTATGCCTTGCATGTGTTGTGCTGCCATGCCACTAGCATCTTGTCAGAGTGGGTTTTTAGTGCCACCACTGAGATCAAAGCATACAGGTGCTATCGCCTGTCAACAGAAAGTGCTGATAGGTTTTCTCTGATAAAAATAGACAAAGTTTAGATTAGCTCCAATTTTCCACACCACCAGATGACAGCAGCACATAAAGTATTTTTAATCTCCAATATTTGAATGAGGCCTACCAGTTGTTACCTTCAATGATCTATGGATGACTGGACGACCCTACTAATAATTTTTTTCCTGGCTTTGCACCTTGTGCGAAGCATTTGTGAATGTAGGAATACATCAACTACGGTTTCAAAATATTTTAATGAAGCCCTCCAGTTGTTGTCTTCAAAGGTCTATGGATGACTGTTTTAACCTGATTACCATTTATTTATGGCTTAGCACTTTGTTCAGAGCCTTTATAAGTATAGTAGCATGTAAACTACACTTTCTTAATATTTTATTGAGGCCCTCCAGTTGTTGTCTTCAGTGGTCTATGGATGAGCCTGCTTATAATTTTTTTCCTGGCTTTGCACTGTGTGGAGAGCCTTTATGAGTGTAGGAGTACAACAACTACACTTTGTTCAGAATATTTAAATGAGCTACTACAGTTGGTGCCTTTAAGGGTGTATGGATGACACTGCTTGTGATTTTTAACAGGCTTTGCACTGTGCAGAACTTTTATGAGTGTAGGAGTATCACAAATATACTTTGTTCAGAATATTTGAAAGAGGTACTACAGTTGATGCTTTCAATGGTGTTTGGATGAGCCTGCTTGTCATTTTTGGCAGTCTTTATGAGTCTAGGAGTACTTCTGCATAACAATTTGAACAAAATGTGTCTAAAACAGGGTGTATCTTAGTCCCTATTCCATCACATTTTGGGAGTTCTTGTTTCCTTCATAAATTATGTAAATTTTTTGTAAAAAATTTCAATTTTGGTTTACTTAAATTATTTTTCTTTTATTAAATGCTTTTTTAATTTTGTCAGCATTATACAGGAAATAATAATTTGTAAAATTTGCTTCCCTGTAATCTCCAATTTCTCATTGATTTTAAATGTTTCATTATCAGTCTTTAAAGTGGAGTAAAAGTGTGACACTATTGTTTTCAGCAGCGATCTTGGAGTCATAGATGCTTCCAGGGACCTTCCCTATGCTGTTCGCCTTCCATTCAGCACTTTTTTCATCCATTTCAACATTTTCACTATCCCCTAGACCTCGATGTTGGGTTTGTTGGAAAAATGCCTGGATTTCCCATTGACTCCCATTTTACTTGTTACTCGAAATGGGTATCTGAACAACAGAAATTGCTCGTTTCGAGAAACGAGCATCCAAATTTTTTAGTGCTCGCTCATTTCTAATTACCATGATAAGTCACATGTTTAGTGAAATGAAGTTCAACTGTGTGGAATCTCAGTGTTACATGGTCTGTCAGTATATACACACCTTTTGTGAAAGATCACAGAAGCTGCAACACCATTAAGCAAGATGCACCACTAACTAAGTGCAAGTCAGCAATTGATTTATTAAAAAAAAATCTACTCTCTGATGATCACTAATAATAGAGATAAAGGAATGCTTAATGTGGTAGTAAGGGAATAATTGTACAAAAATAAATCTGGAGTGAGTAAATATATAGTGCCTACTACCAAGAAGCCGGACGAGTGTAAGAATATGTGGACAGTTGGAAAATTATCAACCACAAACAAAGAAAGCACCGCAAACCGACCATAGAGTCCAATATAATGTTATTTTATTAATGTATAATTACAGTAAAAATGGGGGTACAAAACAGGGAAAATGAATGCAGGTAGAAAAATAAAGATCACAGTGCCAAAATCCAAATGGTACAGGAAAAATGTATAAGGAGAACAAGGACGCACACCCAGAATAAAATACGATGGAAATAAAGCTGGGTGAAACACAACAGTGTATGAAAAAGTAAGAACTCAATAGGGATCATAAGTGCATGAATACCAGGTTATGCTGACAGAAAATCTAGGTGAGTATCACAATTATTGTCCTGGTATGACCAGTGGGTGTGTGACATCAAAATGGTCAAAAAAATCAGTAAAACCACACAAATGTGTAGAACAACCAGTGTTCTAAAGTAAAACATCAAACATTATCAAATATTAAATAAATAGTGACATACTGAAGCAAGCAATAACATGGCAGGGTAGGTATAACAGTGAAGGAGAGGCAGAAGATCTCAGTGAGAAAGTAAGAAATGGTATCAGTATGGAAAATCACTCACAGTGAGACTGTAGATCCCTGGCTCATGGATGGTGTCTTCCCAAATGCGCATTTCGGCTCTTTGCCTTCATCCCTGATGACCCCCCGGAGCACCTTCACATCTGTTATCATCAAATAGAAAGAACATGGTGCCACAACAAACCTACCAGGGGGGTTCCGCCCACCAAAACTCTCAACCCAGGCAAGTAGGGCATTAAACAGAAAGCACAGAAACCAAAGTAAACCTTGAAAAAACTGCAGAGTTCCCAAGCAGAGACTGGAATATCTGTCCATATGATCATAATATGTCATACTCCATAGAGGTGGCTTTTATTGAAGAGTGGGCAGACAAAAACCTTTAATTACACACAACAATTGTAAGGCTTATTTTGACTTTGCCAAAAGACATGTGGGAGACTCCTCAAATGCATGGAGTAAGGTGCTTTGGTCAGATGAGACAAAAATTTAACTTTTTGGCCACCTAGGGAAACACTATATCTGGTGCCAAACCAACACAGCTCATCACCTTAAAACACCATCCCCACAGTGAAAGGTGATGTCAGCCATATGGTGGGGTGTTTTTCAGCAACAGGGAAAGGGAAAATGGTCTGAGTTAAGGGGGAGATAAATGGTGTGAAATACATGGATATTCTTGAGCAAAACATGTTTCAGTCTCTGAGTGATTTGAGACTGGGACGGAGGTTCACCTTCCAACAAGATAATGACCCAAAGCATACTGCTAAAACATTATTTGAGTGGTTTAAGCAGAAATGTGTAAATGTTTTGGAGTGCTCTAGTCAAAGATCAGACCTTAATGCAATTGAGAATCTGTGAACAGACTTGAAGATCTCAGTTCACCAGAGAAAACCATCTAACTTGAAAGAGCTGGAGCAGTTTTGCCTTGAGGAATGTGCAAAATTCCCAGTGGAAAAATGTGGAAAGCTCATATAGCCTTATCCAAAATGACTTGTAAGTAATTCATCCAAAAGGAGGCTCTACAAAGTACTGACTTTAGGGAGGTGAATAGTTATGCACAATCAAGTCTTCAGTTATTTTGTTCTCTTTATTTTTTGCTTCACAATTAAAAGAAAGTCAAATGTTCACAGTTGTAGGGCTGTAGGCATGTTCTTTAACTGATGCAAACCCTGGAAAAAAAAACAGTGAAATTCAAGGTTGTGAGGTAGCAAAACACAAAAAATGCCAAAGCGGGTGAATATTTTCGAAAGCCCCTGTATATGTAGACTCTGGTTTACATGGTCTGCAGAATTGTCTACCTCACATTGAGCGTTCCACCTTCAAGTATTCTAATGTACAATATTTATCCTACCTACAAAGAGACACACGCATATTAATTATACATTCATTTGCTCCTATTTTGTTCATTTTTTTTCTGTAAAATTAACTCCCGAGCTTCTAGAGAAGTCAGAATGCAATTTTTTTCCATCCCGTTTGCTTATGTTGTGTCAAAATGGGTTATGAGATGACATTCAGATTTATGCACAGAAAATTTATTGCAACACATTAAAATGCAAATACTGCCATTCGTAAACAGCTTTGGTTACGTGCTTGCAATGTATACGTCCAGATTTCAGAGATTTCTCTCCGGAATGGAATAAAATATGACAGACTGTTTTTACTTTTTGTGTGCATGTGTAACAGGATCCCTCTAGCCTATCATTGAGAAACATATTTTCCTTTTGCATTTAATGTAATACTCAGCACTTTAATGAAATGGTGAAGACAGGCGGAGGATGCAGGAATTGCACAATTACCTTTCTGGTAGATGTAGAACTTCTTAAACATCGGGATTATTTACTACATGTGTTCTTATTTTGGGGGTTGGTGAGATATAACATATTGGGATTATGCTATCCTAAACTGACAGTATGAACTAAGCACCTAGCATTGTAAGAGACATAACCATTATAAGAATACAACAGTGTAATTCAAACATCCATGCAAATTGGTCAGAACATGGACCTCAATGCATGGTCAGGCCGTAGCTCTCCTGAACTGAGCATGACAGCCTCATGGAAATACATCAAAACCAAAGAAACGAGCCGGAGTATAAGTTGGTATAAATGCAAAGTGTAGGAGAACATTCACACTGTGGCCATTTAACAGACAAAACCTAAGATTAAAACAAAATGATCATATACCCTGTATTAAATAAGTAATAGTAACAGTACATGTAACTTGAGGAACTTAGTTAACATTATTTGATCTTAAAATTGTAAAAGCAATCCCACCCTGACAAGGTGTACTCAATCCTTACAGTCCTATCCTGTCTCTACCATTAAAGCCTCATCTCGTGTCAGCCGACCTCACTATATGGGGCAAAGCAGGACCATGGCCTGACTGTTCAGACACTTGCCCATGGGAATCTATATCGATGAAATGCCTAGCCATGCCCCTGTTTGTACAAAGTTCAAAAAACTATGGCAAAACCAAAGAAATGAGCCGGAGCATAAGTTATGCAAAGTGTAAGAGCACGTTCACACTGTTGTGAACATGGAGAAGACTGGTGGAGGATGCAGGAATTGCACAATGTAGAACTTCTTAATCATAGGGATTATTTACTACATGTTCTTATTTTTCAGCTTGATGTGATATGATATATTGGTTTATACTGCATATACAGTACATAAAATGTAAGTAAGCAAGAGAGGATTATTTAAAGGGATTTTGTTATCCCTTGATAACTCTTAGTGTTCTTATTGATTCCTCTCTTCTGCAGACACTAAAGGTTAATGAGATATGCTGATTAGGCTGCTTGGTGTGCACTAGGTGTGGCCAAGATGCTCAGTACACACTAGGTGTGGCCAAGATGCTCAGTGCTGACTGCTTGTTTTGCATGCCCCCATCTCACTCACTCTTGATTGACAGAACTTGCCTATTTGAACTTTCTGTCCAGTGTTTTCTTCTATGCAAGCTAGCATTATCAATCATCAGTGAGGAAGCCGGGACTTGCAAACCAGTGACAAAGAAGGTGCACTGAAACTATTGGCCACACCCAGGGTACACCAGGCAGCTTATTTAGCATAATTGACTAAACTTCAGGTTTTACATAACAGAGGCACTACTCATAGAACAAAGTTATGATTTTCATAGGGGCTATGACCTACAAGGCTATGTGCAAAATTTCTACTGTAAGTTTGGGTGACCAACTTCCTTTAAAGCATCACTCCAGCATTTTTTTTCTCTTTCAGTGCTGGAGTAGTGCTACTAATCTAAGCTCCCTAACCTAGTACTGTACTCACCAGTAGTCATCTTCAGCTCTTTCCCAGCGCCGCCATCTTAGAACCATAACTTCTGACCGACCAGAAGTCAGAGGTATTGGTCACACCCATGCTCTCAATGTAAGTCTCTGATAGCCTTGGTGTGGCTTCGTTCTGGATCTTATAGATTTACATTGAGTAGTGACCTCAAGATCACCCAGCAAAAAACAAAGTGATCCAGCAGGTCACAACCCGCAGAAGACCCTGTCCAGAGCGGTGCTTATAACAGTTTAAGACAACAGATAGTAAGTATAATACTGGGGGCAGGGAACTTTCATTAGTGGTGTCACTCCCCAAAAAAATGATGGAGTGGTGCTTTAAGGATGCTAATACCGTCTACAACAATTGCCACTTCTCTAATAGATACTTTGGAAATAAAATGTGGAGATGAAATAAGTAATCTGTCTTTATGACCCCCGCAATCACTTAAATGAGTGGCCATTCTAATCACTGCAGTTTATGATTCAGCAATCTCCATATGCATAAAATGTGCAGTACAAAGGAAATATATTTCAGTAGACGCATATATCAGGTACCTACAGTATGAGTTTGTGTCCTAGGGGTAACAAATATACACATGCAAGACTGATGAAGCTAGATGCAAATTCACTTCAGTCTTTACATTTAACAGGAACAGAGTATTGGTCTTGAACCATAAACAAGAGCACGTTTTTCAGTTGAGGAATCAAGGTTAAAAGTGAATTGTTACATTTTTTCTATATCACCTATATTTTTGTAGCTTTTAATGATATTTTATCTCTATCATTATGCTGGCAGCCCTTTTGCCTGAGCTTCTTTTAACACCAATTTAAAGATTCAGGAACTAATTTTGGAAGCTAGTGTTTTAAGAATATATTATGATTTTTATGGGAAAGTGTTGTTGGCATGCTCTGTTATCTGTGCAGAGGTCACTGTGCAGAGCCGGGTAGAGGATAGTTGTGACCATCATGCATTGGCAATTGTAAATCCTGTGTTATTCACTTCTAGCTTCATAGTAAAGTTGTTATTTTTCATTATTGTGCTAGCTGGTTAGATAATGAGATGACTGCTGAGGAGTGATCACTACAAAAGAGGAAGTGTCTGTTAGGGTTGGCGGATTGCACTAAATACATTTATTAGAGTAGTGCAATCACTACCCGGGGTCCATCATGCAAATATGTAAAACTGCAGCTTGTGTGAACAATGACAGAACACACAGCGAGCGATTGCTTGCACACACTGAGTTAAACACCACTCAGTGAACAGCACACGAAGCTGTGTCACTCACACACAGTAACGGAATAGATGCTCTGTAATAGAGCTGTATCACTCACACACAGAAACAGAATAGATGCTCTGCTATAGAGCTGTGTCATTCTCACACAGTAATAAAATAGATGCTCTGCTATAGAGCTATGTCACTCGCACACAGTAACGAAATAGAAATTACGCTAGATATGATCCCTGTTAACCTCACAGGAGAAGAAAGCCCTCACATGGGGTAAGAAGCAAACAGTGGACACACAGTCAGCAAAAGCACTCAGCCAACTCTTCTCCAGAGGTGCCAGAATTCTAATGGCTAGATGCCAGCCCTAAATTCATTCAGAAAATGTCCTCTCCAGAGTACGGGAATTCTAACAGCTTACCGTCGACCATGAGCACGTGCTGATAAAGACCACAATGTTGCAAAGTCCCATTCACTTGTAAAGAGATTGATACTAGCATGCCCGCGTGCACCTCTGAGACCCTTTTATATGTTCAGCTCATGTCCAGTCAGACAGGACCTTGCTCGCGGACCAATCCAGAGCTGCCATATCACCAGAGCAGCTGTGACCACCAATGAGACATCGCCACATCACGAGCATGCTCAGCAGAGTGATTTCTGGACTTAGTCTCCAGAGTGTTCGCTCGTCGCTGCCTACCGCTGGTTACCATAGGCTTGGCTGAAGAGCCAGCAGTAACCAGATGAACAGCATGAGCCTGAGCAAGATGCTGGGACCGACGTCTATGCTCAGCAGCACCCACAGCAGCCAAAGCTGGATGGGAGACCACAGATGCAGGTAAGGCTTGGGATCTACCCTGTGCAGCGGGAGATCCCAGGGCCTAACAGTGTCAGCCTATAAAGTGGCTTACGGATCCGTGTGAAAGCAGCAAGATTTTAAAATTATGTCTTTAGTTTAACAGAGACATGAAAAAATACAATCAAAAGGGGAACTTTTACTCCCCTTTACAAAATAATTTGGATGACTCTAGGACTCCTACGTGTTAAGGACAATGTATGAGTCAGCATCATATATTAGAATACATATTGAACTTTTTAACACTGCCATCCTTTTATTATTTGAAATTATTAAATATTTATTGATCAAATATTTTTTGAGAACATATAGAAAGAGCTTGAAGGTTACACAGATTAATCTCTTTCCATGATATAACTTCTTTCTTTCATAAATATTGAACGTTCTAACATGTCACACTTGGCAAATCTAAAGCCAGGTCTTTGTAATGATCTGTATTTTAACTTATTTGAACTTATTTTGGAATTTATCCCAGAGCAAGATCTGAATTATCTTTCACCTCAATAATTTCCTGGCAGAAAGAAATATCTGGAATGTAACCTTTAGAAAAATATTGTCTCAATATTACTTTCTATACTATAATCATGATAAATGGATATGGTTATTTAGATAATTAAATGCATTAAATTGGAAATATATTAAATTGTAGCAATTCAACAGAAGGAAAGACCTATTAAAGGTTGAGAAAAAAATGTTACAGTTTGTTTAAAAAAATTGGCCAGGGAAATATGGTTGCTTTGTATGACAAGATGTCTCATACAAGCTTCTTGTCCAAAAACAGGACAATTGCAGCTACTTACATTATAGTCTTTAATGGAAAAGTTATGTGCAACTTTTAAAACTTTAAATCATTTATGTATTTTGGGGGGGCATAATTAATATATTTTCCAAATTTAACCTGTTTCTTACTAGATCAAGTATTGAATATTTATAAAATTAGACTTCCAAGTGTCATCTAAAATAAATCACCAATGTGAAACTTACCAATTTTTAGAGTACACTATTTTCACATATTGGAAGACATGATCTAACAAATTATAATAATTATGACAAATATATATAAAACATGACAAAAATAATGTAATTAAATACCGTATATACTCGAATATAAGCCGACCCGAGTATAAGGGGACCCCCCTGATTTTGCAACAAAAAACTGGGAAAACTTCATGACTCGAGTATAAGCCTAGGGTGGAAAATGCAGCAGCTGGTAAATGTCAAAAGTAAAAATAGATACCAATAAAAGTAAAATTAATTGAGACATCAGTAGGTTGTGTTTTTGAATATCCATATTGAATCAGGAGCCCCATATAATGCTCCATACAGTTTATGATGGGCCCCATAAAATGCTCCATATTAAAATATGCCCCATATAATCCTGCATAAAGGTTAATAATGGCCCCATAAGATGCTCCATAGACACATTTGCCCAATATAATGCTGCACAAATGTTGATTATGGACCCATAAGATGCTCCATAAAGATATTTGCCCCATATAGTGCTGCAGAAACGTTGATTATGGCCCATAAGATGCTCTATAAAGATATTTGCCCCATATAGTGCTGCACAAACATTGATTATGGCCCCATAAGATGCTCCATAAAGATATTTGCCCCATATAGTGCTGCACAAATGTTAGTTATGGCCCCATAAGATGCTCCATATAGACACTTGCCCCATATAGTACTGCACAAGCGTTAATTATCGCCCCATACAGACACTTGCCCCATATAGTGCTGCACAAATGTTGATTATGGCCCCATACAGACATTTGCCCCATATAGTGCTGCAGAAACATTAATTATGGCCCCATACAGACACTTGCCCTATATAGTGCTGCACAAATGTTGATTATGGCTCCATACAGACACTTGCCCCATATAGTGCTGCACAAATGTTATGGCCCCATAAGATGCTCCATACAGACAATTGCCCAATTTGCTGTTGCTACTACAAAAAAATCACATACTCTCCTCTCCATTGCTCAGGCCCCTGGTACTTTCAATATTCACCGCTCCTCGTTCCGGGTGCCGCTGCATCTTCAGCGTCTTCTGCACTGACGTTCAGGCAGAGGGCGCACACTAATCACAACCCTCTGACCTGAGCGTCACTGCAGAAGACACTGAAGATGGAGCAGCACCCAGAACGAGGAGCAAGTGAATATCATGCAGCATTGCGCTCCCCTCCCCGTCATACTCACCTGCTCCTGGCGCGGTGCAGTCCCTGCTTCCTCGGAGCCGCAGCTTCTTCCTGTATTGAGCGGTCACCGTTACCACTCATTACAGTAATGAATATGCGGCTCCACCCCTATGGGAGGTGGAACCGCATATTCATTACTGTAATGAGCGGTACCATGTGACCGCTCAGTACAGGAAGAAACATTGGCGCCGGGGAAGCAGAGACCTGCAGGGTTCGCGCTGGGAGCAGGTTAGTATTATTAGACAGCCCCTGCTCCCCCTCCCCTGATGACCCCTGGGTATGACTCGAGTATAAGCCGAGAGGGGGACTTTCAACCCAAAAAATGGGCTGAAAATCTCGGCCTATACTTGAGTATATACGGTAAATACTCCTTTCTCCATTTACAAAAAATTTTAAAAAATCCAATATTTTGTATTAAAAACATTTAATTGTTTACAGATTTCAAAAGAAACACCCCATACACATCGTGTTTGAAGAATGAATTCCGAAACAAATATAATGTAAATTACATAGTAATTTTTCTGGGCCCCTAAATGATAAAATAAAATAAATAAAAATAAAATAAAATAAAAAACGAGCCTAATATAGCCATGACAGTAGTAAAAAGGACATGCCTGCAGAAATGCACAGAGGCATAACAAAAGAAAGAAAAAAAAATACATATTTATATATAATTTTTTTTAAATAGATGGTCATAAAATTAATTAGTCAGGTTTGATCATTATGGAGTTAAAAAAAAGTATTTCTGATCTCCAATATAATTAAAAACCCTAGTTGTGTTACAACTAGACTCATATTCAGTTTAATATATTTTTTATAAATCTAAGTATTAGTGATGAGTGAATATATTCGTTACTCAAGATTTCCCGAGCACACTCGGGTGTCCTCTGAGTATTTTTTATTGCTCGGAGATTTAGTTTTCATTGCCTCAGCTGAGTGATTTACAGCTATTAGCCAGGCTAAGTACATGTGGGGGTTGCCTGGTTGCTAGGGAATCTCCACATGTATTCAGCCCGGCTAATAGCTGTAAATCATCCAGCTGCGGCGAAAAAAACTAAATCTCCGACCACTAAAAAATACTCAGAGGACACCCGAGCGTGCTCGGGAAATCTCGAGTAACGAGTATATTCACTCATCACTACTAAGTTTCTCTCTATATTAAATTATGAAATTACTTGAACCCTTCTTGATTTTTATTCTTAGACCAGATAAGTAAGCTGGCTATTTCACAGTTTCATGGCTTTTACCGTAAAGAATCCTTTTTACAGAGATCAGACCTTTTATCCTCTAGTTGTAGCAGAAAGCTGATCATGCCTTTGCTATAACTAATGGACTTCATATCTTGCACTTTCTCCATCTCCAGTCATCTCGTTTCTGAGCAGCTGATAAACATCTCCTCGATCATGGTCTGATGACTTGAATGTCATCCTATGATTTGGATAAAATGGGCTAAAAGCATTAATTATCTTCTAACAAACATGACTAATTTGCTGCTGAGGTCACACGTTTATCTATAACCATTATTTGCAGCACTGAGCTTGAGCATTCCAATTGTGAAAAGTGATAACAACATGTTATTTAACAATTTTTCTTTGCATTGTTAAAGTGCCATTCTCATCAAGAAGAACACAGTGTTTGTGCAAATGAATATATTGCTTTGATGCTGCGTTTTCTATTATAGGGAAAAGCCACTTTCTTATAACCTTGCTCTTAACCAGCGGCGCCAAATAAGAGATTTCTAAATAATGCACCACAGAAATCCGACACACATATCATTTGCTTTCCTGAGGATTTATTACTGTGAATGTGCTCTTCGCAAACTATAGGTTTAGTGGAGAAATAAGCACGTCCCTGCAATATTCAGAGCTGAAACCTCACGACAAAACACTGACTAGGCGAGTAATATTGGGGAACATGCAAAGCACTAATCTTCTTACTTTGTCTCCGTGGTTTCATAATGCTGCATTAATTAACATATTGACATTTTGTCGAGTGTAAATGACAGGTTCAGAAATGGAAAAAAAAACAAAGAGGGGTCTTTATCAAGAGGTTGTAGAGTAGCTGCTCAAGTCAAATGTGAGCAGAGTTATTTTCCCATCTGCGAACAACGTATTTGTAAGATGAGTACATTTAGAAACTAAAGTCTTAAGTCCTCTTCCTATGACAGTAATTATATTTTGTTATTACAGTCCTCAAAATGCCCAAAAATTGAGGGACACTTTATGGGTAGGATGAAGTGATGAGCAAGTCTCCTGAAACTTGAGTTCGGCAAATTTGCTCAAATTGGAACATCATACCAGCCCTACGGCCAATCAGTGGTCACGTTCTCCTCCATTGGACAAATCACATGCATTTGGAGGAAGTGAGCGGAGCTGCTCTCTTACTTCCTCAAGATGTATATGATACATCTGAAGGCAGGAGAGTGAAGCAGTCACTGATTGGTCATAGGGATCGTGTGGCTTTACAATTTTGTTCAAGCTTCTGGAGAGTCAGTGCCAACACCGCAGTAACGATGCTGGCACAGGAGATGAGTATAAGTGTTATTATTTTTCAAGCGGCAAACATACGGTTTGAGAAGGGGTTGTCCATGTAGTTGAAAAATCTTTTAAAGATGTTTTAAAAAATCATTAAGTTCTGACAAGGCCTAATTGGACCAAAATCATGAAAGATATCGAAGGACAGAGTCTTCAAAGTCTAAACCAGAACAAGGCTGTGTGGTGGGATTAGTGCGGACTGTGGCGATTTTTTTAATTAAATTTTTTTTTTACATCTTCTGGGCACTTTAGTACTAAACAAGATGTTGGTCAGTTGGCTGATATTTAGAAGTATTCATGAGAAGTGAATGACAAAAAAAAATTGGATTCGGGGAATATAATATTTTTTATAAAATTGCTAGCAAATTCAATACTTCTCAATGCTATTTGCCCATCTATAGTAAGTCAATAACCAAAATAATTCACAATGAATTCACAGAAAAGCCTGCATCTTATTTGGTTTTAGATTTGCAAATGATTTTTCCCTGGTCAACTTGAAATGCATAAAATCGGAAATGAAAAACTACACCGTATTGCAGATTTTAGATTATACAAGTCTGTAAGGTTGCTGATACTGTTATTCTCTGTGGATTTTACATGCACAAATCTGAAGCATTTACAGTATGTTTTTGTTGACTTAAGGAATGAAGCAATTATAAAAGCAATTATTTTCTGGGTCAGATTTAAAAGAAACTTGCTTGACATTATTCTCATAGTTTTAATTGGTTAAACTCGTAGAATGTGGTTCAATTAGTAATTAATGTCCATGGTATAGTTCATGAATGTACTGGTTTACATTATACAGTATAGGGCCCCTTTCCAATAACTCATCAAAATGCATAATTCTACCTTCTTTGTAGGTGGAAGTGGGCCCAATTGCCTCTTGCGCCTTTAAGTTGTTCACTGTTTCTGGCAGCGGTTTGAGGTAGGCACAGGCACAAAGTTGTTTGATGCAAAAAAGGTGGAATTATTGCAGTCCATGAACCTTCACCCAAAGCAAAAAGAAACAGCCTTTCTCTGGAATACTGGTATAGCATAAAATAAATTGTCCCACGAATATATGGACTCACCCGTTTATAAAGGTATCCACACACAAATCTGCCCAGGATCACAGGTCTTTCCACCTTCACTCACAGACCATGAATGAAGCATCTGCACTGCCATAAATAGGTAGTTTCAAAGCCTCAAACTGAAGATAAGGGAGTGGTAAGTCCCACCCAGCTCTTCTCGCTGTTCCGAAAACCCGGACCTAAACTCTTGTCAAAATAAAAAAAACTCAGCACTATTTGAGACTAATTTCCAGCCTCACATCACCATGGCTAACCACCTTGGTGACACATATCTCCCATCCAGGACCTGTACATTTGCATCCTTTCAGGCCCTTGTGTGGCTACAAATGTTGAACCAATGATTTGTCCATCCCTGCATGAATGCCTAATTATTGGGAATGGGGGACAGCTACTTAGATTACTACTGATTGTTAGAATAGGGTTCCCGAGTCTCTTGTTTCTCTTCATTGCATAACTGCAGATGTTTGAATGGTATAATGGTCACTTCTACTATACAAGAAGGTTACGAGATCATCTAGTGCCCAGTGTGGAGAAGATTGTTTCATCCAGTAAAATAACAGAATAAAATAGTTTATTTTTAGACTAGTTCAAGATTTGAAAGGCAGCTTCTTCAGCTCAAATATTACATGGTAAGCAAAAAATGCTAATAAGTCCAGTAATATCGATTATTTATTAAAACAATACAAAGTTGCCATTACTCCGAGTAAAAGGATGTCTTATAATAAAATGGAACTGCCAACTGAGGAAACTCAATACCGTGCAGAAGTAATTGAAATATACATTTTCCGCAGATATAGAATTACCATCTTTTTTATTTAGAAAACAGGAATCAATAAAGTGCTCTACATTTCTAAAATGTCTCCTCATTCTGGGCTCTTTGATCTTACGTCTACCTTAGAGTCTTAAATAAACTCGGGGAAAGCGTAAGGTTTGTGGTAGCTGATGGAATTAAGTTCTAGAATTACGGCTAGGAAATTATGCTTTATCAGCTCACTTATCTCTTAGAGAAAAATCCTTTTTTGTGCTGAAGAAAATCAGCATCAAATTTATTATATGCTGCATAAAAGTGCGAAGATATCAATAGAATTGACAACAATATAACCTAATGCACTGGTTTACCACAGACTAACCAAAATAAATGACTCTCTCAATAATGCATAAAGTTTTGCAAACTGACTTTCATACTTTGTAAAAAAAAACTGCTCCAGTTATTAGGATATTTATTTGCATTTTTTAAATATATGAGATGTAAATGAACGCAATGGCTGAGTCAATTCTCCTATTTTAATACCTTCTAATTAAACTTGGAGTAATTAAACAAAGTTTCTGTTCACAGTTTGTGTTATTAGCTTTGTTGTCTTCAATCAGTTTCATGGGGTGATTAAGAATGAGACAGTTAAATGCATCAGATTTTACTTTGAGCGTGCAAAGACTAATGCTATAATGAGCCAAGTAGTGTTTATGTAGCTGATTTTCCATCCAGCAATATTTTGCTGCATGCATAATGTAGTGCCTTAAAATGTTCCTTTGTACAAAACTTTAACAAGACAGCATTTACTGCATAATTTGTGCGCTTATTCCGAGTAAGCTTGAAAGGCATAAAACAGAAATAGGAAATTATTGCAGATAAATCTGGTCAGAAATGTTACATTGATTAGAAGATAGACTTAATTATCCTGCATATCATTATATCCGAAGATGGAGAAAACATTTCTTAAGTAACTCTTTAGGTGACACCTCATCTTCCTTATTGTATGGGCTAAAATTTGGGTTTTTTTTAAACAGAAAGTGATATAAGGAGATCAATAATAAATAAAATAATGCTCTTTAATTGCATGGAACATTTCGTTATATGTATTTGGGTTGCAAGTCTCTTAAAGGGAACCTGTCGTGTTGAAAATGACTGATCTACAGGCAGGATGTAATAGAGCAGGAGGATCTGATCAGATTGTTGGACATTTTTGTGGGAAAAGATTCAGTGTAACTTGTCCAGTGGGTGGTCCTATTCAGTAATTGACAGTCTTACCTGTATGATTGTGTATGTAGAGAGGGCTGCCAGTCACTAGAAGGCCCACCCACTGGACCCATATGATGCCAAGATTCTGTTGTTCTTCTGTGGATTGACCACTGGTGGCTGCGTTTATTCACCTTGATAATTGTGCAGCATTTCCACCCCTTCCCTCTGGAGGCTACTGTTGTGCTCTTCAATCGCTCTTTACTAAGATGGCAGTTTCTGAACCTCTGGAAGCCATCATGTTTCCTGTTTGTGCCTACTTAAACAGTTGTCCACCACTGAAACAACTTCTCAATCGGATTGCTTGCCCTTGTTAAAATGAAAACACCTATACTCACATTCTGTGCCAGTTTCATACCAGAGGTATCAGCGCTTGTGTTCTCTAGGCTCACGTGATGTTGTTACATCATGTGAGCCATGTGCCCAATAGATGCTGGTGTCACTGTCCCTACCATCAGATGTACAAGTAACCAACAGGAAGTGAACAACCAGCCGCAGCTCCCACTTCCAGGTGATTACTTATATATCTAAAGGCGGGACAGTGACACCAACACCGATTTGGTGCTGGGATCACATAA
This sequence comes from Ranitomeya variabilis, assembly GCF_051348905.1. Taxonomy (NCBI): domain Eukaryota; kingdom Metazoa; phylum Chordata; class Amphibia; order Anura; family Dendrobatidae; genus Ranitomeya; species Ranitomeya variabilis. The sequence goes on along the minus strand of NC_135232.1, from coordinate 1,072,632,292 downwards.
CTTAACAACCTCTCGTGAGCCCCTAGAAAGTGATTGCCGACACCAAGGGAACCGATCCTGCACTGAAGGGAGGTATAAGTGTTGTTATTTTAATGGGGACAAACATTCAGATTGAAACGAGGTTGTCCTAGTAGTGGACAACAACTTTAAAGCCAAATGGAAACCCTCACTCACTGAGTATTGTGTCTAGCCTTCTGTCTAATTCTAGTCTCCAGTCCATATCAACTGTCTTATCCAGGTTGTTCCTACTTCTCTCCGGATTGTTTCCTGCAACTCATATTGCTACTTCCAAGAATTTCTACTATTGCTTGCTGTCCCCTGTTTGTGCTCTTCCGGACATTGTATTCCAGTCATGCTCCACCAGTATCATAACATATGAATATAAAGACCAGGCATTATACTGAATGTTTTCCAATAAACCTATATATCGTTCTGCTTTGCTTTCCTTTCTCTATGCCATTATGTCCACAGAACAAACTGAATGAATAGAGTTCAGGTTCCCTTTAGAGAGTTTTCTGGGACATTGATATTGATGCACTCTTCTTCGACTAGTTCATCAATATTACATTGGTGGAGGTCCAGGTCTTAGCACCCATTCTAATCAGCTGATTGAAGGGCCAAAGCTCTCTTACGAGCACCGAGTCATCTTCTTTTTTACCAGGCACAGTCCTATACATATGGTAGCAATTATGACTGGTAGCGCAGTGCCACCACCTGAATCAAACTGAGCTGTCATACCAGGCTCGGCCACTATAAAACATACGCCGCTGTAATGCTTGTGAGAGTCTAACCTCTTCAATCAACTGATCGTGGGATTATCAGGTTTCAGACCGACAGTGATCTGATATTAATAGTTTATCCTAGGGACAATCCATCAATATCAACATCCTGGAAAAAAAATTTAAGCCTGAAGCTGGCAATAATAATTGGAAAATGACCATGTAGTACAGTGTATCCCTGTGACTATGTACTTCTTGCTCAGCTAAATATTAATTCTGAGGATATTTTCATACACATAGCTATATTTAGAATCTGTGTCATACTTCATCTGTGAACTAAAAATGCATATTTAGTGCAACTCCTGAGTCAGATCATTATACAGGGAGAGAAAGCCTCTATACATATTCAAGTATTCAATGTACTTCTTACCAAAAAGGATTCCACCATCTGCCCTTATTAGCTTATATGCCATACACTATTTCAACCTTTCATGGAGGCAAATGGAGATATTTTTATTGTATACAGTAGAAATTAACTTTTTATATCTGATTTTTTTCTTTTCATTCCCCATATATAGTAATATTATATAAATGATCAGACATTTTTGTTAAAGAGAACCTGTCTGCAGGATTTAGCCCTATAAAATAAAGGCATGGCTATAATGGCACTGTGATGCTGATTAACCTGATGCCTGATAAAGTGATTCACTCAGTGGCTGCTGAATACTCACCTTACAAAGTTTTCAGAACATTATGCAATGAGGTGACAGGGTCTTTTTCTCTTTCTCCGCACCCCCACAAGCCTCCTCTGGTTCTTGTGCAGGTCACTGATAATATTATTATTGTAAAAATTCCGTGTCGCGGGCACCACCATCTTTGTGTGGGCGGCATGTGCGCAGTTGGAACCGGTGTACTTTGTGCAAGACTTCTATTAAAAAAAGCACCAGAGGCGCCACAGATCATGATTTTGGCTCATTTTAGAGCTGAAATCCTGATCTGCGCATGCACTGCCTCCGGCGCCATTTTATTGAAGTCCTGCACAAAAGATGTCGGCTCCCACTGTGCATGCGCCTCGCACACAATGATGGCGGTACAGAAAAAGGAGGCAGGTCACTGAATAATCAGTGACCAGCACAAGAAACAGAGGAGGCTGGTCACCGAAGCACACAAGACTTCATTTTTTGAAAACTTCATAAGGAGAGTATTCAGCAGCCACTGAGCGGATCCCTCACATCAGGTGAAAGATTCATCAGCATCACAGTGCCACTATAATTACACCTATATTATTATTATTATTATTTGTTGTTATAGCGCCATTTATTCCATGGCGCTTTACATGTGAGGAGGGGTATGCATAATAAAAACAAGTACAATATTCTTAAACAATACAAGTCATAACTGGTACAGGAGGAGAGAGGACCCTGCCCGCGAAGGCTCACAATCTACAAGGGATGGGTGAGAATACAGTAGGTGAGGATAGAGCTGGTCATGCAGCGGTTTGGTTGATCGGTGGTTACTGCAGGTTGTAGGCTTGTCGGAAGAGGTGGGTCTTCAGGCTCTTTTTGAAGGTTTCAATGGTAGGCGAGAGTCTGATGTGTTGTGGTAGAGGGTTCCAGAGTAGGGGTGATACGCGAGAGAAATCTTGTATACGATTGTGGGAAGAGGAGATAAGAGAGGAGTAGAGAAGGAGATCTTGTGAGGATCGGAGGTTGCGTGTAGGTAAGTACCGGGAGACGAGGTCATAGATGTATGGAGGAGACAGATTGTGGATGGCTTTGTGTGTCATGGTTAGGGTTTTGTACTGGAGTCTCTGGGCAATGGGGAGCCAGTGAAGGGATTGACAGAGGGGAGAGGCCAGGGAATAGCGGGGGGACAGGTGGATTAGTCAGACAGCAGAGTTTAGAATAGATTGGAGGGGTGCGAGAGTGTTAGAGGGGAGGCCACAGAGCAGGAGGTTGCAGTAGTCGAGGTGAGAGATGATGAGGGCATGGACTAGGGTTTTTGCAGATTCTTGGTTGAGGAATGTACGGATTTGTGGAATATTTTTGAGTTGAAGTCGGCAGGAAGTGGAAAGGGCTTGGATATGTGGTTTGAAGGAGAGATCAGCATCAAGGATTACCCCGAGGCAGCGAGCTTGTGGGACTGGAGAGAGTGAGCAGCCATTTACTGTAATGGATAGGTTTGTTGGGGGGGTCGTGTGAGATGGGGGAAAGATGATGAATTCTGTTTTGTCCATGTTAAGTTTCAGAAATCTAGCAGAGAAGAAGGATGAAATAGTGGACAGACATTGAGGGATTCTGGTTAGTAGGGAGGTGATATCTGGTCCAAAGATGTAGATCTGTGTGTCATCAGCATAGAGGTGATACTGGAAGCCATGAGATTCTATGAGCTGTCCCAGGCCAAAGGTATAAATGGAGAAGAGCAGGGGCCCAAGGACTGAACCTTGTGGGACGCCGACAGATAGGGGGAGAGGTGAGGAGGTGGTGTGTGAGTGGGAGACGCTGAATGTCCGGTCTGTTAGGTATGATGAGATCCAGGATAGGGCCAAGTCTGTGATGCCAAGGGATGAGAGGGTCTGTAATAATAGAGAATGGTCCACTGTGTCAAAGGCAGCCGACAGGTCGAGGAGGAGGAGGACAGAGTAGTGTTGCTTGCTCTTGGCGGTTAAGAGGTCATTGGTGACCTTAGTTAGGGCAGTTTCAGTGGAGTGGTGTGACCAGAAGTCAGATTGTAAGCAGTCAAAGAGGGAGCAAGAAGAGAGATGGGAGGACAGTTCAAGGTAGACATGTTGTTCCAGTAGTTTGGAAGCATAAGGGAGAAGTGATATAGGGCAATAGCTAGATACAGAGGATGGGTCAAGAGAAGGCTTTTTCAGGATAGGTGTGATTGAGGCATGTTTAAAGCTTGAGGGGAAAACACCAGTTGTTAGTGATAGGTTGAAGAGATGGGTTAGGGTTGGGATGAAGACTTTGGTGAGTTTGGGGATGAAGTGGGATGGGAGCGGGTCAAGTGCACAGGTGGTGAGATGCGATCTTGAGAGTAGAGTGGAGAGTTGATCTTCTGTAATGGTGGAGAAGTTGGTTTTGGAGGTGGAGGGCTGGGAAGTTGGGAGGAAGGGCTCTGGGGGTTGTTGACCAAAACTGTCTGATGTTATCAATTTTCTGCTTGAAAAATGAGGCAAAGTCTTCAGCTGAGATAAGTGGGGAGGGAGGAGGTGCTGGGGGATGGAGGAGAGAATTGAAAGTGTTGAATAACTGTTTAGGGTTGTGAGACAGGGAGGATATGAGAGATGAGAAGTAGGTTTGTTTAGCTGTGGCGAGTGTGGTCTTGAAAGAAGTGAGGGACTGTTTGAATGCGATGAAGTGCTTGTTGGAGTGGGATCTTTTCCATCTGCGCTCAGCAGCCCTGGAAGCTTGCCTCATTTCTTTGGTCAGGCTGGTGTGCCAGGGCTGTCTGTTGATTTTTCGAGCTTTGGTATGTGTAAGTGGGGCAGCAGATTCCAGAGCTACAGCTATTGTGGTGTTATATAGAGCGGCAGCGTCATCCGCATTGTGTAAATAACTTATGTCTGTGAGAGGGAGGAGGGATTCAGAGAATGAATGTAGGTCAAGATGTTTAAGATTTCTGCAAGGGTGAGAAAGTTTGTAGGGTGGGGATTGTAGACATGGAGTGGAGAGTGAAGAGAATGTGAGAAGACTGTGGTCAGAGAGAGGAAGAGGTGAGTTAGAGAGGTTAGATAGGGAGCAGAGGCGGGTGAAGATGAGGTCCAGTGTGTGACCATCTTTGTGAGTGACTGCAGAAGACCATTGAGTGAGGCTGAAGGAGGAAGTGAGAGATATAAGTTTAGTGGCAGCTGAAAGGGAAGTGTCAATAGGGATGTTGAAGTCGCCCATGATGATAGTGGGGATGTCCGCGGAAAGGAAATGAAGTAGCCAGGTGGTGAAGTGGTCAAAGAAGGTGGTGTGTTATGGTTCTCAATGGCAAGAGAACATAGCCCAGCAAACATAAGAACTAGCTCTTGGAAGGATGGAAACTAAACTGACCATGAACTAAACCTGCCGCACAACTAACAGTAGCCGGGTAGCGTAGCCTGCGTTTTATCCCTAGACGCCCAGCGCCGGCCAGAGGACTAACTAATCCTGACAGAGGAAAATATAGTCCTGGCTCACCTCTAGAGAAATTTCCCCGAAAGGCAGACAGAGGCCCCCACAAATATTGGCGGTGATTTTAGATGAAATGACAAACGTAGTATGAAAATAGGTTTAGCAAAATTGAGGTCCGCTTACTAGATAGCAGGAAGACAGAAAGGGCACTTTCATGGTCAGCTGAAAACCCTATCAAAACACCATCCTGAAATTACTTTAAGACTCTAGTATTAACTCATAACCTCAGAGTGGCAATTTCAGATCACAAGAGCTTTCCAGACACAGAAACGAAACTACAGCTGTGAACTGGAACAAAATGCAAAAACAAACAAGGACTCAAGTCCAACTTAGCTGGGAGTTGTCTAGCAGCAGGAACATGCACAGAAAGGCTTCTGATTACAATGATGACCGGCATGGAAGTGACAGAGGAGCAAGGCTAAATAGCGACTCCCACATCCTGATGGAAACAGGTGAACAGAGAGGATGATGCACACCAGTTCAATTCCACCAGTGGCCACAGGGGGAGCCCAAAATCCAATTTCACAACAGTGGTGGCTGGCCCTGGGGGGCGGTAAATGACAGCCAGTTGGAGGCTGGAGGGGGAGTAGATGCGCACAGAGTGCACCTCAAAGGAAGGGAGGGTAACAGAGGGTGGAAGTGGGATTGCGGTGAAGAAGCAGTTATCTGACAGGAGAAAACCAACTCCTCCGCCATGTTTGCTGCTGCAGCAGGGGGGGTGAGAAAGGTGGAAGCCACTGCAAGAGAGCACGGCAGGGGAGGCTGTGTCGGAAGGGGTGAGCCAGGTTTCGGTGATGGCGAGAAAGGAAAGTTTGTTAGTAACAAAGAGATCATGGATGTAGGAAAGCTTGTTGCAGACAGAGCGAGCGTTCCACAGAGCTCCTGTTAGTGGGACTGGGGAAGTGGGGGCTGGGCGAATGGGTATAAGGTTAGAGAGGTTATGGAAATTTGTGATAGAACGTGGATGGGAGGTAGAAATGACTGTGGGAATGTGGTGAGGAGGACCAGGATTTGGAGAGATATCACCAGCAGTGAGAAGGAGCAGAGAAAGTGTTAGCAGGTGGGAGCAGGAGAGGGCATGAGGGGGCTGTCTGTGCTTGGAGACAGAGGATTGTATGTTAAGGAACAGTTCTGAGGAGGAGGTGAGATGGATGGGGAGAATTGAAGCAGAGATAAACAGTTCCTTACTTGGTGTAGGGATTAGGGGAGGTAGCATAAAGTGAATAATTATAGAGATGAAAGTGAAAACAAACAGAAACATTGTTTACAGTGACTGGCCAGTTAACTTCAGTTCCCTTCAGGTTCAATTCAGGTTTTAATTCTGTTATCTTCACACTTTTAGAACACACTTCTAGAAATCACACTGCAGACTAAAGTCATGCAGACTTTAGCTATGCAATATATGTACAACTAAGTGCGTTCAGGTGTGAAGCAGAGAGGAGTGGTCTCTGTTCATCTTGGTCAGAGAATTAAGGGTGGACCAGATGCATACAATCAAGCCTGAGTAAACAAGGTCATAAATAACACAGGGTAAGCTGGGGTTAGCTGAAAGGCATACCATGAGAATGCTAGGAGCAGAGGGAAGTCTGTGTGCAAAGCTGGGTGATGTAATATGTGCACTTCATAGACAGACAGCAGGAGAGCAGGAGAGCTGGGTGGATGAACATACCATGAGAATGCTAGGAGCAATAGGAAAGTCTGTGTGCACAGCTGAGTGATGTAATATGTGCACTTCATAGACAGACAGCAGGAGAGCAGGAGAGCTGGGTGGATGAACATACCATGAGAATGCTAGGAGCAGAGGAAAGTCTGTGTGCAAAGCTGAGTGATGTAATATGTGCACTTCATAGACAGACAGCAGGAGAGCAGGAGAGCTGGGTGGATGAACATACCATGAGAATGCTAGGAGCAGAGGAAAGTCTGTGTGCAAAGCTGAGTGATGTAATATGTGCACTTCATAGACAGACAGCAGGAGAGCTGGGTGGATGAACATACCTGTCGGAAGAATAGAGATGTTTGTTAGAGTGCGATGGTGGCAGGTAGCAGGGCACAGTCTGTATGCATCTTTCAGGTTTTAATTCTACTGTTATCTTCACACTTTTAGAACACACTTCTAGAAATCACACTGCAGACAGACAGACAGACAGAATGTATATATTATATACATTATATATTCGTTTATAGGGCTAAATCCTGTTGATAGGTTCTTTTAAAGAAAAATGGAGCAAAATAACAAAGTGCAAATAATATATTTTCAATTATATAACTGATTTAAAAAAAACAAACAAGTCAGTGATATATAGATGAGTGGTTGCTAATTCATATTAGATCATAATTAACAATTGTCTTCTCATATTATTTCTATAATTCCATTTTTGGCTGTGTATTAGCCATCGCATACATCAGTCTTTCTTCTTAAACCTTCTTATTGTATTTGTGCATTCACTATTTTAACATTATCAGGATATCTTGCAGATCTCCATCCTGTAGTTTGTAGCACAACAGATATGATATTTGTTAGCACAGGAATTAATGGGTTTGTATCTTTTCAAAGATTATTTCTTCAAATGCTCAAGGGAAAAAACAAAAAGAACAAAAACTGATCTGTTACTCACCTTCTTGAAGTCCTGCACGGCTATTCTCTGTTGCTTCAGTGATTGTGTACAGGCTGCAGTGATAATATCAAGAGCACTGCAGCCAGTCACTGAGCTCAGTGATTGGCTGCAGTGTTGTCAAGATGTCATTCCTGCAGCCTACACACAGTCACTGCAACTGCAAGAGACAGTACTGGAGGATCAGTAACAGCTTAGTCTGGATTTATTTTTACCTATTTGAACCTATGTAACAATAATCTCTGAAAGGGGATGCCTTCGTTAATAAGTTATGCCATTTTAATCACTTAGCTCTATGTGAGACTGGTTTTGTATTTTTCTTTCAAACAGCCAATATAGCACTGCTGAAATTGTATCTTTCAATGCTTCTTTTATCAAATTTTATTAAAGAGTTTTTCTGGAACTGTAACTTTGATGGCCTATCCTTAGAATAGTTCATCGGTGTCTGAGTGAGGCTTCCCTGTTATTCAACTGCTCCTTGTGTTCATCAACAAAAATCGAGGCTGCTGCCTGGTACTGCACATCCACCCCACTACTAAATTGAATAGGGGGCGTACGTTCAGCACCTAGCCGCGTCTATTATACCTTTGATGGAGCTGTGCTGGGCAGCTCCGCAATTGAGCAGTTCCAGACGACACTAGGAACAGCTGATAAACAGGGATGCCTGGTGGTATATCTCCACCATCAATCTGAAATTGATAACCTATCCTAAGAATAGGCCAACAATGTTAAAGTCCCTGATAAACTTTTCAAATGAGAAAGGAGGAGGATCCCCGAAAAATCGCCATAAGAAAGGATGTCTCGTTCATTATGCCACGTCTCTGCTCTAACTATTGGAATGAAGATGTCCATATTGTCCACACCATTTTATGTTGGACTTTTTCCACAGTGATGTATGTAATGTTGATAAATGCTTTAAAAGCTATAGAATTGAGAATATAAGTTTAAAACCCCCAAAAATGATATAATAAGCATCTAAAGATACCGTTCTGCTGAGCTGTGATTGCCTGTTTGCTGGTAATTTGCAATGTTGGGGATTGAGTAGTGGTGCTTTAAACAGGAAGTGTGGGACGATAATCTATTAAGGTCGGTTTTGCTTTTCTGGACCTTGCATTTTTCCTTACAATATAATCTGCCATCTTGCAGGTTTATGTCCAACCATGAAGGTTCTAACATTTTTTTTTTTTTTAAATCCTGTCTCTTGTATTTATATCCTTGTAAGGCCCTAGACCTTTTTCCAGTGTTTACTGTTCTATAATGAAAAATTAGCACTGTTATTACCGATAGCAGATGTGCTCTTGGCCAACGCTACCTGCTAATCCCTAGAGCCTTCTCCTTCTCCGGCTCCTTGTAAACCTTTACCAGCAGGACTCTCCTTATTTATCTTTATTTTTTTGATCATGGAGAACATCTTGTCATATACAGGAAAGGAAAACAATTTAGTATTTTGCAGGAGTGACTTTCACTTATTTCATAATATGGCACCCTATTAAATGCCATTGATGCAGCAACAAGCTTAGCCTAACATAGCTTGCCCTTTGGGAAAACAAAGTGTAAATGAAAGGTACAACAAGGCAACACAATATCTCAGAACAGTGGGATCATTTAGCACCAAAATAAAGCTCTAGGGAACAGACATTTTGCTAGAATTCAGCTGGTTGTGATTGTGTATTCCCTGCAAGATGCTGTAGCTACATGGAAGAAAATGTTACAACTTGGTGTCCTTGTGAAATATTAATTATTTAGAGCCAGCTGAATTAACAACTGAATTTTAATACCAGGAAAAAAATGTAGTTATTTAATAAATTTGCATAGATTAAAAATATCCTAAATCTATGTCTGATAATGCCTTAAATACTGTAAAAACTGTTGAATTTGCAGAGGCCCAACGGCCTTTAGATAGTTCTTCTTTTTTTGTCACCAGAAATGAGTTTGCAGTGAGTTACCCAGCAGCACCTTATTGGGGGGGACAAATGCCCTGCCAGAATAATTCTTGCTAGAGAAGTTAAACTATTGCCCAATGGAGGGATCAGTTGACTCTTTCCTGATGGCAGATGGCAGTTCAAAGGATGAACGGAGATGTAGAATTTCAACATTCATTCATTTCAAAATTAGGGGAAATAATTTACTCTCTAAGTGTCTGGCGGAGGCTGATTCTCTTTGTCCCATATGGAAAATCAGCACATTTGGCCATATTGAGAATAAGTGTATTTCTAAGGGGGCAGTGGACTACTGGGTCTGGGCGTGTTAGCCTTTAGGTGACAGTAATCTGATATGTAAGACATGGACTTTGCGCACTTTAATTGGTGGGCGTTAGATAAAACCACTTGTTACTCAATCATTAGAAGTAATAAACATTGTACCCTTAAAAAATATCATATCTTATGTTTGAAAATGGATTGACATAGGTATGTGGACCCTAAGTGACCAGTAAAAACCCTCACAAATGTATCCATAGTGGCAGTAACAGTAAGGAAAACTGAACAGAAAACACAAAGTAGATAAATACTGATGTGTAGTCTGAAGCCCTCAAAATAGCAACCACATCTAAAAAGAAAACTGTTAACCTCTAACACAGAACAAAAAAAATAGTGCCTTAGAATTCGTAAATCGGGTTAGATAGTCAAGGTTTAATAATCATGTTTTGCTAATATTTTTTAATATTGTTTTGCAGCCACAGTGGTTGACATGTTTTCAGAAATATCTTTCATTCTTCTATCTATACAGTGTTTCTGGAGTAAAACAGATCTGGGGTTTTATGACAAATGTTCTGACACCTTTGTTCCATGTTTTTATTTTTTAAATATGTTACTGCAAAGATTTCTATTCAGAAAGCTTCTTAGCCCAGATGAAGATTGTGTAGTCTTGTAGACAGACAATATCCATATGCTTATAATATACAGTATATACACTTATGCTCAAAAGTTTACATACCCTGGCAGAATGTTTGCTTTCTTGATCTTTTTTCAGAGAATATGAATGATAACACCAAAACGTTTCCTCCACTCATGGTTAGTGGTTGGGTCAAGCCATTTATTGTCAAACTACTGTGTTTTCACTTTATAAATCATAATGACAACCTAAAACATCAAAATGACCCTGATCAAAAGTTCACATACCCCATTTCTTAATACCGTGTATTGCCCCCTCTAACATCAATGACAGCTTGAAGTCTTTTGTGGTAGTTGTGGATGAGGTTCTTTATTTTCTCAGATGATAAAGCAGCCCACTCTTCTTGGCAAAAAGCCACCAGTTTCTGTAAATTCCTGGGCTGTATAGCATGAACTGGGTGCTTGACATCTCCCCAGAGTGGCTCAATGATATTGAGGTCAGGAGACTGAGATGCCACTTCAAAACCTTCACTTTGTTTTGCTGTTGCCATGACAGGTCAATTTGGCCTTGTGTTTTAGATTGTTGTCATGTTGGAACGTCCAAGTACATCCCATCACAGCTTCCGGGCTGATGAGTGCAAATTTGCCTCCAGTGTTTGCTGAAAATGTGCTGCATTCATCTTTCCTTCAACTTTGACCAAGCTTCCTGTTCCTTTGTAGCTCACCCATCCCCAAAACATCAGCGATCTACCTCCATGCTTTACAGTAGGAATGGGGTTCCTTTCTTCAAAGGCCTTGCTGACCTCTCTCCAAATGTAACGTTTATGGTTGTGGCCATAAAGTTCAATTTGTGACCACAAATTACCTTGGTCCAGAAGTTTTGAGGCTTGCCTCTGTGCTGTTTTGCATATGCTAAGCGAGATACTTTGTGGCATTTGAGCAGTAATGGCTTTCTTCTGGTGACACGACCATGCAGCCCATTTTTCTTCAAGAGCCTCCTTATTGTGCATCTTGAAACAGCAAATACTAGGATTTCATCAGCTCACCCAACCAGATGTATTAGAATCCAATTCTCAATGGACATGTGCAGAGCATGGATCACCACCAAGTTCCTGCTAGCCAACTTTTAGGTAAAAAAGCAAATCACTCACTTGTCCAGCTCATGCAAATATTGAATGGAGGAGCATGCTATGACTACGGGCAGTACTGCCTGAAATGCATCAGCTTGTTTTTATGATGCACTAATAAAGGACAAGATTTTTATTCTATTTTCATCTCCTTCATTCAATATTTGCATGAGCTGGACAAGTGAGTGATTTGCATCTTGAAACAGCCACACCACTAGCTTTCAGAGTCCTGTATTTCATCTGATATTATTTGTGGGTTTTTCTTTGCATCCTGAACAATTTTCCTATCAGTTGTGGATGACATTTTTGTTGGTCTACCTGACTGTGGTTTGGTTTTTACAGAGCCCCTAATTTTTCATTTGTTAATCACAGTTTGAACACTGCTGACTGGCATTATCAATTCCTTGGATATCTTTTTGTATCCCTTTCCTGTTTTATACAGTTCATCTACCTTTTCCAATAGATCCATTGACAATTCTTTTGCTTTCCCCATGACTCACAATCCAGAAACGTCAGTGGCTGGATGAAAGATGCAAGAGTCTCTCTGGATCCCAGAAACTCACTCAGCTTTTATGCACACACACTAATTACAAGCAAACAGGTCACAGGTGAGGATGTTACCTTTAGTAACCATTTAGTAGCCATTCAAACCCATTTGTGTCAATTTCTATGCATGTTATCAGGCTGAATTTACCAGGGTATGTGAACTTTTGATCAGGGTCATTTGGATGTTTTAGGTTGTCATTGTGATTTAAAAAGAGAAAACACAATAGTTTGACAATAAATGGCTTCGCCCAACCACAAACTATAAGTGAAGAAAAAGTTTTGGTGTTATCATTCATATTCTCTAAAAAAGGCCAAGAAAGCAAAAAAATTTGCAGGGGTATGCAAACTTTTGAGCACAACTGTATGTATATTTAGACATATGCAGAAGCGATGAGCTGTTCGTTCTGCAGAGGATGATGTTTGAGTCTAATTTCCTGAAATTCGCGAATCCACAAAAATTTGAACACTTTGCGATTTGTTTTATGATTCACAACATTTTTTTTTTTAAAAAGCCTGGCCTCCATTTTAGTAAAACATTTAGGGTTGGCACATGATGCAAAAAAAAATAATAATAATACCTCACTGCTGTATCTTTGGCCTCTTCACTATGCCAGGACTTCCAGCCATGATCAGAGACCTTGGGGGTCACTGCTTGTCATAATGTCACTGCGTGTAGTATCGCACCGTGCACTGCTACCTTTCAATTTGCAATGACAAGGCTTGAGATCCTGGCCTATAGTGGGAATGCTGGCCTTGAGCAGCGAGCACTGGATGGATGCAGAGGTGATCATTAAGGTGAGTATAAGAATGTTTTGTTTTTTACATTCTACATTTTTTATGCTCTGAGGTCTGGAGAGACTCCAGGTCATAATACGGAAAACTCAATTTGCAGCAAATTTCACCACAAATTAATTTTTTGGGAACAATTTTGCAAATAGAGTGAATTTGAATTCTAAGCAATGCACTCATCACTGATATACTGTAAATATTGCTGATGAAATAAGTTTTGAACATGTCACCAATTTTCTAAGTAAATAAAAAATCTCACCTGATGTTGGTAACAACCATTCAATCCACCCAGGAAAAAAAATGAAACCATAGATGTTCATAAATTAAGCTATGTGTAATACTAAAAAATTACAAAAGGAAAAGCAATTTAACATGGTTACTGAAATTTATTTAGTATCTTGTACAAAAACCATTGTTGGTGATGAAAGTTTCATGATTCCTCATGTATGGAGAAACTAGTTGCATGCATTGCTCAGGTGAGATTTTGGCCCCTTCTTTCACACAAACACTCTTCGAATCCTGAAGGTTCCGTGGGCTTCTTCTATGAATTCTGAGCTTTAGCTTCTTCCATAAATTTTCTATTGGATTCAAGGCAGTTGATTGGCTCTGCCATTATAGCAGTTTTATTTTCTTTCTCCGAAATCAATTGAGAGTTTCCTTGGCTGTGTGTTTGGCATCATTGTCTTGCTGAAATGTCTGCCCTTGTTTTGTTTTCACCATTCTGGTAGATGGCAGTAGATTTTTATCACACATGTCTCAGTACATTTGTCCATTCATCTTTCCTTCAATTATATGAAGTTTGCCAGTGCCATATGCTGAAAAACAGCCCTACACCATGCTGTTCCCACCTACAAACTTCACTGTGGGTATGGTATAAATTACATATATTTACCTATATTTTTCAAAGAAAAAAGAAAGAGGAGGTTATTAGTTCAAGGATATATTGCATTGACAACCAAGAATTTGTTTTGCAATCATTGTGCTGACTTGAAAAACTCATGACTAAGTAATATTATTATCAAACATCCTGGGGACATGGATGACTGCAGGCAAAGTGAGCTGTTAACTTCCCATGGCCCAGAGGAATATTCTGTACAAACATGGAGCACATACACGTAAATACAAGTATATTCGATGCAACTTGATTTTATTAGTTTACCAGTAAGTAGCAATTCTGTATAAAAACCTTTACGACAGCGAGCAAAACAAACCGTCCATAAACACTGTATGCGTTCTCCCATTTGACGGCCCCATTAAAATTTTAGTGAGGTGAGATAAAAATAGCCTAAGAGCTTGCCATGATAAATAATGCAGCGAGAGGCATCCTATAATAGAATATATTCATATTGTCATAGTACATTTATAGCATCCAGTATAGAACTTCAGTATACCAGAGACTCTTGACTAAGGCGATCTACAAATTGTGCATTAATCGTTTCATCTTACCACCCTGAATACTAATAAGAATGATTTCTAGCTCCTGCAGATGGGAGTTAAATATGATTTTCCGTTTTCCCTTTGCTATGTTGCTAGTCAATAGAATACCAGCACTACAGAAATGGCTGACACTTCCACAGACACTGCAGTAGAAGAGAAAAGTGACTTTAAATCACAGTGCTCGCTTATAGATAGAGATGTGTCTTTCTTGGCTTTTCTCTTGTCTTGACAAATCCTATAATATATCGTGCTAGATGATTATTAACTTTGAAATAAAATATGATTTTGTGATACTCTGTCAGGAGATATTTATGTTATATGTTTCTATATGTTGCCACCCGGTGATTATGATGTGAATTGCAACCTGTCAAAGCTTTTGGTTGAACTTTATTTATTTTTTTAAAATTGTATTGCAAGAAATTGGAATAGCGGGGACCAATCAGAATGTCAATCAGAATGTGTCAGCCGTGGACACAAAATAGTATGGGTTTACCTTGAAATTTGCTTTTTATCAATCATGCCATACTTTTATTGCAACAGGTTGAAAAAAGACTCCAATCCATCAAGATCGAAGTATTATCCTAACAAATGTATCTGGAGTCGTATGCCATTTATCCCATATTAGGACTAACATGCTCTGCCAACTCCAAATATAGTAATCGGAATAAATCAATTTATCTCCAGTATTTGTGAAAGAACCGCATTTAGGCATTTTGTGTACACAGGCTGTACCCCCACATGTCTCAGATTTAATTTGGCAGCACACATAGTAGTACTTTTATTATATATATATATATATATATATATATATATATATATATATATATATATATATATATATAAGTATGTGTGTCTTATATAGCGCCATTGACCCCTTCCCAATGTTGGGTGTAATAATACGACCATGTCAGAATCCCTCCGCTTGATGTGGGCTCTGGCGCTGAGCCCACATTTTTCCCGGCACGTCAGTTGTTTTGAACAGCTAAAATGTGCTTCTAACAGCCACGGGTGGAATCGCGATCCGTCCACGACTGTTAACTAGTTAAATGCCGCTGTCGATCTCTGACAGTGGCATTTAACTCACGCTTACTGGAAGCACGTCGGAAATCCCGCCCATCGGTGACCCCGTCACGTGATCGCAGGTCACCGCTGGGTTGGCATGACTGCCAGAGGTCTCCATCAGACCTCTATGGTTATCATTGCCGGATTGCTATGAGCACTCCCTGGTGGTGAGCATTTTTACTGCACACAGTCGATCTGATCATCGACTGTGTGTCGTAGAGGCAATGAGATAGCTGTAGATTCTAGTCTCCCATGGAGACTATTGAAGCATGCAAATAGTAAAAAAAAATGTTTTTAAAAATATTAAAAAAATAAAAAATATAAAAGTTCAAATCACCCCCACTTTCGCCCCATTCAAAATAAAACAATAAAACAAATTCAATATACACATATTTGGTATCGTCGCTTTCAGAATCACCAGATCTATCAATATAAAAAAAATTAACCCAATCACTAAGGGACGTAATGAGAAAAAAATTCAGAACGCCAGAATTATGTTTTTTTTGCTTGCCGCTACATTGCAATAAAATGCAATAGCGAGCGATCAAAGGATCATATCTACACCAAAATGGTATCAATAAAAACGTTAAAAAGAACTTAGACATGTTTGATGTCTATAAACTCATAATGGTCTGGAGAATCATAATGGCAGGTCAGTTTTAGTATTTAGTGAACATGGTAAAAAAAATAAAAACAATTATGGCAATTATGGGATTGCACTTTTTTGCACTTTCACTGCACTTGGAATTTTTTTTACTATTTTCCAGTACACAATATGTTAAAACCAATGAAGTCGTTCAGAAGTGCAACTTGTCCCGCAAAAAAGAAGCCCTCGCATGGCCATTTTGACTGAAAAATATAAAAAGTTGCAAAACACAAAATGCAAAAATGAAAATAACACTGGTCATGAAGGGGTTAAGTTCACAATTTCCACTGGGGCTCACGATTTAAGTTTCCTATCGCTGTGTCTTTGGAGTGTGAGTGGAAACCAGAGAAAAGCACGCGAACACAGAGAACATACAAATTCATTGCAGATGTTGTCATTTGCAAGATTTGAACGCAGGACTCTGCAAGGCTAAAGTGTTACCCACTGAGCCACCGTACTTTCCTACTACTGAGACAGTCTTATAGGAAGCATGTCTTATAGAGACACCATACAGATAGAGTTACCAATCAATTGCACGGACACGTAGAGGCAACTACTCAGCGCTTCTGCTTAGATTTATAAAAGTACTGCGGTGACATTTTAACACTTTGTAATGTGATGTAACATGTGCAATGAGTGCAGTAATAAAGTCACCAGTCAGAGTCTTATGGTATTGTCAGTGTCGTTATGGCCCGGTCTGGCCTCACATGAACATGTTTGTAATGTGCCATATGTCACACTATCTTCTGTGTGGAGTGGCGGTTACTTTCTCAATGTAATTCTTTGAGACTCAGATCAAGGATTGAGAAAATGTACATAGTGACCTCTATGAGTCAGTAGATCATTTGGTGCCGAAGTGGACCAGAGCGCCACTGAAAACAGCAGAAGATGGCAACTGATAAGTTTGTAACTACACTCATTACACTTACACATGTTATTGTTAACAATACAAAAACTGTCGCCGGGGTGATCTATTACAATTTGTGCATTTTGACTACCTTCAGCCGCCACTAGAGGGAGCATTATGCAGATTAACTTATTAGTTTCATGGGTAGCTATATAAAAAAACAGCTCCCTCTAGTGGTTGCTTTTATAATGCAACATTTTATTTATAAACATTACTTCAAACATCATGAAATTCAATGATACAGACTTTTTAATCTATTCAAATATATAACTAATCCACAATCCATTTAAGCACTGACTTTCACTTTTTAGGTGAGAATTCACTTAAATTCCTCAGCCTACTAGATGATAATGCTGCTTGTTACGTTCCAGACCTTATAGAGTAAATGTCTTCTCTGAATAGAGATTGTGTGCATTTCTCTTAATAACCTGGAAAGCATGATTTTAGGTTCTCAGTAACAGTGCAGCTAAACATTGGCTAATAATATCACCGCAGCTAACAGCTGAACTTGTTCTACCTTGTTCTGCCTTGTTCCTTCCTGGCTGTCTTGTGTAGAAATGATTCATTACGTTTGAATAAGGTAATTACAGCAATCATGGTTTGCTAAAGTTCAGGAGTTTTTGGTTTGGCATAGATTCAGTTCAACTACACACCAGACTCTCCTGTAATCCAGCTTCTAGATAATTACAAGCCGCCTGCAAAGGTTATGAACTCAGTAAAACCTACTTTCACTGAGTCCGGCAGGGTAAGATTCATTGGAACAGCTGACAATGCCATTTGATGCCGGGGTATGAGGGAGCGTAGGATGAGATCAGATGCTCCTCTCTAACACAATGCCAGTTCAATTCCCATCACCGTCATTAAAAACATCTCTTGCGGAATGATGTCTTCTCTAGTATCAACTATATTTTTAGCAGAAAAATATTCTTAGTTCCTAGAAAGTGTCAAAATAACATATTCAATACTAATATAGCTGGTTCCTAATATAAAAGTCACCTATGGTCAAAATATTGGGCCCCAACAGGAGTACAGTCTAAATGTAGGTAAAGGGATAGAACCAGGGTGAGGTATAACCTACAACTGGCAACTAGAGGCAAGGGGCATTTTATATATTGTGTGTTTGTAAATATACATAGAAAATATGGATATGCCCTACAAGGCATTTCCTTAATGGATGCAGAGCAGATCCGCGTTAGATTTCAATAATCCAGAAATAAAAATTCTAGGAATATGCTTGTTGTTACATCCATGTCTATGCTCACTCCCGCTCCTTCTTCCGTCATCAGACAGTACTGATCCTTCATTGTGGGTGACACGGGGTACCAATGCCGAAGATGTTTGACATTCTGGGACTCGTGAGTCTTGAACGAGGCTTACACTATATACAACATTTTCAGCCTCTAGTTGTCAGTTACAGATTATACGTGACCCTTGTTCTATCCATTTACCTCTGATCCTGTATGTTATTCAATTGTTGACCGCAAATTTTTTGACTTGTACTAATGATTCTTACTTGTTGTCTAATTTCTTTGGTTTTGACCGAGTTTATATGGACGATTCTTTGCAGACTGCTCCACCGGCCAGCACCCACCGCATGGACTCAAATCAGGGGGCTCTGTGTAATTCTAGCTCCCTAAAGAGCCATTAGGTTGAAGGCCATGGTTCCTCTGGGGCTTTCTATATGGAGTGGCTTGATCAAATTATGTCCCAAGAAACTCTAATTAAAGCTACCATGCTATTGCAAGGGGTTGTAATACATGTCGCACCTTTTCCCCAACCCCTTTAAGTATGTTTGCCATGCTGATATACTGTGTACACTTAATGTTACTGTTGTCGTGTATAATATGCATGTTGTATTTAGGGAAAGTGTATTGCCCTAGGTCGGTCACTAGATGGGGCACAATGTAAAAGAGGAGCACTGTCTCAGATGGGCCACTAGATGGGGAATTGTAGTAAAGAGTTAAACATAGGAGGAGCATGGTAGGATAAGGAGAAGGATACTTCCTGATTGTAGTCAGTCAGGGCTAGGGCACCCATTAGCTGAGCAGGGCTGGCTAGCCCTGAGCAACACCATACCACGTAACGTTGATTAGGCACAAAACCCAGCATATATTCGGGACTTGGATTGTCTCAGGAGGGAGATATATCAGCAGCACTGGCAGTGCAGTTAAGTGGGTCTGCAGATGCTGGAAGAGGAGGGCTAAGCAGTACGGGCAGGTTGCTCATCATGTGGCAGATGATTGCTTGGGCTGATGCTCTCAGAGCTGAGGTAAAAAAGCTAATGAGGGAACCCCTACATAAGGTAAGCATGCTGGACAGAGAGGACGCTGAGGGATCAAAAGGTACAGTTGGTTCCGGAAGCGAGATTAGCGGTGGAAAGAGGAGGAAAGGGACAAAAGAGAGTTTACTGCTGTATACCCTGATGAGGTATACTGTAAAGAATCTCATGAGGTGCACAAGCCCAAGTAAATAAGTTCTTGTTAAAGTTGGAATGGACTGTGACTTTGTTTGTTCTAAAGTGAATCCAGAGGACCTCCTGAAAGGTACTGAGGTCCCTGGTGGAGCTGGAGAAGACGCAGCAGGTATGCTGTGCTATGGACAGCGTGTCTATGTGATGGGAGGTCAGGGCACACTGTTACAAATGCTGGTGGCCATGACTGCTGCCCATCCAACCCTTTCACTATTCCAAACAGAGCTACTTTACACGTGATCTAGTGAACTGTTTCTAATAAAAACACAGCTATATATTTTTTGTTTCTATTTCTTCACATCCCTTGTAACCTTAAGTCTTAACATATCCATTTCTGTAAGGTTGTTAAGCATATTTTCATTTTCTTCTAATGTCAGCATCACATCAATTTCGTCCAATGGCAAAATGTTTCAAACATTCCTCTGAATTAATTTCCCAAACATATGAAATGGCTCTGACAACTGCTTCCATAATAGCACATGGACTATATAAATAAGCAAGCCTCAGTCATATTGTTTTTCGTGTATAGCTGGCATTACTGCCACAATGGGTCATTACCCATCATTCCCAGATTCCCTAGCAGTCTATCTAGTTATAAAATTGAGTGCCATGACCTTGATTTATACATTTGCCATTTTGCAGACTTAGAAGTTTGAGTGACAATCTATATGGGAATAATAAAGTAGAACTATATTGTTTGTCACCCAGAGAAGAGGCTTGAGAAATTTTGGAGACGTTCTTCCTAATGACTTTTTTTTGGACAGTGAAAGGGAATGTTGTATCAATCATGCACACTTCACGTCTCTCAGCCTTGATTAGTAATATGGGCGTGCTCTAATGAACGTTTGCTGGAGTCGTAAATCGCATCCGGATGAAGCTTCTGTTTTATAGTTTTAATGACATAATGACAATGTAGCAATGCAAATTCTCTTCATTTGGCTTCTTGTTTGGAATAGGAATCAGAGTGAACAATGAAAGTTAATTATTTCCTTAGCAAGTAGATATTTCAGCGGACAAAGCTGCGGAGCCCAGAAGTGACAGATGTAGAATTGGACACATACAATGTAGAGGTAGAGCTTTCTGCACAGACACAATACCGGGTGCTTTCTACTCAGACAGTATTCAATATCAAGCCGCAATTTCCTGGTCTTTATTTGTAAGGAACATTGACTTGTCATAGTACAAACACTAAATCAGTCACCAGAAGAGAAAAAAAGATGCCATTGAGTCTGACATATCACTCATTTAATCCCTGATATTTTCCTACCAGAACTGTTAATGAGAACCTGTCACCGCTCCTGACATGTCTGATTCAATAAATACTTGTATTCCACATGAAACACCAATTCTTTACCATCTTTTATTAAAAATCTATATTGTGAAGTTCCTCTATTATTCCTCCTAGAAATGTATGAGCAATTTAACAACTGGATGTTACCATCCCTCTTATCAAAAGGGTGGCTTTCTTCTTACTGATGTAACAGTAAAGTTTAGGCCAATTACCAATTTATTATGGTATAAATAGGAGGAGTAATAGAGGAAAGTGAGAGATCTAAGCAAAGATATTACTCAATTTCCCACTTACAGTGAACCTCTCTCCATTTTTTTCTTGCAGGTACAAATACCACTACCTTCATCAGCGCCTGTGCTGCATCCCACAAAGTTGTATATTATCTCCGAACCCCCCCTTTATAACACCCTCTAACATGTCCCTCCTCTCCGCTGGTAATAATCTTCCTCTGTCTTTGATTAATATGGATAATGTGTCCTGCATCATCCACTTAGCCAAACGAAATCTCGTGACTGCGCTGGGCTAACGCAGTTATGTTTTATGCTCTGCCCGTGGGAGGGCAGAGCAAAGTGTATGAGTGAGCCGGCGATAGCCCTGCGCAGTCACAAGATTTTGTTGGGCTATGTGGCTGACACAGGATGCATTATCCACATCAATCAAAGCCAAAGAAAGGCCGTTACCAGCAGAGAGGAGGGAAAGATACCGCAACAATGACGCCCAAACTGTTCTTAGTTACAAACAGCGCAAAATGTAAAACTTTTTTGGAGGTAAACAGGGGAAGTCAGGGGATAATATACAACTTGGGGGAATGCAGAACAAGCACTGATGAAGCTGTTGGTATGTGTTCATATATAAAAAAAAAACTGGTTACCGCTTCATTAAAGTGAACCTGTCAACAGTTTTTGAAGCTCCAAAATCTCTGAATAAATCCAACCATCTTCATCAGTTCCTGTGCTGAATTCCATAAATGTGTCTAGCATCTCCTGACTCCCCCCTGTATATGCCCAAAAATACCATTTTAATTGATACCGCATTGTATTTGAATGAGGATGGTCCAGTCCGATGGGCACCCTTGCTGTGGCATCTGTGCCTCCTCTCTTCTAATTACCATCCTCTGGCTTTGATTGATGTGGGTGATGCATCCTGTGTCATCTACATAAAGGAAGAAAGATTTTGTGCCTGCGTAGTGGCCTTACAGGTCTGCATACACACAGTTTGCTCTGCCGTAATGGATGCAGAACATCAAATACAACTGCACAAGTGCCGAGCAATGTAATTTCGGCTATTCCATACCCTGCCACCAGAATGACGTTGCTCGACGCTTGCACAGTGATGGTTTATGCCTTTCCAGCAATAGGACAGAGCAAAGTGAAAGTTTGTTTCACTATGTGAATGACGCAGGATGAGTCATGTATGTCAATCAAAGCCTGAAGACGGCAATTAGGAGAAGAGAGGAGGCACAGATGCCACAACGTGGGAGCAATTAAGATTGTATTTTCATAGTATAGAGGGGGAGTCAGGAAATGATAGACACGTTTGTGGAATGCTGTAGAGGAGCAGATACAGGCGGCGGCATTTGTTCAGAAACTCAAAAACTGATGACACATTACCTTTAAATTATGTAGTCAATACAGTCTTATTTTTTTTATAAGAGCTGTTGTGCTGCTGTATTTTGCAACAGCCCCTACAAATTGAGCTGAGGAGCAAATGATAGCTGATTGGTGGTAGGGGCATGTATCAGTCAAGGACTGAGCTGATATTGACGAGCTATCCTATGCATAGTTCATCAACATTTTGAGCCCGGACAACTCCTTTAAAACAAACAGATAAATCCACATTGATTATCCAAAATGGATATAATTTCTAAAGTTTCTGTTACCGTAATTTGATGCTTTCATCTAGTCTTTCATGAATCGTATAATTAATGAATTGCTGAGCGTGGACATGACAAGGGTGGAACTTTCAGGCATCTGTTTTCAATGGAATTGATAAATAGTTTTTTCTCCATAAATCAAAGACAAGAAATTATGACATTCAAATGAGACTAAGATAGCTCTATTGTGCTTACTGTGCTTGAAAAAAAAATCCTTAAATGAAAAAAAGGCACCCTGCTATTCAGGGTTGTCTTATGCGTTTCTGAACTACAGACATGTAACAGATTACAAAATACTCAACATTTTTACTCCAGACAAATAAATAATGGACTGCATTTCTTCCACAGCAATATCTAGAAGTTATCATGTATATGATAGACGGATTATAACCTTCAGAAGGGCTCTGGACCTATAAAAGCATTCTAGAATGCAACGAAAATGTCATACATGTTAATTATTCTTAATTTCAAAAGAGCTCAAAATATCTGCGTACTACAGGCAACATTTAAAGCACATGTTCTATCATTCAGTCATATTAATTACTACTTTCAAGGCTGAAATTGGAAATCTGGAAACTGTTTAGGCGAACACTGTACATTAGCCGGTTGTTACATTGGTTTAGATATCCAAAATGTCTTTAATAAAACTGCAAATTATCTCTTCAGAGAGGAAGACGACTTGAACTCTTGTGCCACCTATTGGATGTGGCAATCCTAAAAGTCATTACCAACCATTTAATGAGCCTTGAAATATGACTAAGTGTAAAAGCCAAATCAGAATCTCAATTTGTAGACATGGTGTTTAGGGGTATTGCCCCTCGTCAGTACAAAGTATGATATCTGATTTGAATGGGTGAGAGGCTAAGACTTGATTCTAAGGGCTAAGCATGCAAGGTGTTTAAGTCTCCTCATACTGGCATGCCAGACCTGACATGTCACTCTCCACAAGGATAAACCTTAGCACTTAAATCCAAGTCCTCTTCCTCCCTGAATAGACAATTTACATATTTAATTTCCCTGAAGAGCAAGCAAGGCCTTTAAGTCTCCTCATACTGACATGCCAGACCTGGCATATCATTCTCTACAAGGAGAAACCTTACCTCTTGGATTAAACTACACATTCTAAAATTGGCGAGGATAAGCATTAAGTCAAGATAAGTCCAGAAATCTCATTGCATTAAAGTTAGGTGGACTGTTCTTGGCTTCATTTGTGCGGTGGTTCTATCTCTCACGGACTCTTCTCAGGTAATTCATATTCTCATATTCATATTCTCTTTAACTGCCTATTATCAAATCACTTTATTCTGACAATGATATGTTTAAAATCTTAGACCCCAGTTGCATTTAGACGGGCTGGTGGCAGTCATTCAAAATCAAGTGAAAGGTTCCCTATAAAGGTTGTCATACTTTTTCAGCAGCTGTCAGTCAAAATATGGTTCTTCCAAAACTGTACTCCTCATATGCCTGCATTCATAGTTAGGCCTATCACTCATATATTCTTAATGATGAGAGTGGTAGTAGTATATTTCTGCCAGACATTTCTAGTGTGGCTTATCTCCCTTGGAAACAAAGATCAGACAAGTTAAGTGCAACATGCGCAATAATTTTTTTTTCCTTCAAAACAGACCTTAGGAATGTTGGTTAAATACGTCTTATGCAGAGATTGGTGTGATGACAGGTTGGGCTTACATAAGTCTAATGTGTTTGGACATCTTTTAAATAAATCGGGAAATAAGTTGTGAATACATTGTTGTCGATATAGTTCATCTTGTCTGACTGATGGTAACTGCCCATTTTCATGTGCTCGCTCGCCATAGAAGAGAGTTTCCCGGCTCAGGACTCCCCACTATTAGTAAGAGCTTGAATAGACCTGGACTATCCACGTATTACAAGGAATGACATATATATTTATTGTGAGTATATAATATCACAGTTATTCTACCATATTCCAAAAAGTATAGCTAGCATTTTCTTCTCCAGAGGATAATAACCACTCATCAACAAGGTTCTTTGAAGTCGGACACATGGTATTTAGCTAATTTAGAATGAATTCAATTAAAGTATTGGTGGTCTTCACAAGGCAATCCATTCCAAATTTTTTTTTCTTTGCTATATATTAATCAGACCAACCACTATCTGCAGTGTGAAATGGAAAACCCAAACATTAATAGGGAATAATGCAATGTCTAGGGCATGTAACGTGACACAAGGGAAACAAAACAGTTGTCATCGGTCTTCAAACGAGGCTAGCCGCTCAGTTAAAGAGAAACTGAATCCTATCTGTAGCCTTGATCCGTAGAGTTACATAGGTAGTGTAATGTAATTATTCCCTTCAATGTGGGATGGCAGAGGAGATTATATCTCTGTATAAACAGAATGTAGACATGAACTCTGAAATTGTCAATTTATTTGAAAGACGTGGGTCTTTATCTTGAAAGCAGGGTAAGATAACACCACAGCAGGCATTCTTTCTGGCTGATGTCTTGTAAGAAAATAAAACAAGTTTCTAGGTTGACATCTTTGCCTTCTGTAATATCTTGGCTGAGATGACTAAGGACTGGAAGAGATGACATAATACTGGGAGCAAAAGATATTGTGTCTATAGAATAAGGGCTAAAAGAACAGTCGGACATAACAGTTATGTGTGCTGCAGGGTACATACCACTAACAGAGCAAGGCTTTCTTTGATGTATGACATGGATACATCACGGTTTGCTCCCAAGCTATAGATCGCAGTTGTATTATTGGTAGGATGCAGTGGGATGATATAAAATAGGCCTAGAAATAGCTGTGATTCTAACAAAACTGACATTTACACATTGGATGGAGTTAAACTGTAACATTAGGAGAAATACAAAATCTAATAAAGTATTCAAGTGCACAATACTACATAAATACATCTTTTTAAACCAAAAATGCAAAACAATCCAACGGCTTGAATTTCATTTTGGGAAGAGCTTTGCCAGATTCTTTTGTAAAGCTTGCCACATGGATCACAATCTACAAACTTCACACCGTGGAAAACTGAATTGTTAGGTTAAGGTCACAAGATTGTTTGGCATGGTAAATACAAACTGGGTGCTGAGAACTACAATATTCATCTTTGATAATTAGGTCAGCAGTAAAGAAATTGTATTTTTCACTTTTGCAAACACAACTCTAATCTACAAGGACAGTATATAAATGGCCAGTTGTGTCATCTAGGGATGAGCGGACCCTTGAAAGTTCAGGTTTATCGGATTCGAACAAACTTTCGTCCAAAATTCAGGTTGGATACCAGAACTGTACCAGAACTTGAGCCTGAAGCCGAAGCCAATAGAAATCAGTGGTGACACAAAGTTTTGAGCTGTAAAATCTCTCCCTCTCCTTCCCGAACTATATAATTGACTCCTACGAGATGTCTGTGTTCTGAATTCAGCATGGTGCAAACCCCAGGTAATATTATTTTTTTTTGCAACCATATGGTTTGGCTGTACATCTTGTCTCTTTTGAAGATGGCTGACATATAATTAGGAGAACTACATAGAGTTAGTCCATCCTGATTGGGTACACCTTATCGCGGTGGCATGGCTTTTACGCTGTTTTGATCAAAATAGTGTCAACCAAGTACACGCAAATTGCACATATGTCTCTGCTCATTTTTTCGGTTCTACCATATGGTTGATCAAAATGGCGGGTGCAGCTGGCTGTCAGGTTGCTGAATTTGCAAGGAGTGAGTGGCAAAAAAAAATAGTATTTTAGAAAATTCAAATTCACACATATCTATGGGATGTGTTCACATCCTCAAAAATTCTCAATATTATTTTGATATCTCACTGTAAACATGACAGGTCTTACCATTGCTTTGTGTTGTGAAACCACCAACTAGGTCTGAAGTAACTTCGTATTTCTTGGAAACCCTTATTGAAATATTTCCAAGTGCTTCATGAGGGTTGAGCACCATTATTGCTTTCTTGAGAAAAGAGAAGCAACAGTCTAAATATTGCATGCTCTGTCTTTATCATCCTCTCCAAAAACTTTCAGACTTTATAAAACTCTTTCCATATTTCAAGAATCACATTTATGTATGATGGAGTCATCTCAGATTTGTTGTTGACATATTCAGAAAAAAAACTTGTCAAAATATGGCCAAGAAAGAAGGAATATTAAACCAGCTCACCCGTGATGCATAAACCAATCTTCGGGAGCACGGACCTGCTGTGTCCAAGCGTATAAAGTCGAAAAAAGAAGAGAATGTCCAGCTTCACCGAATCCGTAAAAAAGAGTTTTCTTAATTCTCAAACTTTAAGCATAGAGGATACAGACTTCAGCACAAACCATATGGGTAAGAATCTCTAAAGTCTATCAGGAATAAGAGATTCTTACCCATATGGTTTGTGCTGAAGTCTGTATCCTCTCTATTTAAAGTTTGTGCATAAAGAAAACTCTTTTTTACGGATTCGGTGACGCTGGACATTCTCTTCTTTTTTAAAATATGGCCAAGCTCAATTAAAGGTATTTTCATACCAATGCCCATAAATGCACCCCTTATTCTTGAGAAAAGAAATTCTGCAGTAGATAAGAAGTACTTTAACCCCTTAAAGACCAGAGGTATTTTTGCTTTGCATTTTCGTTTTTTGCTCCCCTTCTTCCCAGAGTCATAACTTTTTTATTTTTTGGTCAAAATGGCCATGTGAGGGCTTGCTTTTTGCGGAACGAGATGTACTTTTGAAAAACACCATTGGTTTTAACATATCATGTACTGGAAAACAGGAAAAAAATTCCAAGTGAATTGAAATTGCAAAAAAAGTGCAATACCACAGTTTTTTTTTGTTTTGTTTATTACCATGTTCATTAAATGGTAAAA
Source organism: Ranitomeya variabilis (assembly GCF_051348905.1). Lineage (NCBI taxonomy): Eukaryota > Metazoa > Chordata > Amphibia > Anura > Dendrobatidae > Ranitomeya > Ranitomeya variabilis. The sequence goes on along the minus strand of NC_135232.1, from coordinate 1,072,604,973 downwards.
CTGACCTGCCATTATGATTCTCCAGGTCATAGAAACCAAACATGTATAGGTTATTTTTTATTTACCGTATATACTCATGTATAAGCCGAGATTTTCAGCATATATTTGTGCTAAAAACGCCTCCTTGGCTTAAACATGAATCATTGTCCAGAAAGCCAGCAGGGGAGGGGGAGGGGAGCGGCGCAGCAGCGGCAGGAGCCAGTGGCTGTGACATCATACTCATCCTCCTTGCACCATTGCTGAACATCTCTGCATCTCCATTGTCCAGTTGCAGCAGCTATTCTTGTGCTGAGACGTCATGTGGTACCACTCATTAAGGTAATTAAGGTAATGAATATGCATGCATCTCCACTCAGATGGGCGCCGGGACAATGGAGTTTCAGGGGCATGCAGTGACCGCGCGAGGAGGGTGAGTATGACAGGGAAAGATGGGGGAAGCCCAGCCATGCATACAGTGTCAGGGAGGATGGGGAAGCCCAGCCATGCAAACAAGGATGGGGGAGAACAACAGAGCCCAGTCATGCATGCAAGGATGGGGGAGGACGGGGGAGCCCAGCCATGCATACAAGGATGGGGAAGGACAGGGGAAGCCCAGCCATTCATACAAGGATGGGAGAGGATGGAGGAGCCCAGCCATGCATACAAGGACAGGGGAGGATGGGGGAGCCCAGCCATGCATACAAGGACAGGACGGGGGAAGGAGCCAGACAGAACAGGACAGGGATGAGGGGACAATGCATACCCAGCTTATACTTGAGTCAATAAGCTTGCCCAGTTTTCTGTGGCAAAATTAGGTGCCTCGGCTTATACTCGGGTTGGTTTATACTTGAGTATATACGGTAAGTAGTGAAAAAAAAATTCAAAGTTTGGAGAAAAAAAAATTGTGCCATTTTCCGATACCGGTAGAGTCTCGATTTTTCGTGATCTGAGGTTAGGCGATGGCTTATTTTTTAAGTACCAAGCTGTCGTTTTTATTGATAGCATTTTGTTGCAGATATAATCTTTTGATTACTCGTTTCACATTTTACTGCAATGTTGTGGCGACCAAAAAACTTAATTCTGATGTTTTGACTTTTTTCTCGTTACGCCTTTAAAAATCGGTTTAATTACTTTTTATATTGATAAATCGGGCAAATCTGGCTGTGACAACCATTGAAGTCTGCTGGAGACCTCTGGTTGTCATGCCATCCGTGAGCCACCATCATGTGACAGGGTCACCGATGGGCAGGTTTAGTGACGCCCTTCGGTTAAGCAAGAGTTAAATGCCGATGTCAGAGATTGTCAGTGGCATTTAGCTAGTGAACAGCTGTGGGTGGATCACGATTCCACCCACGGTGTTGCGGGCACATGTCAGCTGTATATATCAGCTGTCATGTGCCTGAAAAGTTGCTGAAAGGTGCCCGATGTCGGAAAGGGATTAAAGAATAATGTGCTACTATTGCAAAACATGGAATATTAGAAATCACCTTTAGGGTTTCTTCAAGTTGTACTTCATTGTCTTTCCTGCACTTTTTCCCGGAGAACAAAGCATCTGCATTTTTTAAAAACAGCAAAGTAGATGAGATTTCTAAAAACTCATTCAGATGTTTTTTTTCTTGCATTTTTGGTCCGTGGTGATTTTTTTTTTAAAGTGACAAGCCTAAATGGGTTATCACACAAAAAATAACATGTAAAACACATAAAAAATGTGCACATTCTTGGCTATAATTTTCTGGATGGAGTCTGCATTATTCATGCAAAAAAATAAAATAAAATAAAAGCTATGTGTGAACATACTTTTAGAGTTCTATGATTACATATAGTCCTGAAATTTCTTGCTTCGGTATCTTTGCAATTTGCAGTAGCTATGTATTCACTGCTTTATTTTTTATTACAAATGAAAAAAATAGCAAGGAAAACAATTGCTTTTACTGTTTATGTTGGATTGATGTAATTAACTAAGATCTGGAAGACATTAAACAATCTCAGTTTTCAATCTTTGCTCTTGAGGCTTTTCGAAACAGGAAATTTGTCATCTTGAGTCATTACGAGAAACTGACTATTACTGGTTAAAAGGCTGAATTCTGTCTAGTTGCTGTACAACCCTAAACTTTTTTTTTTATTCTTTCTATCTAAGGAAGCTTGAAGACATTCCTTTCAGGCCTTGAGGGTGCTTTTGGGTGGATCTTGCCTTACATAAGTACTGATCTATATCAGCAATTCTGGAAACATCTACATTTTGTATGTAGCTGAATAAGCATGGTGTCACTTTAATTACTATTGTCCAGATGACCTCTTTATGTTTCTGACTTGCAGCTGTGTCAGGAGCAACCCAGAATATTGTTTGAATTGCTTCTTGTTCCAAGTATGCAATTTAAAATGAAAAGAAAGAAAATATGTATGAACATTAAGTATAACTATGTGTGACATTTTTATAAAGGAATGGAGCATTACTACACGGCATCATAAGTAACTACCATCCAGTTATTTGGGGGATGGTTTCTTCTACTTTGTTTTATGTTGGTTGAGAAATTCTGAGATTGCCAAAGTAATTATTTGGAAATATCATGTTAACGACATATTTTGATAAAGTATTAGAGGGGCTGCTTCCCTCACACAATCTCTTTGCTCATGCCTTATTAGAGCTTGTTGAGCTAACAAGCCAAGAATGATGTCCAGTGAGGCTCTTAGCAACGGAGGCAGGATGGATTGCGTTTAATGGGCACCCTATTAAGCTTTGCTTTTCCTCTAGTATTAATGTGGAGGAAATGAGCTTTTACATTGAGGTTTCTTCCATTGATAGTAGCTTTCCAAGATTGATCGGAATTATGATCATATGAAAATGTGAGATCAGCTGAAAAAGGGTTGTCTCATATTGGATAGCCCTTTTAAGTCCAATTATGTGGCAAGGTTTAATTGTCTTAATTGTATTTATTACAATAGTAATAAAATAAAATTGGAGATCTGTTTTAAGGACATATTGTCGAGAAGGTCATTATTCTGCTAAATCCAATATATTTGCAAGTCAATTAGTACTAGTAGGTGAATTCCTAAGACAGTTTAATTTCAAGCAAATCAATTTTAACTACTTGTGAGGATTACTTTTTTCTGTCCAATTGTGTCTATATAAATATGAGTATAAAGATAAGGTAACTTGTACTATACCCACTAGACTTTACACATTAACGTAAATTGTCTAAAATATAAGATAACTGATGAATGCACATTGGTTGTAGTCAAAATCGGAAAATCTGAAAAAAATTGTAAGATATTCCGACACTGATAGTGGATGAGCGATGTCCAAAACCTGAAGAGTTTTTTTTATTGTATTATGTGTTTCTGAGTTGATTCAACTCCTTCCTCAGTTGGATCAAATCCAAAACACACAATAAGGTAAAAGTTCTTCATCTACCTCATTTTGGACACTCTTCATCCACTAGTAACACACAGAATATCCCAAAAGGTTTTTCTGATTTTTCTATGTAGACTTCCAGTTCCAGCAGTATCAGCCTATGAACCAGCAGTTGGAGCTGCAGCCATCTATAATGGACTCACACCCTCTCCAGTGTTGTGCCTGCTATTCCCAACCTCTTCAGGTTGAGCAGATCACAATCTGTTACTGAAAATAGAGCCACAATTTTACACAATGAGTGCTTTCCCCACTTTTTGGCACTACCTTGGTTCCAGTGGCAGTGACGATTGGTTTTAGTACTAAATATCTTTCTGCTATCATGAACTATCAATTGTAAAGTGATATTCACCATGATTTTATAGTATCTGATTAAGTAGCTGGTATGACTCTAGGGGAGTTGTCATACAGACAGCTCTCTCCAGCGACCAACGATCAGGGGAACGACTTCGGCATCGTTGAAACTGTCTTCAATGATGCTGAAGTCCCCCTGCAGCACCCGGGTAACCAGGGTAATCATCGTGTTACTAAGTGCAGGGCCGCACTTAGTAACCCAATGTTTACCCTGGTTACCATTGTAAAAGTAAAAAAAAAAAAAACACTACATACTCACATTCTGATGTCTGTCACGTCCCCCGGCGTCCACAGGGTTAAAACTGCATTCGGCAAGAGCGCTGCTAATATGCACGCGCTGCTGCCGAGAGCTTCCCTGCAGTGAATGTGTCAGCGCCGGCAGTGACAGCAGTGATGTCACCGCTGTGCTCTGCTTTACACAGTCAGTGCAGGGAAGCTCTCGGCAGCAGCGCGTGCATATTAGCAGCGCCGCATATTAGCAGCGCTCTTGCCGAAAGCAGTTTTAACCCTGTGGACGCCGGGGGACGTGACAGACATCAGAATGTGAGTATGTACTGTTTTTTGTTTTTTTTTACTTTTACAATGGTAACCAGGGTAAATATCGGATTACTAAGCGCGGCCCTGCTCTTAGTAACCCGATATTTACCCTGGTTACAAGTGAACACATCACTGGATCGGCGTCACACATGCCGATCCAGCGATGACAGCGGGTGATCAGCGACCAAAAAAAGGTCCTGATCATTCCCATTGACCAACGATCTCCCAGCAGGGGCCTGATCATTGGTCGCTGTCACACATAACAAGATCGTTAGTGGGATCGTTGCTATGTCACCAAAAGTGTGACGTTGCAACGATATCGTTAACGATATCGTTATGTGTGACTCAGCCTTAATATACATAGTGTTAACTCTACTATAAAATGTACATGGCCAACCTTTGGTCTTAAATGGGATTATATTTGACATTTAAGTGCATTATTCTCTATTGACTTCACCAACACTCTGGACTGAAGGTGTCTGTACAGCTTGAATAGCTCATTTTGCGGATAGCTGCTTCTTCAGACACTCAAATACACATGCACCTTTGAGTTGTCAAAAGATGCATGTGTTCTCAATATAAGGAGGCCAGTAAGTTGTTATCAGACATTTCTGTTAATGGTCTCATGTTCCCTATGTACAAAAGTTTAAGGAATTCCAATTCAACATGACTGATCTTCCTCTGTTGGGCAGCCCCCACTCACATAACGTTCAGCTATTTGCCCCAATAGTACTGAAGTCCATGTAATATTGCCCAATTTCCCTTTCCAGACACTCTTTGTTGACAAGAATAAAGAGGCGGCATTGACATAATCTTTGGTCAATTTTTCCTCTAATTAATCCACACTCGAAGTCTTTGATAATGTTGTCCTTTGACTCAACAATATGTGACCGCCAAACTTTTTCACATTGTAACATTACAATACACGGATAATGTTTTCTTTGCAATTTTAATACATTTTTTTATGTTTGGTCTATTGTTGAAGGCAAATAACAACTGGTCTCTGAGCATATTTTGATTAAAAATTTGTGTAACATTTTGATTCAGTTCAGAATTTGTTCTTGCACCCCATGGACAGCGCAGAACGGTTGGAGGAATGTGGATTCTTGTCTTGAATTGTTTCTTAAGATTGCAAAAATATCATCAAAACTTCAACATTAGAAGATATTTAACAAGTAAAGTCTAACAGACAATATTGAAAGAGGTGTTAATTGCTTATTTTTTCATATTACTACAAAAATGCTGATAAATCAGTTGCCCAAGATCTTTTACATCTTTTCATAGTAGTTTCGGAATGACTGGATGCCATGTCGCAGTTCTATTTCTGTCCATAGATGACGCTCACATGATATTATCTCATAAGTAGGTTAACATCAAAACTGCTTACTGAAATGTTTCTCTTTGAGGTTAATATGTACAGTATAAAGAATTTTAAACGGAATCATATTTATTCACAAATTGCTGAATTTATGAATATTGTTTATTAATTATTAGACTGAGTATTTTTGGCTATAGATATAAATCTACTATGAGAGACCATACAGCGATACTAATTAGGAGTGAAGCTATGGAAGTGCAGTCACAACCAGAATCTGGTGCTCTAGGGATTCAAAGGTCATTCTGCAGTGTTAAATAATAGTGTTAGAAATAGAACATGGTAGTGGCCGGTTGATTTTGCATGAGGCCAAGATACGCCTCAGGTGCAAGTTGATTAGTTAAACCATTTATGCTAATAACATCATGTAATGTATGTGCTTTAAAAGAGTTGATAAATGAAAAGAAAACAATTGCCAAGGGGTGTCTGGGCACTAAAGTTCATTGTAATGGTGGTGTGATTAGCTAGAGGGGCTTTGCAGTGCATTTATTCAGAGCAGAGGTTGCAACGGGGAGAGCCACAAGATGCCTATCCTTGGCAATGGATATGGCACTGAGTAGAGGTGAGCGGATCTTGTACCATTAAGATTTCAAATTCCACAGATTTTCCAAGGAAATTCAGTTCGCTGTGAAGTTATTCTCTGCAAATTGAATGTTCCTTTATTGTGCTGTGGGGTCTATCCAAATCCCACAGCATAAAAAAACATTAATATAAAAAAAATAAAAACATTACTTACATTACAGCTCATCTTGACCGCCCTTCCACTCCTCACCATCCCCAGTCTGATCCTCGTAGCATCTTCTTATCAGTGTTGAATTTCTGGGCCTCTTCCTACTAGGTTGATACTTCCAGTTTTGATGAGACCAAGGACAGTATTGTTCATGCATGCATAAAGTCATGATATGTAGAAATGTAATGAAATGTTTTACCTCACAGAAAGAATCAGCTGTCATCTTGTGCTGTGATATCTGCATAGTCTTTTGCTTCCTCCCCTGCCAGGAGATTTGGTATGATCAGACCATGTTCCTGTACGGTCAGACACAGCCATTACACAGTACACAGCAGGGGCACATTTATAAGATTATCTCAGCACAGGAACATTATATTTAACACATCAAATAATTGTAAAGTGCTACGGAATATGTTGGAGCTATATAAATAACATTATTATTAAATTATTATTTTTATCAAATAGTGGGAGTTATTATTATTCCAAGATCTATTGATTAAAATGAACTTTTTGTGTGGAAAACCACTTTAAGAATGACTGTGTAGAAATGTCCCGAGCCTCATCAAAGCCGGAAGTTCCTGTCTAGTGTGAAAAGGCCTAGGATTTGAGCACTTGAGATTGTTAGAAGTTGCAAAGAGGACTGGACAGGGTTAATGAGGAGCAGAGAGGATGAACAGATGAGTGATAAGGTGTGTATATGTATTTTTATCTATCTTTAATCTTTGTTGGCCTCTTATGATTCAGCAAAATGGCAGCCAGCTGTCCACCATTTTGATGAATTTGCCTTGAAATGAATTACAAAAAACAATCCGCATTGTGGAGAATGTGGATTTTTTGTTCAGTTCAAGTAGAATTCAATTCCACTTGAATAAATTCTCTTATTTTTAGTCTTGAGATACAAGACTAGAGAGTAAACTATATCTTTGGCTAGGGAGAATGAAATCTTAGCTACAATTTTAATATCTTACTTCCAATTTTTGATCCATGTACACATGCTGCCAATCAGCTCATGAAGACACAAAATGTTCATTGTTCAGCTGCCCTTTAAATCATCAGTATCAGCAATGCAACTACCCAACTTCCCTGAATGTCCTGCTGACAATATTCATGCTGTGTAGGGACAGGACAATCACAATACATGGTAATTCCCACCTTTATTGATGTGCTAGTGCTTGTAAATACAAACACTTTTGCTATTCCAAGTTTGTCTTTGTTCCATTGATATTACAAATTTTTTATTTTATTGTTTACAGTTCTGTTGCCTAGGGGACCAACCACTGCTATTGTCTAGCAGTGGTGGACGAACAAGCATAGCTGTTTTTAACAGAACCTTTAAGGCTTCTTTCACACTTCAGTTGTTTGGCATCAGTCTGCTCCGACATAGTGATGGATCGACGGATCCATCACAATTGTTGAGAAAACGGTTCTAACCGTTTTTTTGACGGATCCGTTACTTGGGGGTTGTCTGGGAAAAGTATTTACTTTTTGGAGCATGCACAATTGAAAAAGTGGATTGGGGCGGCGGATCTGCTGAAATGAAGGTCGTGACGGATCCGTCGCCCATAGGCGGCCATTCTATGGAATGGCGGACGCGACGGATCCGTCACGAACCGCCATTTCGGCACAGACAAAAAATGTTATAATGTCCGTCTATGTGTAGATGACGTCCGCCCAATTTCGATGGATCCGTCACATGGCGGATGGAACGGACGACCATCCGTCACAATCTGTCGCTAATGCATGTCTATGGGAAAATAGCGGATCCGCCAAAAAAAATGGCAGATCCGCTATTTGATGAAAACGGCGGATTTAAACTAACGCCAAACAACTGAAGTGTGAAAGAAGCCTAAGCAATATACTGAAGCTAGCTGGGATTGTTGGAGGGCACTTTGAGCTGACATTACCGTACATGTTATGTGCCGCTGCGCTTAAAATGCTGCAGAGATAAGGCTCTCACATATGTGCTCCTAGCGCAAACAGTCATTCAAGCCAGAGAGCAAGCAATCAGGAAGTCCGGAAGCTAGGGAGCCGTGTGTTTCCAAAAAAGGATGACACTTACCCTTTAAAGTGTTATGTCCCCATCCAATTTGTATCGGCCCAAGTGAAAGGTCGAGGTTGTTATATAGGTAAAAATCTGCCTCTCTGTTATTGAACTTTTACTGTAGCATTTTTATACATTTTGTATATTTTAAACCTCTAATTAAGAGCTAAGGTTTAAAATAAAATAAATAAAAAAATTAAAGTAAATAAATAAAAATACGCTAGCTTTCTTTAACAAACCTGGCTCCCTTGGATCTGATTGACACAATACAAATGTTTACTCGGCCATTCGTCACAAATTCCGTGACTTTAAGCAGATCCCCCACAGAGATCTGCCCATCGGTTTGATCTTACATTTTGCTTGCTTGGTAGCACACAGTTCACAGAGTCAGTCTTATCTCTATTTAATGACTAAATTGCATGAATATAGGTATGAGAGAAATATTAAAGTGAGAGGGACGAGACACTGCTTCCGCCTTTCCGCTGATCATTACTATTATTATTATCTTATATTGAAATTTTCAGTAAGAAAGATCCTATTCATTCGTCCAAGTCCGGAGATGCTTTTTTTTATTTGCAATAGAAAAGAATTAGAAAATGATTAAGCTCTGTCGTTTTTGTTCCTAATAAAAGACACATGCCTGTGCTTGCCTCAAAGGAACTTTTGTAATGATTGCATTTGTACGGCTAATGTACGTTACTGGACAACAATTGCCAACACTTCCCTTGACACAATGGAGATGTCTTCAAATCTCACAATTGCTCGTCTCGTAAGATACAGCCTGATATGTGTCATATTGATTTATTTGTCCTCTTTATTGGCTTGCGTTGTACACTTTTGGCTGGAATTTTAAACTGTGTAACTGATTTCATCTTTAAAATTTAACTGAATGTAACTGGAGAGTATTTTCGGGTTGGCGTCCTTGCAGTTTTCAGATACCAAAGGAATATTTGATGTTGCTGGGAATTTGTCCAATTTGCTTTGCTTGCTGTTCACTGTACGCATATATGTTGACTCAACTAATGACTAAGTGTCTGGTTTCTTGGACGTTTACTACTGTAGACAGGAATGCGCTCACATGTTCTGACATAGAATTGTGTTCCACCTTGCAAATTATTTATATTCTTATCAAGATTTATGATATTTTTTTTCGAACGTTTATTTTTGGATAATTCATTGAGCCCGTTGCAGCCACCAGAGATAACTCTGAGAATTGCAGTTTCAGCAGAACGTTTCTTATTTATTTTCCTTCCAGTGCAATTTATCAGATATAAAATTAATTGCATCTCTGTCTCTTCCCACATAGCCAATTCATTCTGCAAACAGCCATGAAATAAAACGGGAAGCCAACATTACATGCCTGTAGCATAAGGAACCGATAGTGATAAACAGATGATCCGACGGCTTTCTGTGGGAAAAGCCAAGGCTTCTTTAATGATTTATTCAGTAAGGTGCTTTAATGTCCTACAGGGCAATTCCAAGGCAAACATATGTGTGTCAGTATTGTACGGCGGCGAACGCTGATTTTCTGTGGCATGTGAAGATATTTCTTTGTTCAATTTGTAGTGTAATTTTTTTTATACAGTATGATGTGTAATTAGCGTGTGGTTGCGAAAGAATGGATATCTATTCACTGAGCCTATAATTACTGCAATGATGAATCATGTGAGGCAGATACTTTGTTTTCTTCAGGAATCAAGGCATAGTTTATTATACAGCTAAGGAAGCCTTTCTTATTGAAAAAAATGTAGTTTCATATTCTGCATGAAGCTCTAAGATCTTAAAAAGGCAAAGAAATGATAATGTATAGCTTAAAGTGTAATCGTCATTTTAATTTTTATTCCATAAATCAAGTAAAATTATGAAACTATGTAATATGTCTTATCAGAGAAATCCGCTTCTGTCTCCGCCAGGACTGATTGATCATTTTCAAAATTCTCAATTCACAGGTAAAATCTGTATTCAGTGAAGACAGATTTTTACATTACTGAGATAGTAGATGGCAGTTACTACTGATAATATTCTATGTAGATAGAGGGGAGGAGGAGGAAGGAACTCTGCCTCTATATCCTCCTCCCCTCACCTATAGATAGAACTTTATAAACACCAAATGCCATCTCATTTCTCAATAAGTAACAATCTGTCTACACTGAGTACAGATTTTACCCATGAAATGAGAATTTTGAGAATGAATGATCAGTCCTGGTGGAGAAAAAAAGCAGATTTCTCCTATAATATCTTTTACAAAGTTTTTAATTTTCATATGTACTATTGATTTATGGAATAAAAATTAAAACGACGGTTAAACTTGAAAGATTGTGTTAGTCTAGATGGTGTCTGTTACATGAATTTACACTAATAAACTTTCATTCTACTGAATGTAGAGATTGTTACATAATTTACTGGAAAAGTAGGAAAGTTATCACTAGTGTTGAGCGATACCTTCCGATATTTGAAAGTATCGGTATCGGATTGGATCGGCCGATATCCAAAAAATATCGGATATCGCCGATACCGATACCCGATACCAATACAAGTCAATGGGACACAAATATCGGAAGGTATCCTGGATGGTTCCCAGGGTCTGAAGGAGAGGAAACTCTCCTTCAGGCCCTGGGATCCATATTCATGTAAAAAATAAAGAATAAAAATACCTCACCGGTGCAAGCGTCTGCCTCCGTTCCTAAGAATGCAGAGTGAAGTACCTTCGATGACGTTGCGGCTTGTGATTGGTGGCATGACCGCTCATGTGACCGCTCACGCGACCAATCACAAGCCACGACGTCATCGCAGGTCCTACACTCACTGCATTCTTAGGAACAGAGGCAGACGCTTGCACCGGTGAGAGCCAGGGCCCGTCCGAGGGTGAGTATATCCATATTTTTTATTTTTATTCTTTATGTTTTACATGAATATGGATCCCAGGGCCTGAAGGAGAGTCTCCTCTCCTCCAGACCCTGGGAACCATACGCACCGCACAAGCCTGGGAACTTATAGGAACTTCCGATTCCGATTTCCGATATCACAAAAACATCGGAACTCGGTATCGGAATTCCAATACAGCGAATATCGGCCGATACCCGATACTTGCAGTATTGGAATGCTCAACACTAGTTATCACAACATTTCCTCTCCATCCCCCCATCCCTCGGCAATTAAGATTAGACATGTTTGAAGAACACATGAATATGGTTCTTCAGGATGTCAACTCTATCTATCTGAGAAAACGTGTTTGCCTCTTCCTGATTTCCTATTCTTTTGCATGTTTGTCACACTTACATGTTTCAGATCACCAAACAAATGTAAATATTAGACAAACATAAGTAGCACAAAATGCAGTTTTTAAAAGAAGGTCTTTATTATTAATGGAAAAAAGAAATGCAAACCTACAGAGCCCTGTGTGAAAAAGTGATTGCCCCTAAACCTAATAACTGGTTTGGCCACCCTTAGCAGCAACGACTGCAATCACTTCACTTAGTTTTCCCACAGTTGTTACCACAAATAGAGCACTTTAGGTGGCCATCTGTTGTGAATTTGGATTCTGGGCTCCCCCGGTGGCCGCTTGTGGAATTGGACTTGTCATCCTCTTTCCTGTTTCACCTGATTCCATCAGTAGTGGGTGTCGCTATTTAAGCTCATTTCTCTGGTGGTTTCTTGCCGGTCAACAATGTTATCTGATGCCTCTCAGTGCTTGTTCCTGCTTCTAGACAACTACTGATAAGTTGGACTTTTGTCCATGTTTTGTTTTGCCTATTTGTTCCAGTTCGCAGCTGAAGTTTTGTTACTGTGTCTGGAAAGCTCTCGTCGATCAGGGATTGCTACTCTGGCGTTATGAGTTAATGCCAGAGTTTAAGGTAATCTCTGGATGGTGTTTTGTTAGTATTTTTCTGCTGACCATGAAAGTATACTATCTGTCTTCTGCTATCTAGTAAGCGGACCTCAAATTTGCTAAGACTATTTTCCTGCTGCGTTTGTTGTTTCATCTGAACTCACCGTCATTATATGTGGGGGGCTACTGTCTTCTTTGGAATATTTCTCTAGAGGTGAGCCAGGTCTTATATTTCCCTCTGCTAGCTATTTAGGTCTTAGGCCAGAGCTGGGCATCTAGCTTTAAATAGGAAATGCTACCTGGCTATTTCTAGTTGCGCGGCAGGCTTAGTTCATGGTCAGTATAGTTCCATCTTCCGAGAGCTTGTCCCTCTATAGGCTTGCTATGATCTCTGCCTGCAGAGATCATGACAGTTTGACCGGCCAAACTATACTATCTGTCTTCTGCTATCTAGTAAGCGGACCTCAAATTTGCTAAGACTATTTTCCTGCTGCGTTTGTTGTTTCATCTGAACTCACCGTCATTATATGTGGGGGGCTACTGTCTTCTTTGGAATATTTCTCTAGAGGTGAGCCAGGTCTTATATTTCCCTCTGCTAGCTATTTAGGTCTTAGGCCAGAGCTGGGCATCTAGCTTTAAATAGGAAATGCTACCTGGCTATTTCTAGTTGCGCGGCAGGCTTAGTTCATGGTCAGTATAGTTCCATCTTCCGAGAGCTTGTCCCTCTATAGGCTTGCTATGATCTCTGCCTGCAGAGATCATGACAGTACTGTCATGATCTCTGCAGGCAGAGATCATAGCAAGCCTATAGAGGGACAAGCTCTCGGAAGATGGAACTATACTGACCATGAACTAAGCCTGCCGCGCAACTAGAAATAGCCAGGTAGCATTTCCTATTTAAAGCTAGATGCCCAGCTCTGGCCTAAGACCTAAATAGCTAGCAGAGGGAAATATAAGACCTGGCTCACCTCTAGAGAAATATTCCAAAGAAGACAGTAGCCCCCCACATATAATGACGGTGAGTTCAGATGAAACAACAAACGCAGCAGGAAAATAGTCTTAGCAAATTTGAGGTCCGCTTACTAGATAGCAGAAGACAGATAGTATACTTTCATGGTCAGCAGAAAAATACTAACAAAACACCATCCAGAGATTACCTTAAACTCTGGCATTAACTCATAACGCCAGAGTAGCAATCCCTGATCGACGAGAGCTTTCCAGACACAGTAACAAAACTTCAGCTGCGAACTGGAACAAATAGGCAAAACAAAACATGGACAAAAGTCCAACTTATCAGTAGTTGTCTAGAAGCAGGAACAAGCACTGAGAGGCATCAGATAACATTGTTGACCGGCAAGAAACCACCAGAGAAATGAGCTTAAATAGCGACACCCACTACTGATGGAATCAGGTGAAACAGGAAAGAGGATGACAAGTCCAATTCCACAAGCGGCCACCGGGGGAGCCCAGAATCCAAATTCACAACAGCCATCGGTCCACTTGAGTCTCAGCCCATATTTGTTCAAATAAAATATCTATATTTTAATCATCAGTTGGTTCCTCCTATATATTTCTTATCCTTTTTTAGTTTATTCCATTCTGTTAAGGGACACACAATCCTTAACCTGTGATCAATGGGGAACAACACCCTCAAGGATTAATACACTCTTCGATTACTCCTAGCTTTGACTCAAAAAAACTGCATAAAAAACACCCACAAACTCACCGAAAAACTGCAGGTGTGATTTCATCCGAATATACATGTTGTGGTGAACAGAATTCCACAAATTGTCCAAAATTGCATGATTTCTGCATGCTCCATCAGATGAAGCTGTTGTAAGGTCCTGAAATAAACACATCCATCTCATGTGTTTTTATGGACACGGCAGAGTGCTCGAATGCACAAACAATGTAGCCAACTTTATTTTTTATGAGTAAGTGACAGTGACTGATTTCTGCTGCAATGATAATAACGATGACAGACAACAAAGTGCCCTAAGTGATCAAAAATGCCAAATGTTGGTTTGCTGTGCGAGAAGCATTTCATATAAATGATTGAAGCCATCTTTCTCCATGCCATTTACTTAATTATACTGATAAAATGACTGAATCAGAAAAGAACTTTGTCCAATTACATCTATTATGTGATAAACTGTAGTTCAATGTATTAAAAGGACATTTTTCATATGATTTAATAAGGCAGGACGTTTCTCCTGCACTTGTTTTTTCCCTCAATGCTCAAAGTCCGTAGTTTTAAATCATTCATCTGTTACATACAATTAAATTAGATATTTATTTAAATAGATCAAAATGGAACTATAAGTCTCTGCATTGCAATAATGGAAGACGTAATAAACAACAGGACATGAATGATTGCACAGTTAGAAATATTTCAAATTTCATCATGGATGAAATAATTGGCCTAGCATGCTGGAAGAAGAAGCTTATGTTTCCCGTCTCCAGCCTAGGCATTGTACCATTTGTACAATTTGTTCAAGTGGTTTGTTTATTGAACTTAAGTATGGCAGTACAAGTCAGATTGCAGGTTCCTTCATTGCTTTTCTGGATACCTGCATTTGTGTATGTCATGGTGACCTCCTAGAAGTAAGGAGATAGAACCGGTAAAAAAAATTCTTGTCCAAAACAGCTGATGAATATAGTCTTCAAGAATATTGTGACTGAAATATATTTATTTAGAATTTTGTATTAAAGACAAGATATGCGCTGTTATTTAATAAGGCATTTCTGGGAAATAAAGAGAACCTATCACGTCGGATAGCGCTATTAGCCTGCAGATATAGGCTTAATCTGCAGGATAATAGCATTAAAAAGGTGCCCAGCTGCCATGCTGAAAATGCTGCTTCTGGGAGAAAATTAACTTTATTCCTCCCAGAAGCCACCAGCTTTCAGTCAAACAGGCATGTTGACATGGCTTCAGTCACAGCACAGTAAACAGTGAGTGGCATTTGTAAGCATGTCCTAGCACTTTGATTGACAGCCCACCATGCACTGTAGAGCTGACTGTCAATCAAAGTGCAAGAGTTTGACATTGCTGTGAGTGGTGACTGTAGCCACACTGACACACCTATATGACTGAAAGCCGGCAGTTCCCGAGAGGAATAAAAGTTAATTTTCTCCTGGGATCTGTACTTTCAGAAAGGGGCCCAGGCACCTTTCTAATGCTATTAACTTGCACATTAACCCTATATTTGCAAGTTAATAACATTATCTGAGAGGTTGCCATTAATAAAAACTTATAGGGATCCTGTCAGCTCATTCATTCTTCATGAACCATTGGCATCCTGAATCAGATACTGGCTACCTTATTGCAACCATGTATGCTTTATGCTTAAATATTGCAGTATTGCTGAGATATTATACTTTGAAAAGCTGGCAGAGACTCTGATGTTTTGTACCCCAGTCTCACTGAATGAGATATCTCTAGCAAAAGCTTCTCCAAATTCATGAACTGGTGCATGCCACTTAATGAATAAGGCGCCCTTTACAACAAGCTTGTGCCTCCATCACAAAAGTTACTTCAGTTTTGGACTAAAAGAAATTTCTGGCAAAATTTACAGCACGAATGTAGAGTAAATTCTGGTAAACTTGCCGTGAAGGCTTTACCACACTCGATCTCGCCCCCAGCTCTGTTTTTGAACTGGCATATATTGAGTTGCACAAATATTTAGCGACAGTTAAAGGTGAAAACTGGCAAAACTCCTTCTTAAATTGGGTCTTATATATCTTGATTAACTAGTCTACGTGAGATCCACGTAGCTATTCTTTGCCCCTCTCAGCTAGACTGACGGGTCTCTCCCTGTGTGTGTGTATGTCGTGAGATCTGACAGTCTAGGGGAGCAGGGTGAAGAGAAATGGCCAGAGACCATTATGAATCAACTAAAGGTTCCCTTAATTTAGGGTTTTACTATTAACTTAATTACCTGGACTTTCTTTCATACTGGTCAATGATTCAGTCAAGTCAAGATGGCTTTTCCCCCTCAAATTCCTTGTATTCAGCATCAGGGGCAAGTGAATTTAAAAAAAAAATATATCGTAGTTTGCTGGACAACATTTCTAACCTTTTAAAGTCCCAATGCCCCTTTGAAATAGCTTGATCCCATTTGAAGAGATTTCCCAAACTTATTTCTTATCACCTTTGCAGAGGATAGATGATGAGAGAGTTATCATTGAGGGTCCCCCAACTGGAGTCCCAACCAAGCAGAAAAGGATGTGGTTCTTGTGTTTTTCAATTGAATGAAAAGGGCATATTTGATCATTCTATTCATACTTTATGGGACTGAAAAAATACAGAAGAGTGAGGTACGATCTATTTCCAAATGTAACTTAGGCAATCACTATCACAAAATCCTTGTTCACATGATGTTGAGAAGGCCCAATGGGGGGGTGTCACCTCATTAAAACTCTTAATTAGTGATGAGTGAATATACTCGTTACTCGAGATTTCCCGAGCACGCTCGGGTGTCCTCTGAGTATTTTTCAGTGCTCGGAAATTTAGTTTTTAGCACCGCAGCTGAATGATTTACACCTGTTAGCCAGCATAAGTACATGTGGGGGTTACCTGGTTGCTAGGGAGTCCCCACATGTACTTATGCTGGATAACAGATGTAAATCATTCAGCTGCGGCAATAAAAACTAAATCTCCGAGCACTAAAAAATACTCGGAGGACACCCGAGCGTGCTCGAGAAATCTCGAGTACCGAGTATATTCACTCATCACTACTCTTGATTACAGTTTTGAATACAGCATAATCTCATGAAAGGTTACAACTACTAATATTTTAGAGGTCTGTTGCATATCTTTTTATGGACCCATAACAAAAAAAATCTGCATTGCATCTGCCAAACTAAGATGTTCATGCCTATGAGAGACCATAGGAAGACCTCTATTGGCACTGTAAGGGCAATAATTAGGGATTGTCAACCTCCATTTAAGAAGCTGAAAAACATAAAAAAAAGTATTGGTAAAAATATAATGTTTTTCATTGAAGGAAAACTCAAGGGCTTTTTTTTAATTTTTCTTTTTTTTGCAGAGAATGCTCTATAATTTCCAAAAAAGACCTCTTGTTATAAACCTATGAGGAGTAGAATAAAATATCAAACCTGAAATAACTGATAATTATAAACCTGAGACAGTGAATCTATAAGTCTATGGCAACAATATCATACAATGAAAAGCATGTATTTGGTGTGAAAAATAGACAAAACCGAAAGATGACAGTGTAGTGAAGTTGGACCTGGAAAGTCCTGACTTGTTCTGACCATTATTCAGACAAAATGGTCTTCTAAGAAAGCAATTTATGTAATAAAGAAGACCTTCTGAAATCAATAATAAATGCCACAAGTCAATACAATGAAAGAAGAGGTCCATTTCTGATAAAGGGACATTTTTGTGATATGAGTTTGAAGTAATCCAGGGGGACTCAGAATCAGTCATGTTATTGATCTCTACATCTTCTTATTAAATAATCATTGAACGTTTTCCCCTGTAAATAAATTCTTCTATAGTCAGCATTGTAATGTAGGCTATATATATATTGCACAAAAGATTATTCCAAGGCAGAAAATACACATTTTATATAAAAACATAAAACATTTTTAGCAATATTTTTTTAAAAAGAAAATATAACAGAGCTTATATTTTTCTTGTAGCAGACGTACTGTACAGTACACTTCTCAGATGGAACATCATACCATGTGGAAGTCTTATATTCTTTGGATCTGAAGGACTTCAGAGTTGTACAGAACTTTAATAGAACATTCATAGACTTCTATCGGGCTCCATTGTTCCTCTATCTGCTCATGCTACACTGTATATATTACTACAGAGTTATTCTCTTCTAGAAACATTTATTTTAAGGGAGGAGAAACCAGAAAAATTGTCCTGTACAAAGTTCAAAAAACGTTGCATACATTGTCTACAATGCAATGCGTTTGAGCTACAGAAACTGTATACATCTGTACATTCTCCCAGGAGCAGACACAGACAGAAGAGGATCCCTGTGCAAGAACAACATAAGGGCCCTTTGAAGTTCAAAATCTCAACATAATGACCAATTCCAGCTCCCTTGGAGCGAGAAATGCGACCCCTTACCTCTTAGGCCCTTATGCAACTACACAGGTTTCATCGATGGTATGTCCATCCTGAATTCTCCCATTCTGCCATGTGTCCTTATTTTCTGACATCTCAAAATGAATAGAAGTTTCTCAGATTTCTAAAGCAATGCATTGTTCATGTATTTTTCACCAATTTTGGTCTACATAGTTGCCTGAGGGAAGAGTCCAAGATTGTGAATGATGCAAATACCCTAAAATAAATACAGTAACTCTCTATTGCTTAATAGTATATGTTGAAGGTTACCTAAATACACTTTATAGCATTCGTGATCACTGATAGATTGTGCTCCTGAAATTTATATCTTGATAGCAATGAGCAAATCTGCTACAAATTGATTCCTTCAAATTTCTTCAGGAAAATTGATTTAATGCAAACTGAATGTGTCTTATTATACTCTGGGATCTTTTCAGACCCCAAAACATAATAAACATAGTTGAAGAAATATATACATATCCTGCCCTCGTGTCCTACAATGCAACTTGATCTGGTCCATTATTTGTTAGTCCATCATCAACATCATCCATGGCCCAGCAATCTTTGCAGTTTTCTGCTGACTGCCATCTTCACCACCTCTTGCCCTGATTAGGGTTCAAGACTAGTGTTGAGCGATACCGTCCGATACTTGAAAGTATCGGTATCGGAAAGTATCGGCCGATACCGGCAAAGTATCGGATCCAATCCGATACCGATACCCGATACCAATACAAGTCAATGGGACTCAAGTATCGGACGGTATCCCTGATGGTTCCCAGGGTCTGAAGGAGAGGAAACTCTCCTTCAGGCCCTGGGATCCATATTAATGTGTAAAATAAAGAATTAAAATAAAAAATATTGCTATACTCACCTCTCCGACGCAGCCTGGACCTCACCGAGGGAACCGGCAGCGTTGTTTGCTTAAAATTCGCGGGTTTACTTCCTTACGTGAAGTCCTGGCTTGTGATTGGTCGCGTGCCGCCCATGTGGCCGCGACGCGACCAATCACAGCAAGCCGTGACGTAATTTCAGGTCCTTCAGGATTTTAAAATTACGTTCCGGCTTTGTGATTGGTCGCGTCGCGGCCACATGGGCGACGCGACCAATCACAAGCCGTGACGTCACGGGAGGCAGGACAAGCGCGCATTTTAAAATGCGCGCGTGTCCAGCCTCCCGTGACGTCACGGCTTGTGATTGGTCGCGTCGCCCATGTGACCGCGACCAATCACAAAGCCGGAACGTAATTTTAAAATCCTGAAGGACCTGAAATTACGTCACGGCTTGCTGTGATTGGTCGCGTCGCGGCCACATGGGCGGCACGCGACCAATCACAAGCCGGGACTTCACGTAAGGAAGTAAACCCGCGAATTTTAAGCAAACAACGCTGCCGGTTCCCTCGGTGAGGTCCAGGCTGCGTCGGAGAGGTGAGTATAGCAATATTTTTTATTTTAATTCTTTATTTTACACATTAATGTTGTTTCGATACCGATACCCGATACCACAAAAATATCGGATCTCGGTATCGGAATTCCGATACAGCAAATATCGGCCGATACCCGATACTTGCGGTATCGGAATGCTCAACACTATTCAAGACATCTTCACTGAACTGTCTATAGCACTTTCTGGTGTGAAGCCGGGGGACAGGAACCAAATATGGCCCAGTGAGGACCGGACCTAAGATGATGATAAGAAAGGGGTTGCACTATGGGACATGTAGTAGTTGGGTTAGTTTTTTTTGCCACTTCACAGGCCCATAAAATCCAGCAAACAGGTTGTTAGGGCTGGCGGAACGCACCAAACAATACTAAAGAGGATATAAGGTGCGTTTGCAGCCCGGGGTCCACCGTGCACAGATGACACCTGCTGCTTAGTAATGATGGACAGTATATGGCGGTATAACATAAAAACACACGGGTTATCTTCACCCGGTATGTAGGAGGCGAACCCTGTTGCATCACAGGGCCGCAATACCGCAGAATGAATGCTAGTGTTTTGGTCACAGGACCCTGACCAAAGGACATGGGGTTAGAGTCTCTCTAGATGCACTAGCATTCGGCACCTCAACTGCGGTGCCAGAGAAAAACGAACTAAAGATTTACCGCACTACGTTCATACAGCGATGCTCTGGCGGACGCACCTAACCACCCTAAGCTTGGGCCAGGAAAGCACAATATTTGCGCACAGTACCGCTCTGATGGACGCTGCTGAATACACAGTACTGTCATGCCCAGTGCTGGATGGCTCAATCTGGCGCTAGTTAGCTCCAATCACCCACACTCAGTCAACAATGTTAGGGAAGGGGATAAATTAGGCGCTTTCGTCAGATTGCATACAACATCCACACATACACGATTTCGGATTTATACTAGTGCATGGCCGAGCGGCCATGCAAACCTTTTCTAGCTGCGTCCGTCTGGGACATTCCCCGTGGTCCAATCAGGACCCCTTCAGGACCTGAGCGTGTGTTCCCTGACCTCCAATAAGAGGTTTTCCCATAGGCATGCTCAGTTGACAAAAAGCAGGACTTAGTCCCTGGAGTGTCTGCTAGCCGCTGATTAATGCTGGTTATAATAGCTGAACCTGGGATGACAGCAGTAAACAGATGCTCAGAATCAGCTTCAGCAAAACGCTGGGACCGATGTCTCTGCTGAGCAGGCTCCTCTGCAGCTTGGGAAGAATGGGAGACCGCAAAGGACATGATTTGAGATTTCCCCTGTGCAGCGACAGGAACTTGACACCTAACATTACCCCCCTCCTAGGGCCCCCCGTCCTTGGGCGTCGCTACGTTCAAAAACTACGATGAACTGAGGAGCCCGAATGTATTCAACAGGTCCCCAGGTCCTGTCCTCTGGGCCATGACCCTTCCAGTACACCAGATAGTATTTTTTGCCACGTACCGCCTTGCACCCAACAATAGCGTTCACCTCATAATCGTCCATAGACGAGCTTGATGTCCCAGCAGATGACTCAGAAAACTGGGACATGTGAACGGGTTTTAGGAGGGACACATGAAAGGTATCGGTGATACCTAGGTGTGGAGGAAGGGCCAGACGATGGACCACAGGGTTCATTTGTTCCAGGACCTTGAAGGGACCTATGTAGCGAGATGCAAACTTAGTGGACTGAACTCACAGCCTGATATTACGGGCGGAGAGCCACACTAAGTTGCCAGGAGCAAAGGTCGAAGTGGAGCACTGGTGTGCATCGGCCAAGACCCTCATTCTCTCCTTGGAGGCCCGGATAGCATCCTGTGTGCAGTCCCAATTGTCACGTGCCTCCACCGCCCAGTCTGCCACCCTAGAGACGTTGGAAGAAACGTTCATGAGCACAGGAACCCACGGATGCTGGCCGTAGTTAAGGAGAAATGGGGTTTGCCCAGTATAATCGGCTACGGCATTGTTCAGTGGAAATTCTGCCAATGGTAGCAAGGGTGCCCAGTCATCCTGCCTGGCTGAAACAAAATGTCACAGATGTGTGAGCAGGGACCATCTAGCCTGGTGAAAATTTAGCCGTTGGACAGTTTGTAGATGCTCCAAATTCTTTTGGTCAGTGTAGACTTGGAAGGGAAAACGAGCTCCCTCCAGGAGGTGTCTCCACTCCGAGAAGGCCAACTTCATAGCTAGCAACTCCCTGTCTCTGATGGAATAATTTCTGTCCCCCGGTGTGAAGGTCTTGGAGAAGAAGCAAGGATGCCTCCGACCTTGAGCATCCTTTTGGAAGAGGACTGCTCCAGCACCAACGGATGAGGCATCCACCTCCATTATAAATGGTTTATCTACATCCGGGCAATGTAAAATCGGAGCGCTAGCAAAGTGGGACTTGATAGAGAGGAAGGCCTTGGAGACCTCCTCCGACCACAATTTTGGATTTGCTCCCTTCTTGGTGAGGGCTACCAAGGGAGCTACAAAAGTTGAGAAGTGGGGAATAAACTGGCAATAATAGTTAATGAACCCCATAAAGCGCTGCACCGGTTTGAGAGAATGGGGTTCCTGCCAGTCCATCACAGCCTGTAGCTTGACAGCATCCATAGCCAATCCCTGGGCAGAGATGATATAGCCAAGGAAAGGCAAGGACTCCTGCTCAAACACACACTTCTCCAACTTGGCATAGAGGGAGTTTGCCCATAGGAGGTTGTAGACTTTGCAAACATCTTTCCGGTGGGAGTCTATATCTGGAGAGTAGATGAGAATATCATCCAGATAGACTACGACCAAGGTGGTGAGCATGTCCCAGAAGATATCCTTTACAAAGTTCTGGAAAATGGCAGGAGTATTACAGAGCCCAAAGGGCATCACCAGATTCTCGTAGTGGCCATCCCTGGTGTTAAATGACGTCTTAAATTTGTGCCCCTCACGAATGCAGAATAGGTTGTAAGCACCCCTCAGATCAATTTTATTCAAAACCCTTGTTCCCCATGACCTATCAAATAGCTCAGATAGCAGGGGCAGAGGGTACTTTTTCTTAACAGTGATGGCATTAAGACCCTGTAATCTATTCATGGATGTAGTTCTCCGTTCTTCTGCACGAAGAAGAACCCCGCCCCTGCAGGTGACACAGACTTCCTAATGATTCCTCTGGATTGGTTCTCCTGGATGTACTGAGTCATTGCCTCCATCTCCGGGAGAGATAGTGGATAGACTCGACCCTGGGGAGGCTCAGCATCAGGCAAGAAATCAATAGGGCAGTCATAGAGGCGGTAAGGCGGAAGTGTCTCTGCAGCCTTCTTGGAGAACATGTCAGCATAGGGCCAATAGTGTTTGGGGAGAGAGGAAAGATCTGCGGGTACCTCTGTAGTAGCAACCTGAACGCAGTCCCTCTGACATCTAACCTCACAAGATTAACTCCATCCCAGAATTTTCCATGAGGACCATTCTATATGAGGGGAGTAGTAGCGTAGTCATGGTATCCCTAAGAGGACCTTATCAATTCCCTCGGGAATGACTAGCAGGGAGATGATCTCCTGATGGGATGGCGATATGGATAGAGTAAATGAGATGGTCAGATGAGTTATCTGTGAGGGCAGTGTCGACCCATTCACCACTCGTATGGATACTGGTTTGGCGAGCATCACCAGAGGAATTGCGTGCCTTTGGATGAAGGCAGAAGACATATAGTTGCTCTCTGCCACGGAATCCACGCAAAGCACAGTTTGGAGGTAAAAGCCGCTGTGTCTAGTGAACCACCTCCTACGGTCACTAAACAGGGACATTTTCCCCACCGCTGAGGACATCTGGAGGCAAGATGTCCTGACTGCCGGCAGACATAACAGACCTTGAGTGCACGAGCGGTCTGGGACTTAGATCCCACTCGAGACATCTCCATCAACCTTCACTCGTTAAAACGAAGATCGATGCGAGTTGACACCGCTATTAGCTCCTGCAGTGTGGTGGGAATCTACATAGTGGCCAAACATCCTTCACATGGTCAGCCAGTCCCCTCCAAAATACATGGATAAGGACTTTGGCCACTCCAGCTCAGATGCTAAAGTCTGGAAGTGGACGGTAAAATGGCTGACCATGGACGAGCCCTGTGTCAGTGCCAGCAGTTGGAGTGCCATATCATGGCTCACTCGAAGTCCCAAAAAGACCTGTTTCATAGTGAAAACCATGGAGCACTCTGCACCAAATCTTGCAGTGGGAGGCAGGATAAAGTCGGAACAGGGGTGGCAGTGGACAAACTAGCTGCAGCCATGCTAGCAGCCTGAACAGCTACTGCAGTAACATCCACGGCTGAGGTTCTGCGCTCGTGAGCTGCCAACCTGCCCTCCAGGTGCTGGATGTAGCGCTGCAGTCACTGTTCGTCCGCCATTACCAGCCAGACCCTGGTGCTAGCATAATGTTAGGGCTGGCAGAAGGCACCAAATAATATTAAAGAGGATATAAGGTATGTTTGCAGCCCAGCATCCACCATGCAGATATGACATGCACCTGCTGCTTAGTAATGACGGACAGTATATGGCGGTTTAACATAAACACACACGGGTTAATTTCACCTGGTATGTAGGAGGCGAACCCTGTTGCATTACAGGGCCGCAATACTAGTGTTTTGGTCACAGGACCCTGCCCCAAAGAAACGGGGTTAGAGTCCCTCTAGAACCACTAGTGTTCGGCACCACAACTGCGGTGCCAGAGAGAAACTAATTAAAGATTTATCGCACTGTGTACGTACAGCGCCACTCTGGCGGACGCCACTAACCACCCTAAGCTTGGGCCAGGAAAGTGCACTATTTGCGCATGGCGCCACTTTGACGGACACTGCTGAAGATGCAGTACTATTGTGCCTTGTGCTGGATGGCACTATCTGGCGCTAGTTAGCTTCAATCACCCACACTCAGTCAACAACATTAGGGAAGGCGATAAATTAGGAGCTTTCATCAGATTGCATATACACATCCACATATACACGATTTTGATTTATACTAGTGCATGCCCTAGCGGCCATGCAAACCTTTTATAGCTGCGTCCTTTCGAGACCTTTCCCGCAGACCAATCAGGACTGCTTCAGGACCTGAGCATGTGACCCCTGATCTCCAATGATAGGTTGTCCCATGGGCATGCTCAGTTGACAAAAAGCAGGACTTAGTCCCTGGAGCATCTGCTCACTGCTAATTAATGCTGGTTATAATAGCTGAACCTGGGACAGCAGCAGTAGCCAGACGCTCAGCATCAAGTTGAGCAAGATGCTGGGACCGACGTCTCTGCTGAGCAGGCTCCTCTGTGGCTGGGGAAGAATGGGAGTCTGCAGAGGACATGGTTTGAGATTCCCCCTGTGCAGTGGCAGGAACTCGACACCTAACACAGGTCTTCACTATGCTGGATTTTGCCTGAAGTGAATTGCAAAAAATTATTTGGAAAAATCTGAATTTTTTGTAAAATGATGGTGACTTGATTTGGCTCACTCATTTGTATATTTTGGCATTATGATATAAAAGAGCATAAACTAAAAATGACATGTATGAAACAAGCCAATTACTCAGCTCATCTACATCCAACAAATTCAGCCTTATCTCTTACACATAATAAATCATCATGCAATAAACTGAAAAAAGTCAGTAATTTTTGTTTTTTAGAGTTTGGTTATTGGCCTGTGATAAAACCTCGATAAACTTCCGGAAGGTTATCTATGGTGTTATTTTATTTTGCTGATTGTTCTGTCCATTCCCCCAAATCTTTTACCATCAATTTATAGAAGCTTCAAAGCAAAAATTGAGCAATTCAAGACACCAAATGAGTAAAATACTTTTTCAAAATTACTCCTGGGTAGATAAAGAGAAGATTGCAACAATTCAACAGCAATATATCCATTGTAAGATATATAGTATAGTTTTCAAACTTTTGACTCCGGAATATATTTATGCTTTTCTCTTACAAATAGTAGGGTCTTATGGGTGGCTATGCTCAAAAATGCTGAAATACTATAAATATTAATTTAAGTCATAAAACATCTTTTACGTTAATTAGCAATTCTATTTAAGCTGGGGCTTTGAAGTTATGCGTTAATACTTTTACAGTTCTTGGCATGAAAGTTTAGTAATTGGCAGAAAAAGCTGAGGCCACTTGTGATATTAATGCCCAGTTGACAATCTATTTCCTTATTTCCTAATTGCCGGTTCCTGTGCTGAGTCTTCCCTGGCCCCTCATTGCACAGAAGCACATGGGATTGGTACAGAACTACGTTTGTCTCTATTTTACAGTAGTTTACAAGTGTTCAATTTCCCTGGAGTGCTAACTGAAGGCATACTTCATCTCTTAAATTTGTGGAGTTTGCCACGGACAGACCATAAATGTATAGTAGATAAGACCTGCCACTATCTTGAGAATAGGCCCTTGACATGCACCTCAATCTGACAAGAATTGGTCTGAATTCCAATTCTTTCAATAGGAACTCTGACCAACTCAGCTCTGCGAGTAGCGTACAACATGGCCCCCTTCACAAGAAACATACAGGTCTTATCTGTGGAACTTGAATCTTCTGTATATTTGTGACCTATCCTTGAGATATGATATAATTCCAAAGAAGTTGAACTCCCTTTTAGGCACTGCACAAACCCATCTATGTCCATGGAAACATTGTTCCCCTTTAGTTGTGCACTGTGGAAATGATAGAGTTAAAGTGTACCAAACCTTGCAGAAAAATATAGCTCATTAAGGTGCTCTCGGGCTAAATGACCTGATTAGTAAATTGTTTTCACTATTTTCCTTCTAGATTGCACAGCTAAGGCATCTTTCACACTTCCGTCGGCACAGGTCCGTTACGAAGCGTCGGCGCAACATACCGAGGGACGTTGTGAAAATTCAGCACAATGTGGGCAGCGGATGCAGTTTTTCAACCCATTCCAAAGTCCCGGGGAGGAGGGGGCGGAGTTCCAGCCATGCATGCACGGTAGGAAATGCAGGATCCGATGTACGAAAAAACGTGACGACGGTCCGCCAAAACATGACGCATCCAGTGCACGACGGACGCGACGAATGGCCATACGTCGTGATCCGTCGGCAATACAAGTCTATGGTAAAAAAAGCATCCTGCGGGCACATTTGCAGGATGCATTTTTTTCCCAAAATGACTCATTGCGACGGAGGCCAAACGGCGCAAGTGTGAAAGTAGCCTAAGAGTGTTACACTGAAAAGTATAGGTCCTCCAGATAGAAATAGAGAGAAAGAGTCTCTATAGGAGCAAGTACAGATGATCATATGTTCTCCATCTGAGAAAATTGGTCCAATTTTACTAATTACACTCTGATCAAAGTTTCTCAGAGGTGGAGTGAAAAATAAATTTCTTCATCTTTTCTGTTCAGACCTCACTAGGATGTCATACCAGTAAAGTCTGATTTTTCCCACTGACCCATAAAAATGAATGGACGAGTGCCATCCAATTTTCTGAGGCAAGTCATGCATGCTGCAATTTTTTTTTCTTTGGACTTCTCGGTCTGGGGAAAAACTTAGACATTCAGACATTTGCATGGTCTCATTGGCCCAAGTGCGATCTTATGTTTTGAAAGATTGAACTGAGATCAATACTGCAGTTGTGTGCACAAGCCCTAAGGCTGATTTTACATTTCCAACTTTCATAGTCTAAGTGCACTTATATGAGACTGTTGAGTTTGGGTCATGAGAACCATGAGTGTGCTGCACCTTGTGATCCATACTTAGATACTATCCTCTCTTATCTGGCCATTCACTCATCTTTGGGGTGGCACACAATTAGTTGTTAGGCATAGCTTACGGTTAATATTACAGTAAAATTAGTACAATTGAATTTCAAACACTCACAGATAGCTGTATGATGTTAAGGACCTTTCACTTTTATTTTATAATTTAGTCTGAGCTTCTCCTCCATGCCTTACTGCTAAACAGATTTTGGACCAGTTTTCCTTCTGCACCTTTGTGTTGTGGTTCCACCCCTTATTGTGTCTGGGATACAGTTAATGACAGCTCAGTCATCCAGTCTGGTACAGGAGCGTGCTGAGATTTCATTGTGTTGATTAACAGCTTGATTATCCAATCTAACCCTGAGAGGCGCTGGATGTCTCGAAAGTATTAATTATCCTAGGTGATTGCCATGCTACTTAACTGACCTGTTTCTCCCAGAACTCTTCCAGATGTACATTCAGATAAGTGTAGTTTTTTCCTCTGTGTCTTGTGTTCTGTACGTTGATCTTTTGTTGCCTGACATTGGACCTCATTCTGACCATCCCTCTGGTTAACCCCTTCTGCTTCGATCCGCTATCCTCCTGGTATTCTGACCTTGGAACGTTACCAGACTATGCTTTTGTTTCTTCCTTCTGTTTATAACGTAACCTCCTGGCTTCTGACCTTGGACTCCTTGACTATCCTGAATCACGGCTTGGCCATGAGAAGTGACTAACGTCAAACTTTGATTCTAAAGTTATGCTCCCCAGTAATAATGGTGCAGATTTTCCCTTCAACCAATTGGATGTATGCAAGTGAACTTGTCTGTGGTTGTTTTTTGATTGACCAGCATCACAGGAGTAACAGCAAACACCCACAGAGAAGTTCTGTGACATATGCCCAGCTGGTTGAAAATTTTGCACTATGCCAGGGGTAAAGAAGAATAAGTAACATCTGCTAATTGAGGAGGTAATTAGTTTAAATAAAAAATAAATAGTAAAAGATCCTTACTTATTAGGAATGACTATTTAAAGATGCAATTTACTTTTGATGAAAAATGAATCTTTCCCTTGTTTAAGATATGTAATACCAAGGTAGTCCAAGCATAAAGTAGGACTTATGTGTTGTCACATGGGGGTCCAGTATTTGCTGGTACAGGAGTACTGCCGGTGGGCAGGGAGCAGTTATAGAGAACCTGAGTTATTACTAATTCTTTGTGTGTATATATTTATTATAGTTTCGTAACTATAGGAGGAGATAAACGCTCTCTGAGCAGATTCTTTATGGCTGATTAAACTGTACAGTAATTCACTCTGTGTTCCTAATGTTATACAATTGCATAATTCCCTGCATAAGGCTGCCTCATAATTGATTCTAGTTCCCACTTGTTTGCACTCAGCAGGGTCTAGCATGCTGTAATTCTGATCTATAGTGTAGATATGTGTATTGCAACAGAGTACATGTAGAAATCAGCAGTGCCTTGTGCGTAATTTCTTCTGAATATGTGTAATTAAACAGATATGGGGGATATATGCAAATATAATGAGAAATATCAGTCTTATCCTAGTGAAAGGAAGTTGGAGGACTCAGTCTAGATGATTTGGAATAGATTGCGAAAATATCAGAATCCGGAAATGAATCTTGTGTGAATCTACAGGCACAAATATGGCACATTGTAATGATTGTTCATATGTTTTTGAATTTGGGTTAGACAAACCCTTTCCACCCAACAACATTTATCACTTACCCACTAAATAGTTGATATTGGTGGGGTTTCCACAACTTTTACCACCAGTTCCATCTTCACTTAAGTTCCTCCACGCTGCATCTATGTACTTGACAAGGTCCCCTTTTCAGGCTCTTGGTCAGATTCCTAGACCCCCAGCCAAACTAACATTGAATGGGTAACATATCTGGAATTGTCCCCTTTAACTAAGATTAGGTTTAAAATGTTGTTTATGAATTGATTATGCTAATGCACCTTCTGAGCGGTGTGAATATGAAGTAGTTTTCATATACTTGTTCACAGACATGGCATATATTCATAAGAATCAATATATTTATCATGTAAAAATGGATGGAACGTAACTATCAGTTAAAGATAAATCAAGACTTATGTAGCTTATTTGATAGAATAGGAAATGGAAACATAATCCAACAGTTTGTTTAAAGAATTGAGCATTTTCAGCCTTTTGAACATCTTAAAAGAGCCATGCACACAGTCATGAATGTAACCACTTAAGCAATTTTAATCTATTATCCCAGTGCTGCAAGGCTACTGTGCTGTCCACTGAGCCACCATATGATTGATATGTCTTTCATTACAAATTATAATTATATATTGTGTATTTTAATCCTGCCTTTAAAAGGTTACCCAGAACTATATTTTTTTTTTTTTGAGCCAAACAACTACTTGCTTTTTCTATCTGGTACAGAGCAGTCACTGACTGCTCCTGCCGGCGATTCAACTGCTCCATGCCAAGAGAGCATCTCTTCCAGTTTGCACCATTGATGGGGCGTAACTGCTGACCTCATGCTTATTGACATCCATCTTCCCACAGTTAGGCAGCAGAGAGCCAGCTGTTAGCCAACATAACATTGGTGTGCCCCATCAACAGAGCAGAAAGCGACACCTCTGTCTTCTTGCCGTCAGCAGAGGCTGCAGGAGCAACTTGTCACCGCTCTGTGACGGCAGATATCAGTGCAGGGCAGAACAGGCAGGTAGTTGGCAACTACTTGCCTATCAGCACTTAGGCCATACAAAACAGAAAATATCGCAAGTTGTTTTTCTTCATAACTAGTGTTGAGCGATACCGTCCGATACTTGAAAGTATCGGTATCGGAAAGTATCGGCCGATATCGGCAAAGTATCAGATCTCGCCGATACCCGATACCGATACAAGTCAATGGGACTCAAGTATTGGAAGGTATCCCTGATGGTTCCCAGGGTCTGAAGGAGAGGAAACTCTCCTTCAGGCCCTGAGATCCATATGAATGTGTAAAATAAAGAATTAAAATAAAAAATATTGATATACTCACCTCTCCGACGCAGCCTGGACCTTACCGCTGTGAACCGGCAGCCTTCTTTGCTTAAAATGAGCGCGTTCAGTACCTTCCATGACGTCACGGCTTCTGATTGGTCGCGTGCCGCTCATGTGACCGCCACGCGACCAATCAGAAGCCGTGACGTCATCCCTCAGGTCCTAAATTCCTAGAAGGGAATTTAGGACCTGAGGGATGACGTCGCGGCTTGTGATTGGTCGCGTGGCGGTCACATGAGCGGCACGCGACCAATCAGAAGCCGTGACATCATGGAAGGGGCTGAACGCGCCCATTTTAAGCAAAGCAGGCTGCCGGTTACTACCAGGGCGCGTCAGAGGGTGAGTATATCCCTATTTTTTATTTTAATTCTTTATTTTTTACATGGATATGGATCCCAGGGTCTGAAGGAGAGTTTCCTCTCCTTCAGACCCTGGGAACCATACACTGGGAACTTCCGATTCCGACTCCCGATACCACAAAAGTATCGGATCTCGGTATCCGAATTCCGATACCGCAAGTATTGGCCGATACCCGATACCGGGATACCCGATTGCGGTATCTGAATGCTCAACACTATTCATAACTTATCCAAACATATTTCATCCAGTATACAGTGCAGAATGTTATAACAGATAACAGAATGTTATTTCTTTGTTTATTTTTTTTTTTTAAATTGTGAAAAGTCTTTTCAGAGGGTCATTTATTATTCAACCCCTCAACCCACCAGAATTCTGTTTGGTTCCCCTAAAGTAATAAGAAGTAGTTCGGGCACAAAGAACAATGAGCTTCACATGTTTGGATTAATTATCTCTTTTTCCAGCCTTTTCTGACTATTTAAGACCCTCCCCGAACTTGTGAACAGCACTCATACATGGTCAACATGGGAAACACAAAGGAGCATTCCAAGGCCATCAGAGACAAGATCGTGGAGGGTCACAAGGCTGGCAAGGGGTAAAAAACCCTTTCCAAGGAGTTGGGCCTACCTGTCTCCACTGTTGGGAGCATCATCCGGAAGTGGAAGGCCTATGGAACTACTGTTAGCCTTCCACGGCCTGGACAGCCTTTGAAAGTTTCCTCCCGTGCCGAGGCCAGGCTTGTCCGAAGAGTCAAGGCTAACCCAAGGACAACAAGGAAGGAGCTCCGGGAAGATCTCATGGCAATGGGGACATTGGTTTCAGTCAATACTATAAGTAATGTACTCCACCGCAATGGTCTCCATTCCAGACGAGCCTGTAAGGTACCTTTACTTTCAAAGCGTCATGTCAAGGCTCATCTACAGTTTGCTCATGATCACTCGGAGGACTCTGAGACTGACTGGTTCAAGGTTCTCTGGTCTGATGAGACCAAGATCGAGATCTTTGGTGCCAACCACACACGTGACGTTTGGAGACTGGATGGCACTGCATACGACCCCAAGAATACCATCCCTACAGTTAAGCATGGTGGTGGCAGCATCATGCTGTGGGGCTGTTTCTCAGCCAAGGGGCCTGGCCATCTGGTCCGCATCCATGGGAAGATGGATAGCACGGCCTACCTGGAGATTTTGGCCAAGAACCTCCGCTCCTCCATCAAGGATCTTAAGATGGGTCGTCATTTCATCTTCCAACAAGACAACGACCCAAAGCACACAGCCAAGAAAACCAAGGCCTGGTTCAAGAGGCAAAAAATCAAGGTGTTGCAGTGGCCTAGTCAGTCTCCTGACCTTAACCCAATTGAAAACTTGTGGAAGGAGCTCAAGATTAAAGTCCACATGAGACACCCAAAGAACCTAGATAACTTGGAGAAGATCTGCATGGAGGAGTGGGCCAAGATAACTCCAGAGACCTGTGCCGGCCTGATCAGGTCTTATAAAAGACGATTATTAGCTGTAATTGCAAACAAAGGTTATTCCACAAAATATTAAACCTAGGGGTTGAATAATAATTGACCCACACTTTTATGTTTAAAATTTATAAAAATTTAACTGAGCAACAAAACTTTTTGGTTTGTAAGATTTATGCATGTGTTAATAAATCCTGCTCTTGTTTGAAGTTTGAAGGCTCTAACTTATTTGCATCTTATTAAACCTGCTAAATCTGCAGGGGGTTGAATACTACTTGTAGGCATTGTATATATATATATATATATATATATATATACTAGATGGTGGCCCGATTCTAACGCATCGGGTATTCTAGAATATGTATGTATGTATGTATGTATATAGCAGCCACATAGTATATAGCACAGGCCATGTAGTATATAGGAGCCATGCAGTATATAGCAAATACTACGTGGCCTTTGCTATATACTATGTGGCTGCTATAAACATACAAACATACATATTGTAGAATACCCGATGCGTTAATACAGCCAAAACAGTACACTATGTTCCAAATTATTATGCAAATGACATTTTTCTCAGATTTTCCTTAATGGTCAGTGCAAATGACAGTCAGTATAATAAAAGTCATCACCCGTTAGAGTATACATCGAATTTTATTGAAGAAACCTCCCAATGATAACAGTATAATCTCCAAAATGAATAAAAACTCAAAATGCACTGTTCCAAATTATTAGGCACAGTAGAATTTCTAAACATTTGATTTGTTTTAAAGAACTGAAAATGCTCATATGTGGAATTTGCAGCATTAGGAGGTCACATTCACTGAACAAAAAAGCTGTTTAACTCCAAAACATCCTAACAGGCCAAGTTACATGTTAACATAGGAGCCCTTCATTGATATCACCTTCACAATTATTGCATCCATTGAACTTGTGAGTTTATGGAGAGTTTCTGCTTGTATTTCTTTGCATGAAGTCAGAATAGCCTCCCAGAGCTGCTGTTTTGATGTGAACTGCCTCTCACCCTCATAGATCTTTTGTTTGATGATACTCCAAAGGTTCTCTATAGGGTTGATGTCAGGGGAAGATGGTGGCCACACCATGAGTTTATCTCCTTTTATGCCCATAGCAGCCAATTACTCAGAGGTATTCATTGTCATGCATGAAGATGATTTTGTTCCTGAAGGCACGTTTCTGCTTTTTAGACCATGGAAGAAAGTTGTCAGTCAGAAACTCTATTTACTTTACTGAGATCATTTTCAGACCTTCAGGAACCTTAAAGGGCCTTACCAGCTGGTTCCCCATGATTCCAGCCCAAAACATGACTCCTCCACCTCCTTGCTGATGTCGCAGCCTTGTTGGGACATGGTGGCCATCCACCAACCATCCACCACTCCATGCATCTGGACCATCCAGGGTTGCTCGACACTCATCAGTAAACAAGACTGTTTGAAAATTAGTCTTCATGTATGTCTGAGCCCACTGCAACCGTTTCTGCTTGTGAACACTGTTTAGGAGTGGCCGAATAGTAGGTTTATGCACCACAGCAAGCCTTTGAAGGATCCTACACCTTGAGGTTCGGGGGACTCCAGACGCACCAGCAGCTTCAAATAACTGTTTGCTGCTTTGCAATGGTATTTTGGCAGCTGCTCTCTTAATCCAATGAATTTGTCTGGCAGAAAACTTTCTCATTATGCCTTTATTTGCATGAACTCTGTCTGTGCTCTGTTTCAGTCACAAATCTCATCAGAGTATGATGATCATTTTTAAGTTTTCGTGAAATATCTAATTTTTTCATACCTTGTCCAAGGCATTGCACTATTTAACGCTTTTCAGCAGCAGAGAGATCCTTTTTATTTCCCATATTGCTTGAAACCTGTGACCTGCATAATAATGTGGAACATCATTTTTGAGTAGTTTTCCTTTAATTAGAATCACCTGGAAAACTAATTATCACATGTGTTTAAGATTGATTTCAGTGATTCATTGAGCCCTGAGACACAATACCATCCACGAGTTTATTTGAAAAACAAAACAATTAAATCTTTATAACACTTAAATCCAATTTGCATAATAATTTGGAACACAGTGTATATAACACAGCCCACGCAGTATATAGCAGCCATGCAGTATACAGCACAGGCAACGTACTATATAACACAGCCCATGCAGTATATAACACAGGGCACATAGTATATAACACAGGGCATGTAGTATATAGCACAAAGACGTAGTATATAACACAGGCCACACAGTATATAACACAGGGCACGTAGTATATAACACAGCCCAAACAGTATTTAACATTGCCCACATAGTATGTAGCACAGCCCACGCAGTATAACACAGCCCACACAGTATATAGCAGCCCACACAGTATATAGCAGCCCAGGCAGTATATAGCAGGCCACGCAGTATATAGCAGGCCACGCAGTATATAGCAGCCCACACAGTATTTAGCAGCCCACGCAGTATATAGCAGCCCACGCAGTATACAGCAGCCCACGCAGTATACAACAGCCCACGCAGTATATAGCAGCCCACGCAGTATATAGCAGCCCACGCAGTATACAGCAGCCCACGCAGTATACAGCAGCCCACACAGTATATAGCAGCCCACGCAGTATATAGCAGCCCACGCAGTATATACAGCCCACGCAGTATATAGCAGCCCACGTAGTGTATAGCAGCCATGTAGTTAATAACATTGCCCTCATAGTATTTAGCAGTGTGGGCACCATATCCCTGTTAAAAAAATAATTAAAATAAAAAATAGTTCTATACTCACCCACCGGGATCCACCGAAGCTCCGCCGAGCCGTGCGCACCTGCCGTGAGATTGCTACGTCTTCTGGGCAATTTCGCAATGCATCTCTGGGAACGGAAGATGGCGGCGGGCGCGTGCGCATCGTCTGACGATGGAGGGTGAGAATAGGTGTTTTTTGTTTTTTTATTATTTTTAACATTACATCTTTTTACTATTGATGCCGCATAGGGAGCACCAATAGTAAAAAGTTGGGGACACACAGGGTTAATAGCAGCGGTAACGGAGTGCATTACCCACGCCATAACGCGGTCTGTTACCGCTGGTATTAACCCCGTGTTTGCGGTGACTGGAGGGGAGTATGGAGCGAGCACTGGGCAGTGAGTTCAGGGGGGTAGGGAGGGACTAATCGGACTGTGCGCATCATTGATTGGTCGCGGCAGTCATGACAGACAGCTTGCTTGATAAAGACCCAATTGGGTTTAAACGTCGCATTTTATGGCACAATAAAGAAGATTTTTTCACTTTCACCTTGATTGGATGCTGTCCTTCACTTCAACTTATGGTACGTGCTTTTCCACCTGGGTCCGGTGGATATAGGACGGGCATCCTCGGTCTCTGTTCCTATTATACTCTATCAGATGTGCTGTTGGCCTTGCATTTATTTTTAGACAGCTGGCGAGACCAATCAGCAATGCGGGATTTCCATGACGGAAGTTGCAGACAGAAAGACGGAAGTACCCCTTAAACAATTATATATATAGATAACTTGTATATATATATATAGTATATATACAAGTAATAGAAATAACTTTGCAGTATATTTATCAATGTGAACAAATTGTCCAGACTGAGGTACGGGCTTGAGCAATTTTCCGATCTGCAGACAGATCCTTGGTGTGGGTGATCCCTGTACAGAAATGCCTAGCCTTGCATCATAGAATCATAGAATGCTACAGTTGGAATGGACCACAAAGGTCATTATGTCCAAACCCCTGGATTCAGTAAACCATCCCAGGCAGATGCCTGTCTAGGCTCTGTTTGAAGATTTCCATTGAAGGAGAACTCAACACCTCTCATGGCAGCCTGTTCCTTGCATTGATCACCCTTACTGCCCTGTCAAAAATATATATTTTTAATATCTAATCTGTATTTTCTCTCTTTAAGTTTCATTCCATTGCTTCTCATGTTTCCATGAACTTGCTCCTGTTTTTCAATGTCTTTTTTAAAATGTGGTGACCAGAACTGGACACAGTATTCCAGATGAGGCCTGACCAAGGAGGAGTAGAGGGTGATAATTACTTAATGTGATGTATACTATATGCTCCTCTTAATACAGCCTAGAACTCTATTTGCCTTTTTTGCTGCTGCATCACACTGTTGACTCACGTGCAGTCTGTGATCTTTTAGTATACCCTTTCTTATATGTGCTGTTGCTTAGTCCTATTCCTCCCATTCTATAGATATAATTTTAGGGTTTTTTTTCCCAGATGAAGAGATTGAGAAAGAAGAAGGACCCCTGAAACATCACCACAGGTGTGTTTCTCTTATCGTCAGTCAGTTTCTCTGTTCTCATGCTCAATCTGTGGACAGGGATTATTCACACCCAGCATCTGTCTGCAAATCGGAAGCTTGCTCAAACCCATACCACAGTCTAGATGATTTGTTCACAGTGGTGAATATACTGCAAAATTTTCCCTATTACTTGTATGTATATACTGGATTAAATATTTTTGGATAAATTATGAAGTAAAGCAACTTGTGGCGTTTGCTGCATTGTGTGGACTATGGTCAGTTGTTGTGAACTACTGCTATACAGCGATGATTAATGTGGGGTTTTAGTATTAAATAAACCACTTTTTCAATTTTTGGATTGTTATTACTTAGAACCATAGTTAAAAAACATGATGTAGTACTGGATAACCCCTTAAGGTGGCTATTCTCAATAAAATAAAGTCAGGAATGTGGGACATTGAGAATGTATGCACACTCATCATAGATGAGCATGTATGTGTAGGGGACTGGCAGAATACTTTTTTGCAAACATACATTTGTTATGTTAGGTGAACAAGATGCTACAAAGAGATAAAAGGAGGCATGACTACATTAAACTTTATAAGGTTTTACTGTAGTCTGAAGTCATGCAGACTCATAGATCGTCATTGAAACTACATTTTGGCTTTTTTTATGTTTTCCTTTTCAAGATATATTTTTAAAATTGTCCCATGCAATATAAATATTTGACGGATTGGATTGATCTTTATATACAATTATGTTTTATGAGAACATAAGCACATGAATAAACCGCAAAGTAGCTGCATATGTGAGAACTGTACAAGAAAATACCAATCTAAGAGTCTAAAAATTGTCCACCCCCTCCCTCTCCCTTCAACATATTACTGTTGTTTTGTGTGGAAGTGTCTGGATGTTCTAGTGCAGCTCAAAAGCAACGTCCTGATACTTCATGGCTTACTTCTGGTCTTTATAATTTCAGGGATTGTAGTTTCTTAACTCATTAAAACTATCTAAGTTGGTGCTGTTTTCATATCTGCTGTTTAATATCTAATTCATAGGATTTATTTTCTCCTTTTCTGATCCCCGAAGTAATCCTGCTGTATGTAGAGTTTTATCCGAAGCTTTTGGTTTAAATCTTGTAGTTTTTTTTAGTTTTTTTCTTATTTTTCATACTTTAACCAGAGAAGACAAATCTGCACGTTTGCTTCTTTATCTTCCGTTCTACACAGAAGTTTTTCATATTCAATCTTGAGTCTCCGAGCATTTTTATAAGCAAAAACTATATTTAAAGAAGAGATTTTGCAATTGCAATGCAACTTTCATTTCCTAAACCAAATATTATTCCTCCTAAATACAAGTCTTCCAAGTGCCCTCAAAC
Organism: Ranitomeya variabilis; assembly: GCF_051348905.1. Classification (NCBI taxonomy): domain Eukaryota; kingdom Metazoa; phylum Chordata; class Amphibia; order Anura; family Dendrobatidae; genus Ranitomeya; species Ranitomeya variabilis. The sequence continues at coordinate 1,072,566,957 of NC_135232.1, read as the reverse complement.
TTTCAAAACATTATTTAGAAACTTTCTTTTATTAAAAGGAAGACAAAGGGAAAATTTTAGGTGAATTGAGGTTTCGTCAAATATCCCAAAATATTTGAAGTATTTTTAGATAATTGATATATTCCTAAATCATACTGCAAATAGACTAGATACCAACCATCTTGTTACTGAAATCATGTAAAAAATAATTCATTTTTAAAGTCTTATGAAGAGGATGTCTGGCAGAACACAGATTTCCCAATGGTTTTCTAATCCCCAAGGAATTTTGCTTGCCACCATATGGTGCTTCATTGGTTACTAGAGATGAATATATCTTTTGAAATTCGAGTTTACCAACTTTGCAGAATTATCCCTGAATATTAGATTTGCGACAAATAAATTTGCAGTGAATCTGAATACTGCAAGATCTTTAATTGCCTAGAAAATATGTGTATGACACTGTGTGGTCTCCTAGTAATATATTGAACCCCTTTTGAGATCTTTAATGCAAAAACAAAATGTGGAAAATGGAACACTAAACTGCCTTATTTGATTTCATTGCATAAAGAATAAAAAAATTATGTTATTATGTTATTAAGGTGCTGTACTGTAGACTGTAGTACAATACAGATCAATCTACAGTCACACTGACTCTGTAGGTCCAGCACTTCCCTATCACTTGTATCTTTGAATGATTAGCCAAATACTCACATTACCATTTTCAATATCTTTTGCCATTACTGGGTGTTTTTGCTAACCTCGGAAATCAAATTGCAAATGGTTCAAATTCACAGGGATCAGATAATTTCAGGAAATTTGAGTTAAAATCGATTTTCTGTGAATCAATCTGCTCATCTCTATTGGTCACTGTTTTTTTTGTGTGTGTATATATATAGATATATATATAATTGCCGCGCTAACTGAACTGTGGTAGGGATGCAGCAGAAGTGAATAGTACCAAAACTAGATTAAAATAAGGTATGCTTGTAGTCACTTGCTTGCATTGGTCACATACCACATGACCAATGCAAGCAAGTTAGTACAACAAACCTTATTTTAATCTAGTTTTGGTACTATTCACTTCTGCTGCATCCCTACCACAGTTCAGTTAGCGCGGCGATTATATATCATTATTACTAGCATACCCGTCTTCTCAACAGGTATATACACAGAACCTGTCTTAATCACCAGCGGCTTCTGAACCAGTTTTCCCTACCCTACGGTGGTAAGCGCCAGTGCTATATTCTAGTATATATATATATATATATATATATATATATATATATATATATATATATATATATATATATATATATAGTTCCCTAAAATAATCCTTCTAGCATAGGATACCCACATAATACATCACTCTTACTGGCTTTTATGTCCATGTGTTTGTTTGTTTTTTACTGTAATACAGAATTGCTTATAAGTCCCAAGGTTAGTTTTACACATACATATTACGAATTCATGAAAGATAAATAAGATTTTGATCAAGACCTAATACAAATATTTGTTTTAAGTATCAGTATAGGAGAGATCAAAAATATTGTGGCCATAGATAGCAGGGGTCCCATGCTGTTCCTACAGATGTATTTTTCCTATCCTTGCTCATGTCTTAAAAGGAACCAATCACATGAAAAAATGCTATTAACCTGCACATATGGGGTTAATCTGCAGGTTAATAGAGTTGTGAACCTTCCCGGCTCCGGTTGTTAGACCCACATTGCTGGATGGAAATTAGCTTTATTGCCACCTGGTAGCGTTCAGGTACCAGCCATAGGGGAAGCACTAGTTCAGTCACCGCTCTGTTTATAGAGAGTAGAGTCTGTAACCGCTCCTCCTGCACTGACGGATAGATGGCCCTAATGCTGCTGTCAGTCAGAGCAATGACTGAACCCGTGCCAGCGCCACCATTATTACTGGAATCCAAACGCTGCCGAGGGGAAGAAAGTTCATCCCTGTCTGCAGGTTAATAGCATTTTTTCAGGTGAAAGGTTTCCTCAAACATAGCATGAGATAGCTCAGGATTATTATTTTTTTTTATAAATCTTGATTTTGTAATACTCTGATGGGAGTTGTCTATATGTGAGCCTCCTACTAGTTGAGGTGTGAACTTCATCCTGTCAGGGCTTTTGTCAGCATGTTTTTGGCTAAATTGAATTTGTTTCATGACATATAAGAATATTTCACCAAATTCAAAAAAAGGTAAGATTTGCTTTCCTGCCTACATAATTATGCTTTTTGAATACAATATGTCTCATGGATCCATCATACATTGGCAATGTCTACAGCTTTTTAATATGGAATTGCAGAGACGTTTTGTGCCACCTTATGTAACTAGAGAAAGAACATATCCAGGTGAAGTGTCACTGGATGCGCTGCTGATAATAGAATTCCACAAATATTTTCCTTAGACACTTTATTTTACCAGGCTTACAAAGTTAATGCGTTTCGAGGTCAACGCAGGACCTTTCATCAGGTCAAAAACCTAGTGGCCTAGTGTTCCTGACTCATCATAGCATTTATTCCAAAAAACTTTTGCTATTTTTTGTCATTCTTACACCATTTATGCTAATTTCTGAAAAAGTGGGCAGAGCTGGGGTGACCTGGGGTGTGACTTAGCTCTAATTTATTCAAATTAATGATGAGCAGTATTGTATCTTACACCACAAATCATACTTCAGTCCCTGACTGGAGAATGATTTATGGCCATAGACTTACTTTGCACATCACCTGATTTATTAAGACGCGAGATCCTCTTCATAAATCAGGTGCCTCATACTCCTCCTCTCCACCTCTTGATGAATAGGGGCTTAAGTTTCCAAAGACTCTCTTAATCTCTGGAAACAGAATTTAGTCATGTCCTTGCCTCAAATGTATAGTATTTAGCTCATATAGAAGCTTAAATATTTTTATTTTCATGCCATCAAAAAGACCATCCAATGCTGAAATCAAATTTGCTGTACTTCTCTTGACTTATTTTTCCAATATTTTACTGAATTTCCAAATCACAATGTTATCTCTAACATGCCAGTTTATTGCCCAAAACCCAGTGCTCTATAATACTTGCAATTCTCAGTAGCACACATTGTAAATAATGACACCCCAGAGGGATATACAGTGGGGCAAAAAAGTATTTAGTCAGTCAGCAATAGTGCAAGTTCCACCACTTAAAAAGATGAGAGGCGTCTGTAATTTACATCATAGGTAGACCTCAACTATGGGAGACAAACTGAGAAAAAAAAAAATCCAGAAAATCACATTGTCTGTTTTTTTATCATTTTATTTGCATATTATGGTGGAAAATAAGTATTTGGTCAGAAACAAAATTTCAACTCACTACTTTGTAATATATCCTTTGTTGGCAATGACAGAGGTCAAACGTTTTCTGTAAGTCTTCACAAGGTTGCCACACACTGTTGTTGGTATGTTGGCCCATTCCTCCATGCAGATCTCCTCTAGAGCAGTGATGTTTTTGGCTTTTCGCTTGGCAACACGGACTTTCAACTCCCTCCAAAGGTTTTCTATAGGGTTGAGATCTGGAGACTGGCTAGGCCACTCCAGGACCTTGAAATGCTTCTTACGAAGCCACTCCTTCGTTGCCCTGGCAGTGTGCTTTGGATCATTGTCATGTTGAAAGACCCAGCCACGTTTCATCTTCAATGCCCTTGCTGATGGAAGGAGGTTTGCACTCAAAATCTCACGATACATGGCCCCATTCATTCTTTCATGTACACGGATCAGTCGTCCTGGCCCCTTTGCAGAGAAACAGCCCCAAAGCATGATGTTTCCACCACCATGCTTTACAGTAGGTACGGTGTTTGATGGATGCAACTCAGTATTCTTTTTCCTCCAAACACGACAAGTTGTGTTTCTACCAAACAGTTCCAATTTGGTTTCATCAGACCATAGGACATTCTCCCAAAACTCCTCTGGATCATCCAAATGCTCTCTAGCAAACTTCAGATGGGCCCGGACATGTACTGGCTTAAGTAGTGGGACACGTCTGGCACTGCAGGATCTGAGTCCATGGTGGCGTAGTGTGTTACTTATGGTAGGCCTTGTTACATTGGTCCCAGCTCTCTGCAGTTCATTCACTAGGTCCCCCCGCGTGGTTCTGGGATTTTTGCTCACCGTTCTTGTGATCATTCTGACCCCACAGGGTGGGATTTTGCGTAGAGCCCCAGATCGAGGGAGATTATCAGTGGTCTTGAATGTCTCCCATTTTCTAATTATTGCTCCCACTGTTGATTTCTTCACTCCAAGCTGGTTGGCTATTGCAGATTCAGTCTTCCCAGCCTGGTGCAGGGCTACAATTTTGTTTCTGGTGTCCTTTGACAGCTCTTTGGTCTTCACCATAGTGGAGTTTGGAGTCAGACTCTTTGAGGGTGTGCACAGGTGTCTTTTTATACTGATAACAAATTTAACCCTCGTCACATACAACTGATCTGACAGGCGCTTCTCTTTTACTTTCATTTCTCCTTCCTCACCAGATTGTGAGGAAAGCCCCTCCCTCCAGGTAGTCTCCTGTCTCTTGAAGGTCTGTGAAACCTGATATCACAGTTGGATTTCAGAGCTTCAGGGGAGAGGATATAGCTGCACAGATCTCTCAGGCTCATTGTATGTGAATACGTCACATTCAGTAAGGTTGGTATTTTATGTTTTTATTCATCACAATAGTTTATTTAGCTTGTTTTATGAATGTATAGCACAAAATGTGAGGATATTTCATAGAAATAAGGGAGATTTTATAAAAGAAAGTGTGCTGCTCAGGCATATACAGTAGTTCCCTAACATATTCCTTCTCTTGCTTCAGACTATTTGGCGGGAGTTTTGAAAAGTTTGTATTTCATAGTTATTAGTTTTATGTTAAGTAAATGTTTTTTTTTGCAACTGATTATGTGTAGTCTCTTTTATTACATCCCTATGAAGGTCACTGATCACTTTTAGAGCACTGAAATTGCAAACATTAGATATTATAGGTATTTTTCCAGCAGGCGCCTGACAGGCACATTGTATGTGAACTCGTTAGTCCGAATATTGTATGTGACGGAGGGTTAAACAGGTGCCATTGCTACAGGTAATGAGTGGAGGAAAGAGGAGACTCTTAAAGAAGAAGTTACAGGTCTGTGAGAGCCAGAAATCTTGATTGTTTGTTTCTGACCAAATACTTATTTTCCACCATAATATGCAAATAAAATGATAAAAAAACAGACAATGTGATTTTCTGGATTTTTTTTTCTCAGTTTGCCTCCCATAGTTGAGGTCTAACTATGATGTAAATTACAGACGCCTCTCATCTTTTTAAGTGGTGGAACTTGCACTATTGCTGACTGACTAAATACTTTTTTGCCCCACTGTATTACAAATCTAAGAATACAGGGTGGAAACTTCCTCAGTTTGTGAAAGACAAAACATTTCAAGAACTTTCTAAAGCCTATTTCACAAGTGTCAGCATTGAGGCGGCATGTATTCTGGGCCGGTAATATTATATAGTGAGGACGGGTCTACCCTGAATGCTCCTGTCAAGCGTTTTTGGCATCTGCTTATTGAAGTAAAATGCAGGTGCAGTTAATCAGATTTGAGGCTTTTCAGAGCAGGTTGTACAGGTGTATAATTTAGTTCCTGGAAGGCTTCAAGTCAGTAAATTATAAGAACAATACTTCACTGATGCGAGGCATGCTCGGAGAAAAGCCGCTAGTCATTCACTTGAAGCGTGAATGCATTTTCCCTGTAATGAGAGCCATTATTGCCTAATAGGTTGTCCTTTTTGTTTGTGCATACTATATAGCAAATATTCGGTTGGTAATAAATGTTCTATCAGGTAAATGACAGCTATAAGACATGGAGACCGACAGAGCCCAGAAGTGTATTTGCTAAAAGGCATATTACATTTCAAATGTGTATTTTTTTGTCAAGACTCGTCTAACATTGACAGGGCTTCTCTCCCATAGGTAATGGGATTTTAGTGCTTTGAATTAGTTTGTATAATGACGGGGAAAAAAAAGATTTAATATGTAAAAGAGAAAAGCTTCACTCTTAAAGTGAAGCTTCAGCGTGTTTCACGAGATTATTGCAGTATAAGGAATATTTCTTGAAATTTGCTTACAAAATGATTGTAAGTACCAGTTGACATATCTCCATCGCATTCTCATACTAGGCACAGACTTTCTGTCTTGTTGTGCTGCAGACGCTGAGGAAAAATTGGTAGTTGTCTCAAAGTTTAAAAAGTTTTAACAGTAACACAGGGCGCATCTTTGACAATAATTGTAAGGCTCATTTCACATTGCGTTCTTGCTGACGTTCAGTGGTCCGGTTGGGTCTTGGGCCCGAACTCCAAGCAAAACGGGATTGACATGTATGCGCCGATGGGCATTTAACTCTAATGGTGCAGACAAGATCAATGTGTGCTCTGACATGCATTTTTGGGGGCATATGCACCTACTAGAGGCAGACATTCAGACCTAGTAGAAAGAGTCCTTAGAGATGGCTCACTTCTTCCTCCTGTTTCCAAGCACAATGACTTCTGCCCAGGTCGCACAGCATGTTTTTTTCCTATGGGTGTCAATGAGACTTTTTTTTACCTTAGTTTTCTTATGTCTGCTGTAAAGAAAATTCTTGAAGAAGCATAAATATTCAAAAATATGGTCCTACCACTCCCAAGGATAAGGCATTTTATACATTGTCAGAAATTGAAAGGCAGCAATGCATGATAATTAGTGATGAGCGAGTGTACTCATTGCTCGGGTTTTCCCAAGCACGCTCGGGTGGTCTCCGAGTATTTGTTGGTGTTCGGAGATTTAGTTTTCATCGCAGCATCTGAATGATTTACATCTGTTAGCCAGGCTGAGTACATGTTGGGGTTGCCTGGTTGCCAGGGAATCCCCACATGTAATCAAGCTGTCTAATAGCTGTAAATCATCAGCTGAGGCGATGAAAACGAAACAAAATCTCCGAACACTAACAAATACTCAGAGACCACCCGAGCGTGCTCGGGAAAACCTGAGCAATGAGTACACTCGCTCATCACTAATGATAATTCATTCCATTCATTGGTAGCAGAGTTCTAAAAATTGTAGAGAAAGAGCATCAATCCTACTAGTGGCAGGAACCACAAGCAATGCGTCATAAATGTCCCAATTGGTAAAACCAAAAAACGTACATTTTAATTGGCCTTTCTCTACCAATTAACAAGCATCAATTGACTTTATACAGCATACAAGACGATTGGTGCTCATTTACTGGCCAGTTTACACTGGTCGACCAATACTGATGGAAGCAAAATGATCATTAACATGACCTTTCTGCCCTCATACAGCAAAATTACCAGCAGCATATCCACTATTTACACAGGTTGATGAGCTGTTAATGATGAAAGCTCGTTCATCAATTCTCAGCCCATCTAAATACACCTTTATGACAAAATATTAATTAATTTGGAGATAAAAAATAACATACATGTAAAAAATGAATAAACTATAATAAAAAAATAAATGCATAGCAAAAATAACAATAATAATAAACATCAGCATCACTCTGAAATTCTATAATTATGGTCCTGGTCTCAGACAGAATGTTCTCTTCCATTAGGGGATAGCAGAGTAACAATCCCAAATTAAGCCTGTTTCTATTTTGTATCTCGAACACTACATATCTAAAGACTGGATATAAAAAATGTGAAGAAATAGTATACTGATAATTTAACAAGAATTATAAAGAAATGCAAGCTTCTACGTTCTGAAACCTAAGGCGATGAATTCTTGGAATTATACCAATAAATTAAAATAATTTCTAAATAAATATAAATAATTTTCAAGTTTTAATATTAGTGAACATGCTTCTAAATCTCCTATCCTATCATGTGGCAATTTAACTTATATTATGGATAAATGAAGAGTGAGGAAGTATTTCATCTTTAAGAAAATACTAAAGGTTTTTTTTTATAACTTTTTAGACATCTTAATTCTGGTATGCTATACATATTTTCCTTATCTACTCCTAAAGACATGTACTATTGTTGAATTCAAGAATTTTTGCATATAGTCTTGCCAACTACTACATTGGATTGGAAATATGAGAATTAAGGGGGTTGTTCAGTCTACACTATGTTCCAAATTATTATGCAAATGACATTTTTCTTGGATTTTCCTAAATGGTCAGTGCAAATGACAGTCAGTATAATAAAAGTCATCACCCGTTAGAGTATACATCGAATTTTATTGAAGAAACCTCCCAATGATAACAGTATAATCTCCAAAATGAATAAAAACTCAAAATGCACTGTTCCAAATTATTAGGCACAGTAGAATTTCTAAACATTTGATTTGTTTTAAAGAACTGAAAATGCTCATATGTGGAATTTGCAGCATTAGGAGGTCACATTCACTGAACAAAAAAGCTATTTAACTCCAAAACATCCTAACAGGCCAAGTTACATGTTAACATAGGAACCCTTCATTGATATCACCTTCACAATTCTTGCATCCATTGAACTTGTGAGTTTATGGAGAGTTTCTGCTTGTATTTCTTTGCATGAAGTCAGAATAGCCTCCCCGAGCTGCTGTTTTGATGTGAACTGCCTCTCACCCTCATAGATCTTTTGTTTGATGATACTCCAAAGGTTCTCTATAGGGTTGATGTCAGGGGAAGATGGTGGCCACACCATGAGTTTATCTCCTTTTATGCCCATAGCAGCCAATTACTCAGAGGTATTCATTGTCATGCATGAAGATGATTTTGTTCCTGAAGGCACGTTTCTGCTTTTTAGACCATGGAAGAAAGTTGTCAGTCAGAAACTCTATTTACTTTACTGAGATCATTTTCAGACCTTCAGGAACCTTAAAGGGCCTTACCAGCTGGTTCCCCATGATTCCAGCCCAAAACATGACTCCTCCACCTCCTTGCTGACGTCGCAGCCTTGTTGGGACATGGTGGCCATCCACCAACCATCCACCACTCCATGCATCTGGACCATCCAGGGTTGCTCGACACTCATCAGTAAACAAGACTGTTTGAAAATTAGTCTTCATGTATGTCTGAGCCCACTGCAACCGTTTCTGCTTGTGAACACTGTTTAGGAGTGGCCGAATAGTAGGTTTATGCACCACAGCAAGCCTTTGAAGGATCCTACACCTTGAGATTCGAGGGACTCCAGACGCACCAGCAGCTTCAAATAACTGTTTGCTGCTTTGCAATGGTATTTTGGCAGCTGCTCTCTTAATCCAATGAATTTGTCTGGCAGAAAACTTTCTCATTATGCCTTTATTTGCATGAACTCTGTCTGTGCTCTGTTTCAGTCACAAATCTCATCAGAGTATGATGATCATTTTTAAGTTTTCGTGAAATATCTAATTTTTTCATACCTTGTCCAAGGCATTGCACTATTTAACGCTTTTCAGCAGCAGAGAGATACTTTTTATTTCCCATATTGCTTGAAACCTGTGACCTGCATAATAATGTGGAACATCATTTTTGAGTAGTTTTCCTTTAATTAGAATCACCTGGAAAACTAATTATCACATGTGTTTAAGATTGATTTCAGTGATTCATTGAGCCCTGAGAGACAATACCATCCACGAGTTTATTTGAAAAACAAAACAATTAAATCTTTATAACACTTAAATCCAATTTGCATAATAATTTGGAACACAGTGTAAATCACTCTGTATGACTGAAACTTATGAGTTCCACCAAGTACATGCACGGTGCTTTGCAGGGATTCACTGATTTCTAAGCCGGGACCTGACGGTATGTATCCGTTATACATATTCTTGGTCAGAGCCCGTCTATTGGTGTGGCCTCTCTCCATACACTTTTATTGAGTGAGGCCCTGCCCCGACTACAGATGAGGCCATCCAGTGAGCGTGGCCAGCTAGAGGGCGCAGCATCAATGCAAACAAGTGTATGGTAAGAGGCAGCGGCTCAGAAACCGGCCAATCCTTGCAGCGCACAGTGCATGCACTGGGAGATTCATAAGTTTGCATATCCGAAGTGCAGCTGGAAGAGGAAAATTGCAATAATAGTTTTTTACAATTATGGTATAAGTAATTTTGATATTTCTTATACATTTGTTGATAAATTTATCTTGTCTTATCCTTATCCACATGGTGCGCTATTAAAGGGAACCTGTTACGTGAAAAAATGCTATTAACTTGCAGATAGGGGGGTTAGTCTGCAGGTTATCAGCATTCTGACAGAGTGCTGTTGGCAGGAAATTAAAATTAACTTTATTCCCCTGCAATTAGCCCAATAAGGTCATATAAGTATTAAGAGTTATATATAGAGAACAACAAGCCAATAAGAATTAATCCCAAAAGGGTTAAGTTAATAAACCATCTTTATTGAATAAAATTATAAAACATTAAAAAAACAATAAAAACACAAGGATGCAGAGAAAGATAAAATAATTTCAAAAAATATAATATCTCTCTCTGATGGTGCAAAATAAAGTGCAAGTGCTTTATAATGAAAAAAATATTAGGATGCTAATATTGTCACTATATTAAGTGAAATTAGTGATATAATGTCTCCTCCTATTGGAGTCATAAATACGGTAAATGATTCGGAAGTAAATTATAATGAACAGCTCTAACAAAAAATTTTTTTTAAATAAATCTCATCTAAAATGACACCTGTGTGTATTTCAAGTCCAAGCACGCAGAAATCAGAAGTCCAGTGGGCCAAAAAAGAGGTCATATTTCATGAGAAAATTGACATATAGTAATTACTGACGAACCCCGTGACGTGCGTTTTGCTACTATACTTCTTCAGAAAGGGTAGATGATCACATGCTCTATCAATGTCTCCATTATGTCGCACATGCACTTGCACTTTGCTGACATTTGTGTGCTGAAATTTTTGGATGAAGGCTTGTCTTTGCATGCAGGGGTCATTTTTTCTGTAATTTATTTGACATTTAGCTTTTTGTTAGAACTATTAATTGCATTTTACTTCCAAATTATTTAGGTATGAGTCTGCTAGGAGGAGACATGATATCATTCTTTTCTCCTAATTTTAGAGTGGCAAAATTAGTATCTTAATTTTTTTAGTTATAAAGCACTTGCAATTTATTTAGCCTCATCAGGGGGAGATGTTATAACATTTTTTGCAGTTATTGTCTATTTCAGGGGTGGGGAATCTTTTTTCTGCCAAGGACCATTTGGATATTTATACCATCTTTCGGGGGCCATACAAACTCCACCCACAAAGTACATCCTGGCTCTGGCACTGGTTTCAGGACTTAATCCTTCATTGCATGCCCTTCAGTGTTCAATAGTGAACACTGTGTGTGAAATTAATGAGCTGGTGGCAATCAAAGTACACCTCCCTGCCCAAGAATGTGGTCCCTGAGAATCTGCTCGGGGGCCTGATAAAAGGTCATTGAGGGCCTTAAATGGCCCTGGGGCCTGAGGTTCCCCCATCCCTGGTCGATATAAACCAGAGGTGTCAAACTGCATTCCTCGAGGGCCGCCAACAGGTCATGTTTTCAGGATTTCCTTGTATTGCACAGGTGATAATTTAATCACCTGCACAGAATGATTCCAGCACCTTGTGGAATGCTAAGGAAATCCTGAAAACATGACCTGTTGGCGGCCATCGAGCAATGCAGTTTGACACCTCTGATATAAACCATCTATCTCCATGTGGGCTCTGATATTCTCCATACGATCATGTTATTTAATTTGTTCATGTAACACTTTTTTTGAGGGGCATAATAACCTACATAATTACCTTTTTTATTTCTCTTTCTCTGCAGTCCACCCTTCTGTTTTTATTGTTTTTTTAATGTTTTTGTAATTATATTCAATAAAGGTGGATGATTTACATAACCCTTATGGGAGTAATTCTTATTGGCTAGTTGTTTTATTCCCAGTGGTATGGTGTCAGTCACGGGGCCGGCGCCGGTGCGGGTTCAGTCACCGCTCTGTGTATAACCACACCCCTGGCACTGACTGACAGCCAGGCCTAATGCTGAGCTGTTGTCAGTCCATGCTTTTCCATAGTTTTGACATTTAATGTTGGATGTCAATCATATACAAAGGTGAAACCACAGTTGGGTAAATGTGCAGCAATTTGCATGGAGGCTCTGCTTACTGCTGTGTGCAAATCAGAGTCGGAAGGGGTTAATGAGTAAGAAAGTGAATCTTTTTCTGAAAAATTCAGCTATGTATTATTATTATTATTACTCTACATTCATAGGCGTGTATGTGCAATGAGATAGAACTCTCTCTCCGTAAATATTACTTACTAGCTGAAGAGCCCGGCATTGCCTGGGCATAGTAAATATCTGTGGTTAGTTATAGCACCTCACTTCTCTTATTTTCCCATCACGCTTCTCATTTTCCCCATCACATCTTTAATTTTCCCCCTCACATCTCTCATTTTCCCCCTCACACCTCTCATTTTCCCCCTCACTCCTCTTATTTTCCCCCTCGCTCCTCTCATTCCCCCCTAACACTTGTCATTTCGACCTCACATCTGTCATTTTCCGACCACTCCACTATTTTCCCTCACTCCTCTCATTTTGCACTCACACCTTTTCATTTTCACCTCACACCTCTCATTTTCACCTCAGTATATACATGTTTGTCATCTCCCTTATATATAGTATACACCTGTATGTCATCTCCTGTATATAGTATATACCTGTATGCCATCTCCCCTGTATATAGTATATACCTGCTGTGTGTCATCTCCCCTGTATATAGTATATACCTGTATGTCATCTCCTCCTGTATATACTATATACCTGTAGGTAATCTGCTCCTGTATATAGTATATACCTGTGTGTCATCTCCTCCTGTATATAGTATATACCTGTATGTCATCTCCTCCTGTATGTAGTATGTACCTGTATGTCATCTCCTCCTCCATATAGTATATACCTGTGTGTCATCTCTCCTGTATATAGTATATACCTGTGTGTCTTTTCCCTTGTAAATAGTATATACCTGTGTGTCATCTCCTCCTGTATATAGTATATATCTGTATGTCATCTCCTCCTGTATTAGACCTCGTTCACACGTTATTTGGTCAGTATTTTTACCTCAGTATTTGTAAGCTAAATTGGCAGCCTGATAAATCCCCAGCCAACAGTAAGCCCACCCCCTGGCAGTATATATTAGCTCACACATACACATAATAGACTGGTCATGTGACTGACAGCTGCCGGATTCCTATATGGTATATTTGTTGCCCTTGTAGTTTGTCTGCTTATTAATCAGATTTTTATTTTTGAAGGATAATACCAGACTTGTGTGTGTTTTAGGGCGAGTTTCGTGTGTCAAGTTGTGTGTGTTGAGTTGCGTGTGGCGACATGCATGTAGCGACTTTTGTGAGATGAGTTTTGTGTGGCGAAATGCGTGTAGCAACTTTTTGTGTGTCGAGTTGCATGTGACAGGTTAGTGTAGCAAGTTGTGTGCAGCAAGTTTTGCACATGGCGAGTTTTGCGCGTGGCGAGTTTTATGTGTGGTGCCTTTTGAGTATGTGCAAGTTTTGTGTGAGGCAACTTTTGCATGTGTTGCAACTTTTGTGCATGTGGCAATTTTTCCGCGTGTGCAAGTTTTGCGTGTGGCGAGTTTTCCATGAGGTGAGTTTTGCATGTGGAGAGTTTTGCGCGTGGCGAGTTTTGAGCGGCGACTTTTGTGTTTCGACTTTTATGTGGCGAGGTTGGTGTATGTGTGGTGAAATGTGCGCTGAGGGTGGTATATGTGTTAGAGCACGTGGTAGTGTGTGGCGCATTTTGTGTGTGTGTTCATATCCTCGTGGTGGTGTGGTGATTATCCCATGTCGGGGCCCCACCTTAGCAACTGTACAGTATATACTCTTTGGCGCCATCGCTCTCATTCTTTAAGTCCCCCTTGTTCACATCTGGCAGCTGTTAATTTGCCTCCAACACTTTTCTTTTCATTTTTTCCCCATTATGTAGATAGGGGCAAAATTGTTTGGTGAATTGGAAAGCGCGGGGTTAAAATTTCATTTCACAACATAGCTTTGACGCTCTCGGGGTCCAGATGTGTGACTGTGCAAAATTTTGTGCCTGTAGCTGCGACGCCTCCAACACTTTTCCTTTCACTTTTTCCCCATTATGTAGATAGGGGCAAAATTGTTTGGTGAATTGGAAAGCGCGGGGTTAAAATTTCACCTCACAACATAGCCTATGACGCTCTCGGGGTCCAGACGTGTGACTGTGCAAAATTTTGTGGCTGTAGCTGCGACGGTTCAGATGCCAATCCCGGACATACACACATACATACATACACACATTCAGCTTTATATATTAGATTGCAGCAATTTTGACTCTTTAGCTAAATTCTCGAAATCACAATGCTCTCGCTCTAAAGACACATTATTTCCTATACAATGATCTCAATAGTGTGTTGGTGTGAATGTGTGTTTATTACGGATGACGCTTGCTGGTGTTTAGTATCTGAGTCATTTCCATAGCGCTTTTGACAACTCCGCAGGGTTCCCAGTGACAGATATTAGGCGGCACGCAGAGCTTATGGTGGCCAATAATTATTCCTGCTGCGAGATGCCTTAATTGGAAGTATCTTATCCTTTTGTGTGTTATTCAAATAAAAACGTGTTTTGAGGGAGTTAAAAAAAAAGAAAAAATGAAACAAAAAAGACAAAAAAAAGCTGCATAAAAATAAAGTCGGAATTATGTTGTACATGAATATAATGGTGCTGATCAAACAATAATCAGAATGAAGTGAGTCACCATTTCCTTCGGCAAGGATCCGACACACAGTCAGTCAAGACTAAGACCTGTCAGGCTGAACGCTATTCCAGATGTTGACGACTCTCGTGCTATGTGAATATTCAGTCATCAGAGACCTCCGCTTCCTGTAAAAAGCAGCCAAGTTCTGTCGTTCTAACCAACTTACAAGAAGAACTCTCTCCCTCTCCCTCTGTCTCGCTCTTTTCTTCTTCTTTACGATACACCGGTCTCATTTTTCAATGTGAAGCTTTTAACATCAATTTCCAAAATCATCTTGTAAAATCTAAAGGTAAAATTTCAGCCAACTGCCCCTTTAAAATACAATCTTGTCAAAACAGTATTTGAAAAAATGAAACTCCTTCAAGGACGGAAACAAAACGTTAAGCCAAGAAATTGTATGCATTAAGATTATGGCTGAAATTCTTTTAAAAAAAAGAAGGTTTCCCTGGGAGTGCTTAACATTTTAAAGAATTGGTTGTGTGCTTGTTTCTTTTACTAAATCAGATTTTTTTTTCTTTTTAAACTCATTTGGAAAACAGGGCATGTGCGGAATAATGATCGGCTCTCAGCACTGCCACCTAGTGGTTACATTCAGTTTCACATAAAATGTTGTTGCAGATAAATAATTTTTTTGGACACAACACAAGGAAAGTAAAAGCATATATATTGGAGGCAAAAACTTACTTTTTTTTTAAGAGAGTTGTTTGTCTCAGTTTACTCCTGTTATACACATGTAATGTAATGCTATTATTTTTAGTAAGGAGATCTGGATTTAGACATAACACATAATGGACATTAATTTTGGCACTAATTGACCATTTAAGAATTTTTTAAGTCATTTTTTTCATCTTGTCTTTCTTTTTTGTGCTACTAGATTTTAACCCAAAGTCATCCAATTGGTGCACGATGTTTTATGAATTGATGCAAATTCAAATGTGTTTATTTTTTGGTTCTTCTTTTTTGCACATTTTTTAGCGTAAAGTTTCGTAATCTTTTCAATAAGCTTTAAATTGTTATATGTTCACCATTAACAATGTAAACAAAAAATAAAAATGAAAGATTTTTTACTCCGCTAGGGTATAGATGTGCATTTATTTTTTTTACATTTGGAATAGTTAAATCACTGAGCCTCGTGCCTTCAAATTAATATTATTATTATTATTATTATTATTATTATTATTTATTTATATAGCACCATTGATTCCATGGTGCTGTACATGAGAAGGGGTTACATACAAGTTACAGATATCACAGTAAACAAACTTACAATGACAGACTGATACAGAGGGGCGAGGACCCTGCCCTTGCGGGCTTACATTCTGCAGGATTATGGGGAAGGAGACAGTAGGTTGGGGGTTGCAGGAGCTCCGGTGTTGGTGAGGCGGTAGCTCCGGTAGTGATGAGGAGGCAGCGGGGTCAGTGCAGGCTGTAGGCTTTCCTGAAGAGGTGGGTTTTCAGGTTCCGTCTGAAGGATCTGAATGTGGTTGATTAGTCGGACATGTTGGGGCAGAGAGTTCCAGAGGATGGGGGATATTCGGGAGAAGTCTTGGAGGCGATTGGATGAGGAGCGAATAAGTGTGGAGGAGAGAAGGAGGTCTCAAATTAAACATTTGAGACAACACCACTTAAAAAAATAAAAATAAATGACTTTATGTGTCTGCAGTCTTGTGAATTCTCACATTGCGCACACTGCGCGCTGTAAGGATTCTCCAGTATCGGCATCTGTAATGGCGGTCATGTGACCACCAATAAGTAAGCTCCGGCACAGGAGAATTGTCAGAGTGTGCAGTGCACGTGATGTGAGGATTCACAAGTCTGCCATCGCATAAAGTGACTGCAAACTTGTAGTTTAAAACCGCACAGCCACTTTAACTTTAAAATGGTCAAATTAAATAATGAAAAGGGCTCAAATAAAAAGTCACTACTAGACATAGAAAAAGGACATAAAAGCAATAATGAATCAGTCCCTTAGGGTATGTGTCCACGTTCAGGATGGCCGGCGCTTTGGACAGAGCGGAAAACTCGCTCCGCCCAAAGCGCTGCTCCCTTCTGTAGACGCGATGATGCCGGATGTGTTCATTGCACACATCCGGAATCATCGCACCCCACACATAGGGCCCTGTGTTTTACCTTGTGGCGGCGCAGCGTCGCCGCAAGGTAAACGGACATGCTGCATTCTAAAAAGACACGCAGCATGTCTGGAAGTTCAGGGCCGCCGAGTGCGTGTTCGCACGCATAGTGGAGACGGGATTTCATAAAATCCCCTCCACTATGCTGTAACATCTGGATGCTGCGGATTTAACGCTGCGGCTCTACACAGCATTCAATCTGCAGCTATTCCGGATGTAATATGGCCCGTGGACACATACCCTTAGTTTCAATGTTGATGGCAGACAAAAGAGGTTTTCCAGCCATAAATAAATATTCAAAACATAGAAATATAATTTAGAATTCACTTATTCTCATTGTTAGTTATAATGTATCAGTCTAGATTATTTGGTGGGTGTTAAAAGGAACCTGGCATCAGGATTTTATGCCCTAAACTGATGGACCATATCTATAAGCAATTTAATGCTGGTGAAATCCTCACCGTTCTTGTACAAATCCATTTTTACTCATTTAGAGCAATCTATAGTTGAAATTGTATGCTAATGAGTTGCACGAGCAGTGGTGGGCCCTGCACTAACCGCTCTCCTGCCTCTCCACCTATTCTCCCGCCTGCTGCCTGCATCCTGTCTCTGACTGACACGTCACTGATGTTATGCTAGAGTATCAACTTACTCGGGATAATAGGTAAAGCTAAAAACTGCAACTGACCCTGCCTGCTCCTGTGCAGACTAGCGATCCTGACCCCTCAGGTCCCAGTGGTTCCTGCTTGAGCCGAGATAGCCATAACCACAGTTTAGACAATAACAACTCAGACATATGCTGTCTGAAAGGCCATCAAACCCTTCCCATTCCTCCTAAAGAAACAAAGGGCAGAGTAGAGTGTAAATTACCTACAGAAGGGAAAGTGTGCTGAAATAGAAAAAGATCCCAGAGTGAGTAAAGTAAACCAATAAATACAAAATAAAAGATAGCACGTACAGATAGATATTATGCCACCTACTACCTAAAAATAAAGAGAAGAGTAAAAAAAGAGAAGCAGCAAAGAGCTGAACCCTAGCTGGAATTTCACTGACTGGCTTTAAACTACAGCTGGAAATGTCAGCAGGGGGAAATAATATAAAGCTGCACCCAAAAGGTGATAGAGCAGACAGATAAAAACACCTGTGCTATGATAAAAAAGACTGCAGCCAGGATATCAGAGAGAGCAAGACAACGGAAACATAAGTGATCTAGAGACATAGGGC